>NC_089580.1:52553788-52925025 GCF_019320115.1 Miscanthus floridulus | reverse complement strand
AACTACTTCTACGACTACATACTACTTCTAATCTCCTGCTACTCCTACTACTACTAATTTCTGCCTTTTGCTACTACTAGCTCTGCCTTTTGCTTATAGCATAAGTGATTTCCTATGTTTTCACATTGGCCGGTTTCTACTGTTAACTATATTTGTGATATTTTTCTTGGACTACTCCTCCTCTTCCTACCACTACTCCTACTACCCTCCTACTACTACTACTCTCTGTTTTTTTGCTTATATAATGCTAGTGTGTAGTGGCTATTGCTGCTACTACTACTACTCCTCCTACCACTACTCCTACTAGTACTCCTCCTCCTACTACTACTCCTTCTCTGTTTTTTGCTTATACTATTGGTGTGTAGTGGCTGCTGCTGCTGCTGCTCTACTACTACTCCTACCACTACTCCTACTCCTCTCTCCTCCTCCTCTACTACTCCTCCTCTTACTACTCCTACTACTCCTCTTACTACTTGCTACTCATAAATGGCTGCTGCTCTTACTCTACTACTTCCACTCTACTGCAACACTTACTCTACTCTACTACTTTCTACTTACTACTACTACTTGCTACTTCTAGCTACTAACTATTGGCTGCTGTTGCATTTTTTGCCAAATCTCCCAGGACTCGCCCAGGACTTGTCCTGTCTTTTGCCATCAGCTGCTGCTCTATGTTTGCTAAGCAGCTATTGGTTTTTTTGCCAAATCTCCCTCTCCTCTCCTCTCCTCTTCTTTGTTGTGGCCCGATGATGAAATTGTTCAAGTCCATACATTATATGGAATATGAGCTGATGATCAAGAACTTGTGAGGAACTTGGCATCATTAGCAGCCGCCCCCTACATTACCTTCTCCTCTCCTTCTCTGTTATGATGCCTTGATGCTCCAAGTTCAAGATCAGATGATGATTGATATGTTTCTGAGGCCTCTACCACTTGCTACTTCTCATTTTTATATTGTTGTTTTATAGGACTACTTTGGTTTATAGACCTTTTGATTTCTTATACCTTCTCGCGTACCTAAAGCACACTTTCTTGCATCTTTTAGAACAAGCGCGAAAATAATGTCGCGGACAACAAAACAGTGCAGCTCGATGCCCGAGCATGATGAGCAGCCAACACTTGAGGAGCAAGCACTAGAGGACCAGCTTACTTAGGAATAGTTGGATAACGAGGTAGAAAAGGATCTAGAAGTGATGCTTACTCAGGAGGAGTGTGACGAGGAGGAAGGCCCCCGAAGAAGAGGCTGTTGAAGGCGAAGAGGATGATGAGTTAGAAGAGGGATATGAAAGTCAAGGATCCTTCCACCTGGACCAAGAAGGAGGCCAAAGGAGGAAGATTTGGATCAAGGATTTTGACCCGAACAAGGAGGTAGGGAAGAAGCCTTAGCTTGTAAATTTTGCTAAAGCTTTGGCTGTGTTACCTCTGCTAACACTTTGACCTATCCTATATATAGGTCCCTCCTGAAACTCAGAAAAGACGACATCGACGTCTGCGACATCTCGCTGGACAAGATGGAGTAGAGGATAAGGAGAGCAGAGGCAACAACCACATAGAACGGATCACGATGCCTCTGCTCCACAAACTCAAGACACAACCATGACTACCCAAGCCTAAGAGGAAACGAGGGGATAGAAAAAGGAAATCTATACCAGATAAGGCTTGCTATGTGATAACGGAGGTTGGGCCAGCAGGGGAGATCCTTGAGTCGAAGGAATTAAGAGGGGGACAATTCCATAATGCGATCAGGGCCCTAGTAAGAGATAAATTGAACCCAGCAATTCCTAACTGGAAAGAGGTACCAGAGAACATAAAGAATGCACTATGGGATAAGCAGCTGAAGGTCAATTTTAGATTTCTGGAGGGTAAGCACGAATTGGTAAAAAAATGCTATCAGGATGATGGGAGAGTCATTTCGACGTTGGAGGTCAGAGCTCAACACGAAGTATATCCAAAAGGGGTTAACTCCCTTCAACGAGTTTGACAAAATAACTCCTAGTCAATGGGAGGAGCTCATGGCTTAGAAGACTTCAGCGGAGGCATTGGAGCTCAGTGCCCATAACACCGAGCTGGCGAAGAGGAACAAACACCACCATCATCTAGGCCCCGGTGGCTACTATGCCAAGGAAGAGCAGTTTAGGAAGATGGATGAAGAGGCCGCAGCTGCTGGGAATATCGATGTGACAAACTTGAAGGTACGCTCAAGGAACTGGATATATGCGAGGAGTACAGAACCATCCGGCAGTAATCTTAAGTTTGATAAGCTGGAGACCCAAGAGGCGGTATCAAGGATACTAAAATATGCTGAAGACAAAGAGACGGGCTCATTCAATCCTTCCAGAGAGAGGGACGAGCTTAGCCTTGGCTTGGGAAACAAGGAGCACACAGGCCGCACCAGGGGGCTAGGGAAAAGGATGACGTGGAAGCAAGGATTCAAAGAGGACAGGCACATGTACAAGAAACATGGCCGAGACCGGGAGACTAGTCTTGAGCTCCAAGTGAAGGCTCTAGTTGCGAAGGCCTTGGAGGAGCAAGGAATGTCTACGGAGCCACGTATATTAGTGACGCCACCGGGAGAACTGGCATTAGTTGGCAGCCCTCCAAAAGTTCCTAGCAGCCAAGGTTCCACTGCAGCCACAACCCCAGTCGATCTCATACGGGAACCTACTAGTTGCACCTTGGTGTTTCTCAGCGGCCGGCAGAACACTATGATGGAGGTGGCAACGGGTGTGGCACATCCTCCCGGTGGCTTACACCACAATAATAAGATACCGCCAGACTACACTAGGGTCGAGGTGCATATAGTGAAGCCCAAGTTCATGCAGTGGAGGATAGACTACGCAACTCCCGAGGGGCTGGTGTTACTCGGAGACGTTATGGGGCAATTCATCCTCTGGCACAAACGGGACATTATATTGACTGCTTCTTCACCGCCTCCCCCTCTCCCAAATTTGGAGCGAGTTGTTGAGGCCAGGGAGATATTTTCACCGTCTCGTGACCCCCACATTCCTGAGATGCCACATTCTTCCCCACCTCCTATCGAGCATGTGCCTGATGAGATGCCACAACCATCTCCAGCTCATACCAGGCAAGTGCATCATGAGATGCCACAGTCTTCTCAACAAGCACAACCGATACATGAACAACGAGTGCCTCCTGAAGAAGGTGATGCATAAGAAGATGAGGACGTGCCTGAATGGGAACTCCGAAAGAAGATTCCAATCAACATAAGGCTAGTTTATGTTCCGATCAAAGACATCTCGTCGGTGTCCAAGTGGTATTCCCATGATCAGTTCAAGCCTGAAAACCAAGTTAAAAAAGTCCCATCACGGGGTTCTGAGGAGGCCATCAGTAGCAAACTCCACCAAATTGCAAAGCAGTATCCAAATGTTGATGCCATCGAATGGTCAAAGGATTGCCCGAAAAAATATGAAAGAGGCAAGCCCTTCCTACCAAACCGGGACATCCAGCGCCTACCACTTGGAATGAGAAGGTTCCATGATTGGTACTTGCGTGTTCTCCCAACGAGCATAGATATTATACAAGCATGCTTTCCCACCGGCACATTTGGAAGCCCAGCCGGGAAAATTGTCTTTGACTTCAATGACATGCACACATGCTTTCACCTAGGAGAAATGGAGATGAATCTAATTCGCACGTGGTGCCTGTAAGTCCTTGTCCTCCCGGTATGATATGAATGTAATCTTTGAATTTTGTTGTAACTAACCCACGCCGTGATTTGTAGAATGCAAGTGCACATTGTCAAACAAATGCCAAGTGTGAAAGCCGGGTATGTAGACCCTCAAGCTATAGCCCAAACAAATTTTAATTACCCTAAACGATGGACACTGGATGCCAAAGAGCTAGCAGCTGCAAAGACTCTTTGAGAGAAAGAGCGCATCCGTAGTGTGAAGCTAAGGGAAGAGTCCCTTAAGGTTGCAGCATACATTGCCTTGCCTTTCAAAAATCTCCAACACCACTCTACTATATGGCTACCATACAACTTTGAGTAAGCTCAACTCTATACTTAAAGCTTTGTTCGATATATTTCATTCGATGCAAAAGGGCTTATCTAGTTCTATGATTAAATCCATGCAGCAACCACTGGATTTGTATAGCCGTCGATGTCGGGAGGAGCATGGCATGGGTCTTTGATTCATTAGATAAGAACACGGTGACATACAAAGACTTCATATCGATTCTCAAGACGTATACATATTGACAATCCTCATTAGCTTATATGTTTGTATACATACTTGTAACGTTCCACTTTTGGATACTAACAAGTTGTATTTGCTAAAATAATTCGAACAGGGCATTTAGGTTCTATGTCACTAATCATCATGGAAGGCATGATCCAGTAAGGAAGGAAAAGCTGGCTATAAAAACACTATGTGCGGTAAGTGTAACTTACTTCTTCAGTACTCCGTTACATGGCTGTCAAAAGCATTACTTAACATTTTCATATGCAAAACACACAGTGCCCCAAGCAGAAGCCTAGGAGTGTACATTGTGGATACTATATATGTTTTATGATGGGTAACACCGGTGCCTACAGGAGACACCCTTAAGGGTAAGTTTGAACCTCTTCACCCGTAGTATAAAAACTTCGTAAATGGTATGAAATACTAAACCGAAACTTGTTTTCTTGTAGTGGAGAGAAGAGAAAGGAATGAAAAGAGACCCATACAAGGATGACCAACTCTTAGAGCTCGTCGGCGACCTTTGCAACTTCATATTGCACATATTGTACACGTCAGAGGTGCCTACCATGATCGAGAGTCTGAGTTAGGTACAAATCCTCAGTACCAACACCTTCATGAGACTGAAAGGCTAGCTCTAGGACGTTGATAACAATGTGTATGGAATTTGTATATTTAATGATGGATTGTATATATTCATGTGAATTGGACTTGTAATTATAGTTTATAGAACACTCTTATGCTTGTAGTCGCGGGGTGTTCGGCAACGCGAACGCTGGTCACGGGGCATTCGGCAACGCGAACGCGGTTCGGAACGTTGGTCGCGGGGCGTTCGGCAACGCGAACGCGGTTCGGAACGTTGGTTGTGGGATGTTCGGCAAAGCGATTTTGAATTCAAAATTTGATTTTTTCGCGGGAAAACGTACTGTAGGGGCGGTTCTAGATTGAACCGCCCCTACAAATACCTATTTGTAGGGGCGGCTTGTACTACAGCCGCCCCTACAAATCGATTTGTAGGGGCGACTGGTGTTTCCAGCCGCCCCTACAAATTGATTTGTAGGGGCGGCTGGTAATAAGAGCCGCCCCTACAAATAGATTTGTAGGGGCGGCTGGAAACACCAACCGCCCCTACAAATGCATGATTTGTAGAGACCCTTGCGTAGGGGCGGCTGGGCAAACCGCCCCTACAAATGGTCTACAACCGCCCCTAGAAATGCTTTTTGACGTAGTGCCTCTTAATTTACAAACAAGGCCTAAAAGCTCTCAAATATGCACTTAGACCTAGTAACCGGGCCTTTTTACATGCTAATGGGGTCCCTGGCATATGACACACCCCCAACAAATGAGAAGTTTCCTTTAGCACATTTCACAAAGTAGTAAATACAAGAGTGGAATTCAACATCCTCGAGCAGCACGGGTTTGGTGTGATAATATTGGAGCTACTTATTCGATGGAAAATCCAGTTTTCCATGCACGTACTAAGCATATTGAAATTGACTTTCATTTTGTCAGAGAAAGGGTAGCTTAGAAGTTGTTGGACGTCCGGATTATCTCATCTGCGGATCAGTTGGCGGATGGTTTCACAAAGCCTATTGTAGCTGCTAAAGTTGATCAATTTAGGATCAATCTCAACCTTGGAAGTGGCTGAGATTGAGTCGGGGTGTTAACAGATGTATATCGTCTCTTATGTAAGTCTAGGTTCATTGTACCACAGGTAGTTCCTAGATTGTAGTCTAAGCTGTATCTCACCGTGTACCCTCCGAACACTAAGTGGTCTCACCGTGTCCACGTATTGTGTATCCACCACAGGTGAAAATATCTTATACCTCCCTCTCAAGTACGTGGCTACTTAGACTTATCTTCTCCCCTTCCATCTCATCTCTCTCTCCTCCACATCTCCGCAAAATCACAGAGAGCCATCACTGCTTTCTTCCTCCACCCAAGCCGACCATGCCGTCTTCTCCCTCAGTTCACGCAGCGCCTCCACAACCTGTTCCCCAACCCTAGCATCGAGTCGCCGACGGGGTGCCTCATCGCCGCAGGGTGCCGCCGCTACCCCTAGCCGATGGCCGCTGGGCGCACATGCCAGGGCGTCGTAGGTTGTCCCCAATCGAGCCAAGGGCACCCACGAGCGCGACCAGAGCTGGTAGTTCTCGCGCGCCGCCGGCTCCCACCCCGATGGCCGGAATCGACTGGCCCGTCCTCTCTCTCCCCTATGTTGCAAATGTAGGTTTCATGTGTTTCAGATGGTTAAATGATATGTTGCTGCAAATGTTTCATATGGATGTTGCAAAAGTAGATAAGGGATGTTGCACATGTTGCTAGTGTTTCAGATGTATGTTGCAAGCGTTTTTAAAAATGTTTCATCTGTTTCCAGTCCTATGTTGCAACAAGTGTTTTCTTGTTGCAACGCAAGTGTTTTATCTAGATATTGCATATGTTTCACACATATGTTGTAAGTGTATGTTCCAAATGTTTCATCTATTTTAGACGTATATTACATTCAAGTGTTTCATGTTGTTCGGAGAGTCACGGGGTGCGGTGAGTGATGGGCGCATGGACGGGGATGGGGTGCGCGTGCGGGGCGACAAACAAGGGCTGGTTGCATGGGCTACGGACAGGGGCGGGCGATGGACAGGGGCGGGCTGCTCGAAAGCCCCATTGCTTCTTTACCCAAGCGGCAGGCGTCTGATGCTAGCGGCCCGGATCAGACGTCCAGACGCTACCAATGTCCGTGTTTCTTTTGGAAACTAGAATTTGAGTGGCGGCCCGTGCCTTTGCTCCTTGTGTGCTGGTCCACCCCTGAATACTCTTATACAAGTCATTGCAAGGACATGTCACAAACCTACACTACTATGCAGTTTGGAATGAGTAATTTCGCAAGAGATAGAGAAATAGGGAATGAGTAGGGAGTTGACAGTTGATCTTGGTTGGGGCAGAACAACAGGGGAAGACCAAGAAAGAGAGAGCACGATATATATATATATATATATATATATATATATATATATATATATATATATAATATATATATATATATATATATATATATATATATATATATATATATATATATATATATATATATATATATATATATATATATAGAGAGAGAGAGAGAGAGAGAGAGAGAGAGAGATAAGACAAAATAGTGTCTGTTATGCCCTTAACAAGTGACAAAGACCAGCGGTTTATATACCACCGGTTCACCGCCACACATGATAGCCCATGAGCCAATCTCGCTTCCGCCCGCCGTCATTTGAATTCAACCGATGTTATTGCATTCTCCTTACATTTTCTAACGGAGTGGTTCATATCCCTGCTGTCCCACACAACCAAGTTTTTTATAGTGGTTTTAGCTCAACGGCTTAACAGAAATATGAGAAAAATAGTCCACAACTGAAAGGAGGAAATTAAAAGCGAAGTCTAATAATGCTCCTCCACTCATTCTTGGCCAGCAAATCCAAAGGAACGACCTCCAGTGCTCCACAGGCTGATGGTCTGCCTTGTGTCCTCATGGTAATTATTCCACTTAATAATATGATACTGTAAATCAATTTATAGCTAGTTCTTCTTGTTTCTTAAGCATACAACCCTAGTTAAACAAATGTTGAAACTGTTGGTAAAGTGGAACCTATGTGTGTATATGTGAAAAAAATCTTCACTGATTGTTGTCGACAATATGCCACCCCTGTAAAATTCCTTGCTCAGCCCGTTGCCATAGTGTTCGGCAAATGTGTTTAGTTCACAAACACTTGAGAAAAAAAACTATCATACCCCTTGGTAACATCTCATGACCAGTGTGCGAAGCCAGGATTTTTGTGAAGCCAGGACGAGACGCAAAGTAATACTAAGGACTTATTTGGCAGGGCTCTGACTCCTCACGTGGAGTACTTTTTTTGGTGGAGCTAAAGTTATTTTGGAAAACGTTTGACAAATACAACCTTAGTGATAATTTTGTAATAATTTGTGTTAGAATTGTGAGAAGGAACCGAGAGAAACCACATTTCTGCGTCTCCAACTCCTCTGGACTCATGCAAGGAGCCATTTATTAGATGCCCGTTTAGCTGGACTTCTTGCAAGGAGCCACGAGAAGCCGAAGGCAAAGCCCTGCCAGTGAGAATCTAACATAATGTAGAGCATTATACATGAAAGCAAAATTAGAGAACCACAATAATTTTAAGCTAATCCATCGCCCTAGTACAGGTTCCTAGCTAGTAGCTAGTGTAGTGGGTCCATCTCCCTAGCACATTTTAAAAAGAAACATGAATAATAAAAAAACAAAAGAAGATGGCCTTTGCTATGCTACTGTATACTCCTACATGAGTATAAAGAATAAATAAATAAATGAAGATGGAAAAGAGGTTTACGTAATATTTTTTAATACAAAGTAATAACCTGTTCACCAGGTGAGCCTGGGCACCGGCCCAGGGTGGCCGGGCCTTGGTTCCGCCAGTGCTCGTGACCAAGCACCATCTAAGTCACGAAGAGCTTTGAGGGATCAGTGCAAACATATGCGAGGTTTTTGAGTTATTTGAATATGGATGTGACACTCTGGTGTTGTGATAACTTTATTTATGCACTATGATGTTATATGGCAATGTAAGCCATTGAGAATTGGATGTCGTGATAGACGAGATATCATGTGGCTGTCACATAGGAGCGAAAGTGTAAGAATTTGTATTTTAGAAATTCTAGTTTGTTTCAAGAAAGACCCCTTTTAATATGGCTGGGGAGCCGACCATTAGCATGGTATTGCTCCCAAACTAGGTGCACCCATGGGACATCAGCTCGATAGAAGAATTTGTGCAAATTATTCAGGAGAAGCACTTTATTCTACATTTTTAGATGTAAAATCACAAGTCCACTTCTGGGGATCATCCTCTGGGGATTTCAATTGATCCAAAGCAGTGTTTTAGCACAATCTCATTTTTTTTTAGAAAAGGGAACAAAGTTCCCGCCTCTATCATCCACCGATGGTACAGAGCCGAGAGTTGAAAATACAAAAAAGAAGCCATAAGGTTTGCAAACCACAAGAAAAGAAACAAAATACAACAACAACCCAGCTAGTGAGCATAGTACTCAAAGGAAACTAGCCCACAATACGATTATTAAATCTCCATCCGAACTTCGCAAAGACTGCCAGAATTAAACTCATAAATCATTTAACAAACTTCCTAGTAAGTGCAAGATCATAAAAAATGGAGGACATTGGAGGATGATCAGGTGAGAAATCGGTGTGCTAAACAGAGGATGATCATAAATTGGTGATAAGTCAGTGTGCTAAACAGAGGATGATCAGGTGCAATGTCTGATCGTCCAGTGTAATATTTTGGATGCTTTTTGATAATATTATCAGTGTTTTTCTAAACGCTAAACGGTAAACAATCGGTCACCTACCGTTTAGCCATTATTCGGGCAAAACGTCCCATTAAACGGGCTAAACGCCAATTAAACGGGGTAAATGGGTGATTAAATGGAAACAGCGCACCACTGTGTAGCGTTTACATGGTGTTTAAATGGGCTAAACGACCGTTTAGGCGAACAGTGAATATTATACAACACTTCACAAACTTTCCATAGAGTACAAGATCAACAAAAAAATTGGACCTCACAAATTTTCCATAGACTACAAGATCATCAAAATTGGATCTCGGAGCTAGGAGATATGGTCAAAATACTAAGGAGATAGTGCTCTTAGATCGTACCACCGTATGGTCTAGTGCTTACTCCTACTGTTTTCGACCGACGTGTGATATCCAGTAAGTGCTGCACCAAATTCACATAATACCATTATATGATCCGGCGCTACGGTTCATAGGTCAGCGAATTACCAGGTGATGTCCAATAATGGTGCACAGAGCTCACATAGTACCATATATAGTATGATCTGGTGCTACTGTACAGTACTACAGAGGATCCTCTGGTTCTCACATAAAAATATGACTGTTTGAGCAATGGATAGTAGGATTGCTTGGCACTATTATATCTCTCCAACCAACGTTTTGAAGATGGTTGGAGACCATAGAAATAGAAGTTAGAGGGACTTACTACACTTGAAGATACATTTTAACTTTATTTTAGTAATAATATCAAAAGCATACTTAGAGCATTTAACGAGTGGTTAGTGCATGTTTTTTGCCTTGATAAACATGCACTAACCACTCTCTAAATGCTCTCATATCTTGTAAGCTTGGCCTGTCGGACCTTGCGGCCTTTGTGGCTCATCGGCATGTCAATGACCCTTCGAGCTTGGTGTGGAGTGATGGTGACTTGTGTGCGTGGGACGAGGAGAGACTCTTTCCTTGATGGAGGAGCTCCATCATGAACAACAGATTGGTGACGGTAAGAGTCAACAATATGTAGTGAGAGTTAGTGGCTTACGGCAGTTGTCTTGGTTGGTGTGCGGTGGCCTTCACCACGACCAGGGTTAGGCTTGTGATTGGGATCATAAGCTGGTGCAGCAAGGCTTTTTGCTCCCGGTTGGGAAACCCCTTTAGTTCCGGTTTTCCAACCGGGAGCACCAATCCGGGACTAAAGGTACCATCCTTTAGTCCCGGCTTAACGCCCGGGACTTGGAAACATCAACTGGGAGTAAAGGGGGCCTCCAGGCCTGGCCAGGGACCGCCACGGGGCAGGACATTTAGTTCCGGTTGGTGTTACCAACCGGGACTAAATGTCTCTCTCTTTTTTTTTCTGGTTTCTATTTTTGGTTTCTTTTTTCATTTAATGATTAGTTTTGATATTAAAATATATTTTTGAATACGCTGCTAATAGTAATATATATGTGTACTTCGCACGCATAAGTTTTCGTTCGAACTTTGTACATAAATAACAAACAAATATACGCGTACATGCATATATATATGATGATCATATATATACACACGTTATTTTATGTACATATAATATATATATATATAACAAAGGTTTGATATATAAATTGTTTATGTCCTTAGCAATTCACTCCTCCAGATTTGGCATCCACGTTTCATTCGGGTCGTTGTAGAACTCGCCGTTGGGGTTGATGACCTGATCATTTAGAAATCCTGCTATAGTCTCTCGAATTACTTTAAGTTGGTCAAGTCGTATGACTCTTTTCCTCAACCATTCAGTCTTCAATAAAAGTTAAAGGAAAAAGTATTAATATATATATATATGTATGTGTATTGCTCATGTAATATACAAATGAGAGCAATAAAGAAATTGTAAATATACTATCGAAATAATATAAAGGAAAAAGTATTTATATACGTACTTTGAGTTGCTCTTCAAGAGTTCTCTTTGAGTACGCCATGATGAACTCGCAAACATAGTATCCGCAGTAGTTGTTACCCTGCTCCTGCCTTAGAACCCACTTTTACGACAAAAAAATCAATTAGGGTGAATTGAAATCATCATATGGTGTTAATTGAATATAAATGTGTAGTTATAGTACTTACTTTGTGTGCGATTACACCCAGTGGCGCTTTGCAATGTTTCATTTTTTTTCTCAATGAACCTTTTCCAAACCCTGCTCCCAATAAAATAAAAAAATAATTTAACCTTTAATAATTGTTGAGAGATCGGCGCCATTATATATATATGTTGTTATAGAGAAACTAAATTAATTACCCTTGTATAATATCTATCATGTCTTGATACTCCGTTTGCGGTTTTCTCAACGAGTCTAAGATTTTCAATCTACTATTGGCCATATCGATGACCATCAATATCCAGTGATTGTTGCATAAACATATATACATATATATATATATATATATATATATATATATATATATATATATATGTGTGTGTGTGTGTGTGTGTGTGTGTGTGTGAGGTAACTAGCTAGTAAGGAAATATTGATGTCCCATATATATGATCGACATTAATTACTTATAATAACACTCACTTGAAGTTGTAGGGGAAGAGTATCTCCTTCTTGTCGTGTTGGTTCACTAAGAAATTCATGAGATTTCTCTCAGGTTGAGGCTTATAATCCTTCGGGGGGTTAGGGTGTTTGTATACGACATACGGATCAACAAACCCAACATCATTATCCTTTCTCTTTGTAAGTTCTGTCATCTCATATCTGTATACATGAAAATTGTGAATATATATATTGTGAATATATAATAAAGAAATTGTGAATATAGTAGAAAATAATCACACTTACAGACAATAGCAGCTAATGAGACTTTTGTCGAGAGAGTCCAGGTGGCATAGTTGGTGTAATTCTGGAAGCTCTACATAGATAATGTCATTGCCACGGAAGTAATGGTGGTTTCTAATTCTGACAGAAAGATATATTTGTCCCGCATCAGACACCGACATGTACCACCCGTTTAGCAGGTACATTTGCGTACCCAGTTCACCTAATTTCTCTGGGTTGTATAGACTCTGGCCTGGTACAAATTTCTTGTAAGGATCCACTTCCGGAGCAGATGGTCCTTCAGTGAGCACTTCGGCAAGGTTCAAACCAGTGTCCTCATAAAATCGAAGAAATGACTCATAGCCGCCTACCTCCACTAAGTTTAAGTTTGAACCATATTCGTTAGGAGCGACAAGGGGGGGGGATTGATTGTTGCGATTGTTGTCCGAGTTGTGCAACACCTTTCCCTACTCTTTTCTTTTTTTGCGCCGCCTCATATGATTTGGTGAGAGAGCGATCATAGTCCAATATCGGTTGTTTCGCGGCGCTCTTAAGAGAATCCCGTTTTTATTTGTTCCAACTTCTTTCTTAGCTGATCTGGAGGTAGGAAGAAGTATGATGGCTCCGGGTTCTCCCTCGCTCGTCGTGCCTGTTTTGCACCTTCAAAGAAATCTGTCACTTCTTTTTGTACTGCATCCTTTAATTCCTGTTCACTTTTCTCATAAGATAGTTTTTGGGGAATAACTGGATGAGTATTTGCTTTCTGCTTCTTTGCCGGCGGGCAGGGCAATGGCTTCGTTTGTAGGGCGAACCTCTTAGGGGCTGGCTTCCTTAGAGGCGGGGGAGGCGTTGGAGACCACCTTGGAGGCAGTGCAGACTTTGGAGGCGGCAGAGGCATTGGAGACCTCGGCGGAGGAGTTGGGGATGGTGGGGATGCAGCAGTGCCTTTGAAGGCGTCATCATTGCCCTGAGCACTATGATGGTCAGGAGAAGCAACAATTGGACTTTGGTTGGTGGAGGCCCTGCTTTGTGAGTACAAAAAATAATGAGATATAAGTAAATGCTTATTATTAGTCATGCCCATAGAAAATTATCAAAAAATTGTTTTGTTAACTTTTGTCCGCACCTAATGTCTACTGGCGGTGGAGCAGACGCCCCAGGGATAATGATGTAGCGCTTGCGCCATAGTATATATGCCTTCTCTGCTTCTCCTAGAGTCTTCTCTCCATCACCTTCAGGAATATCAAGAGCTAGATCCTCATAACCTTTGCTCACTTTATCCACTACAACCCTAGCATATCCAGGTTGTATTGGTGCCCCATGGATTCTTGGTGTCTTGGTAGGGTCTGGAGGAGTAAAAACACCGACAACGACCTTGATTGTGTCATTCCCCCTTGGAACATGTAGCTCAATTGATGTCATTGGAGTAGTGACATCATCCACGGGGAAGCGCAGCGCTACGTCATCTTGCTTTGGCAGCTCAGTGAAAGCGCAACTGCTTTTCAACTGACTAGGGGGGCTAATATTAACATTCATTCCTCGCTCTGATGCCTGCCTCTGGGCACTCATTGCTATCTGCACTTGCTTTCTAATTTCTTCCTGCATTCTTGCTTCCATTGCTTTTTCTCGCTCCTTTGCTTCAAGCACCATTTCCTCCAACATTGTCACCCGCGCTGCTTGCTCCTCCTTGCTTCTCTGGTGGCTTCGATAGGTTTCCCTGTCATTAGGGAAACCATGAACCCATGGAGTGTTGTGTCCTAAGCCTCTGGTTCGGCCAGTGTGTTCAGCAGTCCTGATGGCATACGTCAGCTCATCCTTCTCTCTATTGGGCTTGAACACACCAATCTCTTTAGCTTCTATAGCAAAAGCCAATCGGCGTGCTGCTGTTTCGAGTTTTTGCCCATACACTGCCAGACCGATCTGTGGGTCAAGTCTTCCCCCATGACCGAAAAACCAATTCTTCGAGCGTGGGGGCCACTTGGCTGATTCTGGTTCGATCCCCTTGGCAATAATATCCGCTTCCATTTTTTGCCACTTCGGAATGGCAGTATCGTAGCCACCTGATCCCATGTCATGGTGGTATACCTTTTTTTGGGCATTCTCTTGGTTCCTTCTCACCCGTGCCTCACCCTCTGCTGATGTCTTGTACTCTACAAAATCATTCCAATAGGGCATCTGTTTCGAGATCGGGCCCGTAACAGTATTGAAATTCGGCGTTTTGTTCTTCTTGATGTATGTGTTGTATAGGCGTTTCTTTCAAGTCTGGAATTGTGTGGCCATCTTCTTCATAGCCCACGATCGAACTAGCTCCTTCAATTCATCATCGTTGATATCATCATAATCATCCGCTTGCAACGTGAAATGGGCAAGGATATCATTGCAGAGCAAATTCTTGTCAACATCAGAGACAAAACTAACATCAGGCTCGTTGTTCTTTTTCTTCCATTCATGGACACTGATCGGAATTTTATCCCTTACAAGGTACCCACAGTGTTCCACGAATTTCCTTTTATGTGGACCAAGTGGTTTGCCTGTCTCGATGTTGAATTCCGATATTATGTACCGGCCCTCCAGTGGTTTCTTTGGTCCTCGAACATTTTTGCTCTTCGCCGTTGTGGTCGCCGATCCAGAGGGCTACATAAAAAATAATAAATAAATATCTTTTGTACACAAAAATATATACAATATTCACATATAATATATATTTAGTATATATACCTCGCCTGTATTTTCTTGCTCATTTTCAAGAGCTAGGTATTGACTTCCATCATCAACATCCTGCTCACCAGCATTGGCAATAATATTCATCATTTCTTCCTCCATGTTGTCTCCCGGGGCAGCCATATCTAATAAATTTAACAAAATTTAAGTCACATATATAAACAAGTCATATATATACAATAAGTCATATACAAATTTATCTAAGTCACATATATATAAACAAGTCATATATGTAAACAAGTCATATATGTACAATAAGTCATAAACAAAATAAATCTAAGTCACATATATAAACAAGTCATATATATAAACAATTCATATATGTAAACAAGTCATATATGTACAATAAGGCATATACAAAATAAATCTAAGTCACATATATAAACAAGTCATATATATAAACAATTCATATATGTAAACAATCATATATGTAAACAAGTCATATATGTAAACAAGTCATATAAACAAGTCATATATATAAACAAGTCATATATGTAAACAAGTCATATAAACGACGAATTTGCCCTAGCGAGAACGACGAATTCGCCCTAGCGAGAACGACGATTCGCTCTAGCGAGAACGACAGGGAGAATTCGTCGTTCTCGCTAGGGCGAATTTGTCGTTCTCGCTAGGGCGAATTCATCGTTCTCACTAGGGCGAATCGTCGTTCTCGCTAGGGTATACAACAACGGGGCAGCGTTGCTCCACATATACAACAATGGGGCGGCGTTGCTCCGCATACAACACAACGAGGTGGCATTGCTCCGCATACAACACAACGAGGCGGCGCACACTGCCGTGCCGGCATCGGTGATGAAGGACCGCGTCCCGCGCTTCTTCTGCAGGAAGTGTTGCGCGGGCGCGGGCGTGTTTGCCGGGGCCGTCCGACGCGGCGTGCCGATCAGCGCCGGCGCCGCCAGCGTAGGAGGCGCTAGGGACGACCCATCGTCGATGGCCAGTGCGATCTCGGTCGGCCCCCAGCCGTGCCCGCCACCGCTGGCCCCGGCGGCGACGCCCCGCGTCCAGGTGACCTTGATCCGGAGCTCCTTGCGCGACGACAGCGCGACCCTATAGTCGCTGGCCGTGGCCGCCTGGAGCCAGCGGTTGAGCGCGCCACCGACGCCTCCTCCTCCCCTGCCGCCGCCAGCTGCACCGGCGGCCAGGGTGATGGTGGTGTCGCTGAAGCAGGAGAAGTCTCGCATTGCGTCTGTCTGCCCTTGCTCGGGGCAGGCAAGGGAACCAAGGAAAGGGAAGGCGAGGAGGAGACGGGACGACAGAGTCGCACGCACGCACGTAGGAGTGGAGGAGCGTCGACCTCAACTCACCTCACCTCGGCAACTACCAAGAGTGTCGGGGCACCGGGCCGGTGTGGTCGGGGGGCGGCGCGTCGGCGAGCGCGCTTAGTCGGGGCGTGCGACGTTGGGGCGGTGGGGTGCCGGTGTGCGTGCGGGCGCTCGCGAGGTGCGGCGTCGGTGATGGATCGGACGAGCGGCGGCGGGTCTATTAGGGCTTGGCTCGGCAGTGGGGAGGAGGAAGAAGAGGGGCTGGGGCGGGCGCAGAGGCTATATAAGGGAGAGGACCTTTAGTCCCGGGCGCCACCACCAGCCGGGACTAAAGGCCCTTTAGTCTCGGGCCCTATTAACGCTCGGGACTAAAGGTCACGCCTTTAGTCCCGACTGGCGGTGGCACCCGGGACTAAAGGTAACCTTTAGTCCCGGCTGGTGGTGGCGCCCGGGACTAAAGGTTTTTGGCGGGCAGCCAAACTGTAGTTTCGTTGCCCGCAATTTCATTAGGATTTTAATATATTTCTTTTTACACAAATAATAAAAGGATAGTTAATTGCACAGAAAATTAAATAAAAGACATAAAAATATTTTTAAAAAATATAGATTCTATTTTGCTTTATTGCACACAGGAAAATTATGTGACCTAAAGTTTTATTTTTTTAACAAGTTTTAAAACACAATATAGTGTTTAAATTACTATTTTGATAATGCAAAAATATAGTGTTTAATTAAATTCAGAAAAACTCTTGTGTGTCGACTGGAAATTTGTTTTCACATCATTTGAACGTGACATAATCCCACCATCAAACATAAATTTGTTTTCACATTATTTCAATGTGACATAATCCCAACATCAAACATAAATTTGTTTTCACATCATTTCAACGTGACATAATTCAACATCAAACATAAATTCACAATTATTACATAATATATCTAATACACACTATTGAACATCAATATATATATCAAGCGGGCACAGTAATGAACTTCTTCTTGACGTATGTCCCTTGGTTATGATCGCGCCGTAACTATGGAGTGTCCTCATCGTTTAGCTAGATACTAGGGTCTTTGTTCACTGTGAAGGGTGAAATTCGGTCATTCTTTTCATAATCTTCTGACATGTCTGACTTATCTTCGATTCCGATGATGTTTCTTTTTTCCTAAAAGAACTATGTGGCGCTTTGGCTCATCATTGATTGGGTGGTTGTCGTTTTTCCCTCTCTTCGGTTTTGTAGACATGTCCTTGACATAGAACACCTGAGTCACATCCTTCGCAAGGACAAACGGTTTGCCTTTGTACCCAATATTATTGAGGTCCACTGTTGTCATTCCATACTGGTTGTCGACTGCTATGCCGCCTCCAGTCGTCTTTACCCACTGGCACTTGAACAAAGGTACCTTAAAATGAGATGCATAGTCTAGTTCCCATATCTCCTCTATGTGGCCATAGTATGTTTGCTTGTTCCCACTAGGGTCGGTGTCATCTATGCGGACACCACTGTTCTGGTTGGTGCTCCTTTTATCTTGTGCTACTGTGTAAAATATATTCCCATTTATCTCGTACCCTTTGTATGTGAGGATATGCCACGATGGCTGCCTAGCCAACAAATACAGCTCCTCATCAATACTCTCATCACCCTGACATTCTTTTCGCAACCAGTCGCTAAAAGTTTCCATGTGCTGACGCATAATCCATGCTTCAGACTTCCCTGAGAACTCAGATCGGAGGAGGTTCTTGTGTGTCTCGATATACGGATCTACCAAAGAGGAGTTCTGTAGAACTGTGTAGTGTGCTTTATTAAAATAATCATCACCCTTACCAATATATGTTTTCTTCCCTAGTGTCCCCTTTCTACTTAGTCTCCCCTCATGTCGCGATTCAGGAACACCAATCGGGTTAATATCGGGAATGAAGTCAACACAGAACTCAATGACCTCCTCTATTCCGTAGCCCTTGGCGATGCTTCCTTCTGGCTAAGCACGGTTGTGAACATATTTTTTCAGGATTCCCATAAACCTCTCAAAGGGGGACATGTTGTGTAGGAACATAGGACCGAGAATAGTAATCTCCTTGACCAGATGAACTAGGAGGTGTGTCATGATATCAAAGAAGGAAGGAGGGAACACCAACTCAAAGCTGACAAGACATTGAACCACATCATTCTGTAATTTCGCTAGATCCATTGGATCGATTGCCTTCTGAGAAATTGCATTGAGGAATGCACATAGCTTCACGGTGGCTAGACGTACATTTGGTGGTAGAATTCCTCTTAATGCAACTAGAAGCAATTGAGTCATGAGCACGTGGCAGTCATGGGACTTTAAGTGTCCAAATTTCTTCTCTGGCACATTTATTATACCCTTTATATTCGAGGAGAATCCAGACGATACCTTAATGCTATCTAGGCATTCAAACAAGCTGTCCTTCTCTTCTTTGCTAAGAGTGTAGCTGGCAGGACTTAAGTACTGGTGTCCATCATCTGTCTTCTCTAGATGTAGGTTGTCTCGTTCTTTCAAACACCGCAGGTACTGTCATGCTTCAATTGTGTCCTTAGGCTTCCCATACATGCCCATGAAGCCTAGCAGGTTCACACAAAGATTCTTCGTCAGGTGCATCACGTTGATCGCGCTATAGACCTCTAGGACTTGCCAATAGGGTAGCTCCCAAATTATAGACTTCTTCTTCCATATGGGTGCGTGACCGTTGGCGTCCTTCGAAATAGGTTGACTGCCAGGTCCCTTTCCAAATATTACTTTCATATCATTGATCATATTGAGGACGTCCTCACCCGTTCGGTTGCGAGGCTTGGTCTGGTGGTCTGCCTTACCTTTAAAATGCTTGCCTTTCTTTCTTACGGGGTGATTTGCAGGAAGAAATCGTCGATGCCCAAGGTACACGACCTTGCGACACTTTTTCAAGAATATACCTTTCATGTCACCGAAACAGTGCGTGCATGCATTATATCCCTTGTTTGATTGTCCTGAAAGATTACTTAGAGCTGGCCAATCATTGATTGTTACGAACAACAATGCTCGTAGGTCAAAGTGCTCCTGCTTGTGCTCATCCCACACGCGTACACCTGGCTTGTTCCACAAAAGTAGAAGTTCTTCAACTAGTGGCCTTAGGTACACATTGATGTCATTGCCAGGTTGCTTTGGGCCTTGGATGAGCACCGGCATCATAATAAACTTACGCTTCATGCATAACCAGGGAGGAAGGTTGTAGATACATAGAGTAACAGGCCAAGTGCTGTGACTACTGCTCTGCTCCTCGAAAGGATTCATACCATCCGTACTTCAAGCAAACCTTAAGTTTCTTGCGTCACTTGCAAACTCGGGGAATTCTCTATCGATTGCTCTCCACTGGGACCCATCAGTAGGGTGTCTTAACATATTGTCTACCTTACGGTCTTCTTTGTGCCATCGCAACAACTTTGCATGGTCTCTGTTTCTAAAAAGACGTTTCAAGCGTGGTATTATAGGAGCATACCATATAACCTTGGCAGGGATTTTCTTCTTGGGAGGTTCGCCCTCAACATCACCAAGGTCATCTCACCTGATCTTATACCACGACGCGTGACATATAGGGCATGCATCCAACTTCTCGTACTCCGTGCCACGGTAGAGGATGCAGTCATTAGGACATGCATGTATCTTCTGGATTTCTAATCCTAAAGGGCATACTACCTGTTTTGCTTCGTACGTAGTGCTGGGCAATTCGTTATCCTTTGGAAGCATCTTCTTTTGGATTTTTAGTAACTCCGCGAATCCCTTGTCAGATACACCATTCTTTGCCTTCCATTGCAGCAATTCCAATGTGGTACCTAACTTTTTCTGCCCCGCATCACAAGTTGGGTATAGCAATTTCTTGTGATCCTCTAGCATGCAGTCAAACTTGATCTTCTCCTTTTCACTTTTGCATTCTCTTTGTGCGTCACGAATGGCCTGACCAAGATCGTCAGCGGACTCCTCCTCTGCCCCTACCTCTTCTTCAGTGGGCTTCTCCTCTGCCCCCACCTCTTCTTCAGCGGGCTTCTCCTTTGCCCCTACCTCTTCTTCAGCTTCCTCCATTGTAGTATCATTGAAGGCACCATATTCAGCAAAAATGTCATCATCGCCCCATTGTTCTTCTTCACCTTCTTCCATTACAACTCTGGTTTCTCCGTGCTTCGTTCAACAAATATAGTTTGGCATGAAACCCGACTTGAACAAGTGTGAATGAAGAGTCTTTGAGTTAGCATATTCCATCGTATTATTACATACGGCACATGGGCAGCACATGAAACCATCGCGTTTGTTTGCCTCGGCCGCACGTAACAAAGAATGCACGCCGTCCATGAACTCTTGGGAGCGATGATCAGCATTGTACATCCAATGCCGACTCATCTGCATTACATGACATAAATACCGTATTATAACCTAGAACATAATTAGTTAATTATACAACATGCATACCACCACAAAAGCTATAAATTTAAGAAAGACTCGCTACAATGTAGACAATCCCAACTACCACTAAAAACACCAGATATATCTATAAAAAATAAAAACAATATCTATAAAATGAACTCCTGCAGGACGTGCCACCTCAAGGATAGTAACATTTGTAAAAATCATTTCTGTATCTGTACTAGTGGTAGAATCTAGCATAAGCCTTATTTAAGTGCCTAGCTTGTTTGAAGGGGAAATCTTAACTGACAAAGTTTAAAGGTTTCCAGAGCATTTAACACTACTCTTCTTGCCAAGAAGGTTGTTAGTGTTGTGTCGTTGGCATTTTTCATGGCCATGGCCATGGTCATTGTGTTCTCGTCTTTTACTGCGGCAGGTAAGTAATTCACATGATATTTCCGCAGGTTAACAGAAGAATGGGAGTGTACACACATAATAATCATTTATCGTTTATATTTATATATATACTACGTTTGGGTACGGTGATTGACAGACTACTGCGACGATATCGGGACGTGTGAATAAATAACCATCCGTACTAGTTGACCTTGCTTACGTGATCATCTTAGTGAGCATTTCTCCACCGGACAGCACCGTACTTGGCCACAGAAGAGCTCCTATTCTACGAGGAAGGGAACACGGTCTTCCACGACCGTTGCCGCTCTCCCTCGTAGAATCAAAGCTCCTCCTTGATGTCCGTTACCGCTCGGCAGAGAACATGCTCGCCGAGATGAACATGGTCCGCAAGTTCAAGTAGTACATATTTTCTACAATTTTCTAACTAGTCGTCATAAGCTACCGCGCAAAAAGGAGGAAACGACGAGACACCGGGCCGCGCCCGTGCTCCACTGAGCTCGATGGCTCAGCGCAAAATCGCATTACAAGATTGCCGGCACGAGGGCTCGGCACACGCATCCATCCAATTACAAAAGGTTGGAGCAATTAATCCATCATAAACGGATTATATATGGTGGCGGTGGCGGCTCACATCCAAGGTGTCAAACGCGAGGTCCAACTCCTACAGCCAAAAAACATGTTAGAGACTTAGACTTTACTAAAAAACATGTTACAGAAATATGCACCAATTGCAAAGGCTAGAAAATAAACGGTGAATACTAGTTTTTAATAGCTACTTTAACCTTCCTTTATGTTACTATGCAAGCTTGAAGTGATTTTGAGCTCAAATTGCTTACAAATGAAAAAACCACAATAAAGAACCATATATATATATATATATAGTGAACAAAATGAGATAAGACAATGGTGAAATATGAGAGTATGAAGTTGGTAACCTTTAGAGCCGAAGAATCGACGGAGGAATCGAAGAAATCGATGGAGGAATCGAAGAATGGATGGAGAAAGAGCAAGAACACTGCTTAAATTTGAACTGAAGCTCTCGGGCGGGCTCGGGGAGGAAGAAGACGGCCAGTAGGATTTATAGGGGGGACCTTTAGTCCCGGTTGATGGATCCAACCGGGACTAAAGGTCACTTTCCAGTCCCGGGCCACGCCACTAGCCGGGACAAGAGCTTTACTCCCAGTTGGAGCCACCAACCGGGAGTAAATGTCGACCTTTAGTCCCGGTTGGTGGCTCCAACCGGGACTAAAGGTCCCCTGCCACAACGGCCTGGCGCAGGAGCCATTGGGCAGGGACCTTTAGTCCTGGTTGGAGCCACCAACCGGGACTAAAGGTCTTTCTAGTCCCGGGCGCAATATTTTCCGGGACTAGAGCCTGGTCCTTGGATCAAAGGTATGTTCTCTACTAGTGATATCCTTCGTGGAGTTCCAATGTGGACTAGGAGTTGCTTTTGACAACTGAACCAAGGGATAAATTTATATCTCCAGAAGTTTACCTTCTCTTGACTTACTATTTGCCTTTCGCATTTAAGCTTCCCAAAATTGTGTTTCTTTTGTGTGACCTTAAATTTTCCTACGGTGGTATAGGCTAGTTGATAGAATTGACTATAGGTTACAAAACTCTTTGTGGGTCAAGTAGATTAGATCATACTAGAAAACTATACGTGTACACCATGCTAGTTAGTTTATGGCTTTTTTTAGAGTAAATCAGGTTTGATTCTAGCTAGCGATCCATCACACCTTTTCTTGGGCTAGCTCACACGTGCTCCTATAGCATGGCAGCGATTAGTGTGAATTTTGTGATGAGAAAGATACAATAATGCAATTGTTCTTTGATTGTAATTCAGCAAAAATATGTTTGGACTTTGATTGCCTATGTTTCTTTTATGACCTGCTGCCAAGATCTGTTGATCAGTTTTGGACAAGGCTACTAGTTTCATCCCTAATTTGAAAACACGGTTCCACACTGTCGGTTTGGCAGCTATATGTTGGGCACTCTCGAGAGCAAGACATTATATTTGTTTTGTGAATATAAGAGTTAAATATATTATATATATTCTACTGAGATTGTGTGCCCTATCTGTGTTTTCTTATCTTAAGGGGCCGAGCTGCTAAGGACAATCAGGCACAACTGGTCTACTGCAAGAAGATGACTGAAGGAAGGCTACTGGGCGCGCAAGAAGAGTTCCATCAGAAGAGCCACTGCCTGACGGGGATGTGTCGTCGAAGTTGATGGCTCATGCTGGAAGTGTTGCTTTTGCTGCAATTAGTGGTAGTTGACTTGGTCGCTATTATGACTAGGCTTAAGACATGTTGTCTGGCCCGTTGCACCTTCAGCGGATCAGGTGTGAGTGGTGAGGCGTCTCACAAGTCACAAGTCACAGAGCCATTGGTGCTTTTGTGGGTACTTCTATTTTTTGTTTGTCTATTGAAGCTGTAATCTTTTTTTTCTCGAAGAAAAGGGGAATTATATTAAACTTGGCATAATAATACGTCCCCAAATTACATAATAAAGAATCTAAAATAAAAAAGAAAGAATCATTCCATCACCTCATGTCCCTAGTGGCTTTGGTAGATGAAATCGATGCACTAGAGATGAACAAGTCCCGACAAATACTAAAAGTAGAGTATAGTCCTTATGCCGATTCCATCAACCAACCCAAAAACCTTAGGCATGCCACATGATCCAATATTTCAAAACTAGATTGAAATGCATCTGAATCGATGAAAGAACATTATTGGCGATTGAGGTACAACACAGGCTCCAGACAACACCACTAACATTTGATCCATCAAATTGGAAGCTAATCTTCTCTCTATGGCTCACTAACAACACCGAGATCGGCGATGGACAATCCGTCACTAAAGGAAGATATAGCGACAGATGATCAGTCGCTAAAAAGTTATAGCGATATGATCAAGCACTAAAAAGTTACAGCGACAGACCTATGCAGTCGGTGTAACTGCTGTCACTAAAAGTCTTTGGCGATGAACAACACCTTTACCGACTGATCATCTGTTACCCTAAATATTTATAGCGACGAATAATCCGCCACTAATCTTTAGAGATAGATAATCTATTACCAAGCTTTTACCAACATACCCGAGAGATCCCTAGGTAGCCTCGCCAGGAGGAATGCTATGAGGAGAGAAGAGCCTGGATGAGGTTAGAAGAAGGGACCTGGAGAGGGGGCACGGAGAAAGGCGCTGAGAGGAAATGGATCTGCACGGTGGAGGGTAGAGACTAGCAGCAATGGATCGGGTTGGCGGCGTGGCGCGACACGATGATTTTGGGAGAGAATCAGAATGGAGAAGAGACAAGAGAGACCCGGCGGCGACGCTGATTTGGGATCTAGGGAGAATTGAGAGGGTTCCCTCTCTACTCGTGGGCTGGGCTAAAATTCGCATGTGAGCTAGGCTGAGGTCGGACCATTTTTTACAGACGGACCGCATGACGATATATATGTTTTTAGCGACTAACAAGCGATTAGTAAATACATGTCTATATCGACTAATAGTGAATTGCTAAATGAAGAAGTGCCAACATTAATCCGTAATTTATCTTTAACAGTTGATCATCCATCATGAAATATTATTTTAGTGACTGACATATGACGCTATTTGCGGTGTTGTGGTGTAGTGCTATTGACGACGAGGTCAACGACTCAGAGTTAATATTCCCATAGGGAATGCCTACAAGCACCTGTTCACTTATACTCCCTTTGTCCTAAGAAAAATACAATTTTAGCATAGTATCAAGTTAAACTATCTTAGGTTTGACTAATTATATATAAAAAGGTATAAATAGTTATAACATCAAATAAGTATCGTTAGATTTATCAAGAGATATATTTTCATAATATACTTGTTTGGTGTAAAAAAAATATTGATATTTTTACTATATATTTGGTCGAAGTTAAACACTTTAACCGAAAATGCACCCAAAATTTACATTCTTTTCGGGACTGAGGTAGGTCTGCAAACTGAACTCCTATCGATGAAATCAACGCCTACAACAACGACCTCATCATAGCCATCGTCAAAGTCAGGAACAAGCTCATAGTCGAACATCTGTGATAACTTCGCTGATAGATTTACTTGACTAAACCTCAATAAGCTAAACATGAATAACTGCTTATTAATTAACTTCAAACGAGAGATAAGCCCTCTCGTCCCTGCCACCAGGGGTCTCGCCCCAGAAGATGGTGGGCCCTAGACGACAAAGGTGAGGTGCCTAGCGGTGGCGGGTTTGAGCCCTAGGCCTGGGCAAAAAAATACAAAGAACCAAACTGAAAATACCGAAATCGAAATTTTCGGTACCCTGCTCGGTTCCTAATTCTTAAAAACCAAATTTTTACCTCGGTAAACTGAATTTACCGAATTTCCTGAACTACGTGCAATATGTTGAGTGTAAATATTGTTATACTATTGATTGTACTATTGTAGACTGTTATATTATGTATTTGTGGTACTTTACTCTTATAGTCTTGTGGACTTTTAATTTATATGTATGTATTTGTCATTATTATTCTCTATCAAATCATGTCAAAATTGGCTTTTGAACATACTGTTACATTCCTCTGTGATATGTTCAGTATCTCCCATCAGTAAGTACCGAAACCGAATTTCCTCGGTACCGATTTTTGGAGGAACCGATCGGTACTTGTTTTCCGAGAAACCAAATTTCTGTGGGAACCGATGTACCGAACCGATGGGTTCGTTAATACCGAATGCCCAAGCCTTGAGCCCTAAGGGCTGGCGGCGGTTTTGTGAAGGCACTTAATGACCTTGGAGGCAGAATCTTAAACCGGTAATTACATGTAATTTGTTGCTTAAGTAACGAAATCCAGGCTTATCCGTGATCTCATTCGTGATGGAAAATTATTAGGTACTACCTCCGTCCTGAAAAGAATACAATTATAGGTTGCGTGCCACGAAAAGTGATTCACGTTTAACCAAGTTTCTAGTGAATAATATTCACAATTGTGGCTTTAAATTAATTTATTATAAAAATACATTTCGTAATTAATCTAATGATATTTAGTTGGTATCCTAAACATGGATACTTTTTTATCTATAATTGGTCAAACTTAAGATATTAAAACGTGACACTGTGTTAGAATTGCATTCTTTTGGGGATGGAGGTAGTACATAAATTATAGAATGGCTGGATGGAGTCTTACATTCATGGGACTACCACCAGGGTAGCAGCTAGTTTAATTTCAACTCTAGCTAGCCTTCGACATTTACACTATACGTAGTTCGATAATGAAGAACATAGAGAAAATTGTGAATACGACAAGACACATGCAGTTTCTGGATTTGCCAGTGTCTCCACTCCTCTACAAATACCAACGCCTTCGTCGGATCTCTCAGGCAGAAATAAACAAGCAGCTCCTCTAGCTGACTAGCTCCAATCCATTGCCTGAAATTCCTAATGAAAATGGATGTAATGAAAATCTGGAGTGGTCTTCTTCTCTGCCTATCTTTCCTGTCCGAATTTGTGGAGGGTGGCAAGGTTCCGGCGCTGTACGTGTTCGGCGACTCACAGTCGGACGTCGGCAACAACAACTACTTGGAGACGCCGATCAGGGCGAACTTCCCCCACAACGGCGTCGACTACCCGGGGCAGCTGGCCACCGGCAGGTTCAGCAACGGCCAAAACTTGGCCGACTTCATCGGTTAGAAAGTTTGTTGAGACGAATAATTAACGAGAGCAATGATTTATTTAATGTTAACCTTTTGTTTATTCTTATTGCTTCGACCATTGCAGCTGGCAGTGTCAGTGTCGCCACACCTCCTGCATATCGCTCCATCGGCAACACCACAGGAAACTCCTCGATATTTCTCAACGGCGTCAACTTTGCTTCCGGGGGTGCAGGAGTCTTGAAACTTACAAGCAAGGTTAGCTTGGATTGAAGGGAAGTTTCTTGCGGACAAAACCTAGCTCCCCAATGCTTTTCGTTGAGCCCGGTATATCGACACAATTTTGCAGGGCCTCACCATCAGCTTCGACGAACAAATCAAGCGTGACTACTCCATCGTGCATGCAGGACTGGTGCAGCAGCTCGGCAAGGCTCAGGCCTCCACCCACACGGAAGGATCGATCTTCGCCATTGGAGTCGGTGGCAACGACATAGCCAGTCGCATCTCCTTAGACGACCCCACCCCCACTGATGAGCATCAGCAGCTCCTGACAAGTTCCGGCTCCGATCAACAGTTCATCGACTCATTGGCGCATTCCTTGAAACGGCAACTGCAGGTTCTCTCGCTTAAACTTGTACTGTTTCGTGTGCAGCAGTTCTCTCGCTCAATAAATTAAAAACTGGGCGAATTTCAGAGGCTGTACGAGCTGGGAATGCGCAAGTTGTTCTTTGTGGGTACGGGGCCACTTGGGTGCTATCCGTTGCTGCGGCAGGAAAGCGTCACCAAGGAATGCAACGCAGAGGCCAACTCTTTGTCAATGCAGTACAACACCGCGGTCCAGAATCTCCTACGCGAAATGAGCACGCGGCACCCGGACTTTCGGTACTCCTTCTTGGACCAATACGCTGCGTTGGAGCAGTACATAAATGAACCACAAGCAAATGGTAAGAAGATGCATCGATTAACCGATCGATGATGCATTCGCTATATAATAATCCAATTCGGTGCTTATTTCGTCGCCTGTTATTTGGTGATAGGCTTTGCTGAAGTGGAAGCGGCGTGCTGTGCTCTCGGGGACAACAATGCCATGTTGATATGCACCCCGGAGAGCCAACTCTGCTCCAACACTACGGGACACTGATTAATTACCGAGTGTGACAAACACTCGGCAAATATGGAGAAACACTCGGTAAATTGTTTACCGAGTGCCACACTCGGTAAACATGACTCGGTAAACAACGACTCGGTAAAGTTAGTTTACCGAGTGTCAACTAACGGGGCACTCGGAGAATAAATCTTACCGAGTGCTACGCCGGCACTCGGTAAACAACTACGACGTGACGGTCGTCAGTCCCAAGCTCGCCGTTAACGGCGTCGTTTACCGAGTGTTAGACATAGCACTCGGTAAACAGATAACCATTTTCATGATTAAAACAATTCCGCAAATATTTTTCCCTAATATAGTTTACCGAGTGTACCAGTAACACTCGGTAAACATGTAACTCGTTAACCGAGTGTTCCACTCGGTAAAAAATGGCACATATATCCGAGTGGGGTCGTGGCACTCGGTAAAAAATGGCACCACTCGGCAAAATTAACAGAATCAGAACCAATTTGGTTCTGTTCTCTGTTTTACCGAGTGTAACACTCGGTAAACATGACCATTACCGAGTGTAACACTCGGTAAAACTTGTCCACAGTATTTTTTTTGTTTGTTTCAGTGCATATCCAGCCACAATTAACAACAATTATAACAGAATATCACAGTTACGAACAGATAGACAATATATATCACATATATGTCCACAAATGTCACATCCACTCATTATAACCAACATATAAATGTCACAAGCACAATGCAAAGTCCACAAACACCATCAACATGTCCAAAGTCCACAAAGTTCAACCCACTTCTAAGTTCAACATACAAACAAGTGAAACATGGTCCTGTCACATGGTCGGAGCCCTACCGAGAAACGGAGACAAGTCCAAGTCTTGATCGTTGTTCGATCCAGCTGTAGAAGGTCCCTGGAATGAGGGAGCAAAAGAAAATAAACATATTTGTCAATTAATCATAAGGTAGTATGCCAAATTCAAATATTCCTTCGAAAGACCAGTTAACAGTGACATCAATATATAGGCATATAATAGATAACACATATCAAGTTAGTTGCTGTTTAGGTCTCCTCTATGTGCAAGATATCGTCACACATGGTCGAGTAGACTGAACATGAATTGGGCAAACACCTATGTACTCATGTAGAACCTAACATGATGCCTTTCAAGGTCTGAACAATATTACTAATAATCTAACTTATACATGTATGTATCCTACTCTCTTCTAGGTTCTAACATGATACGGGTTCTAACATGTATCCTATTTGGTGTCATTAATATTGACACTATTTTCTATAAACTTGGTCAACTTTAGATACGGGTTTTCTTAATATGGAGCGTTTTGGGGAGTATGCTCTGCCCTGCTTTGTACTTTCTCCCTTGGCTTAATGAAATGACATGCAGCTCTCCTGCATTGTTCTAGAAAACCCCCCTATAATTGCATCCTTTTTAGGACGTAGGTAGTATGTACCACAGTACCAACCTAGCTATGGCTCGGTTCAGAAAACATATATGTAGAATAACTAGAAAATACGTTATCCCTCTAATTCGCACTTTGTATTATCAAACTTATCACCAATTAAAATCTTGAGTCAAATATATCTTTGTAGTTTCATGATGGGAAGAATCAAATTTATTGAAAAATATCAGAGTGATATGAGCTAACTTACAAACTATCCTTATTGGCTACAAGAAACTTAGGGTTCTATGAACTTCCTCGTTTAAGTTTTCTTGTCTGTAGACATTTGCATTGGAAGCCGGTTGTTGCTGTTTCAGGTAATTTTTGACTGATGCTTTAATTATGTGTTTTCAGGCTGTACCCAATGTGGCATCCAAGCTAATTGAGTTCCAAGATGTTGTGCGGAGTGCTTCGGATAGAATCAAAGCAATGGGCCAAGTTTTATCAAAAGCAAGGGATCTATTGTACGATTGCAAGGAAATTACCGAGCGTTTGAGAGCAATGCTTCAGTCAGCAGATGAGCAGGTCCGGAGCTTGGAGGGGAGGAGGCGGCCGCGGCGGCGGCAGTCCCGCGGTGGCGGCGGGTGACCGCCCTCCCCCGGTGGCGGCGGCTGTGGGGGACTGCCCGGTGGCGGCGGTGGTGGAGGGGAGAGAGTGCTCGCCGCTGCCGTTGCTGCTGGGGCCCACCCCACCCCACCTCGCGGGAACGGGAGCGAAGGAGGGAGCACGGGGTGGCGTCGGCGGAGGGGATCGTCGTCCGGTGCGCCGGTGCCGCTGTCTCTCTCTCCGTCTCTCTCTCTCTCCGTCTCTCCGGTGGCGGCGGCTGTGGGGGACCGCCCGGTGGCGGCGGTGGTGGAGGGGAGGAGGCGGCCGCGGTGGTGGGGAGGCGTGTGCGGTGTGTGTGTGTGCGTCTGTGCACGATTTGAGGGAGAAACGGCTGTGTTGAATGCTTCTGTTTACCGAGTGCCTAGATGTACGGCACTCGGTAAACTCATGTTTACCGAGTGCCCAGATCTACGGCACTCGGTAAATAGAAGCATGGCAGCCCACTGTGGCAGACAGGTGGGCCGTGGCTAACCTTTACCGAGTGTTTCAGGTCACACTCGGTAAAAGTATCCATTATTTTATGCAAAACAAAAAAGAAAAAATGCCAATTTAATCCTAAAATTCACCAAACTTTCACATGAACTATTTCATGTCATCTATTTACTATCTAAAAAATTCCAAGTTCAAATCATATTGTTGAATTTCACTCTTAATAGAAATCCTACTCGTCATTGTGAATGTTTAGCGTCTCTTTGGGAGATGTACCGGTTCGGCAGCGACGAATGTAAAAATACTTCCAAAACGTTATGAAATTTTTTCTATAACATAGATGTATGCTTCAATGTTAATTCTTCCAAGCTCGTGATTTATCGAGTTCGATTTTAATTATTACAATTAAATTTACACGATATGTACCTAATTTTCATAAAGAATGAAAATTTTGTGAAATATAGTAAATAAATCGAAATAAACACCATATTTTGGAATGGAGTACTAAATATCATATGTGGATAGAGGAAAAAGAATGAAGAGAAAAACAAGAAATTTGGTTGAATTTTACCGAGTGTTGCGCCAATACACTCGGTAAAAGATAGTTTTTACCGAGTGTTGTGCAGTGACACTCGGTAAACATTTTCGGTCTTTTTTTATTTGCTATGGGCGCTTTACAGGCGGAGCTGTTACCGTGATTTTTGCTGAGTGTACGCTCATAACACTCGGTAAACATGTCATGCCGTGACGCCGTTCGGCGCACGGTTGCTATCCTAGGTGACGTGGACCTCAATACCGAGTGTCTAGTTTTACCGAGTGCGCCCCTTCGGTAAACTTGTAGTTTTACCGATTGTCTTAAGTTACCGAGTGTGTGGACTCGGTAAAGCGGTCTACTACCGGGTGTTTTTGTTTTCCGAGTGTTGACACTCGGTAAATATTGTTTTCCGAGTGCCCCGACTTCTGACACTCGGTAATTGTCGGGGCACTCGGTAACTACACAGTCTCCGGTAGTGCAACAGGACGAACCACATCTTTTGGGACGGCGCACATCTCACGACGGTCACCACGCAGAAGCTCATCGCGGTCGCCTTTAACGGGTCTGCGCCGCTGGTTGCTCCAGTAAATTTGAGGCAGCTCAGTGCTCCATAGGTCAAGACTCAACAGGGTACCCAGCGTGTCATATTCAACCAACTTGTTAGGTTGAGAACAAACGTGAATAATGCGTGTGAGAGACAGCTACGACTGGTAGGCCAAATGTCTACCAATCTGTGCCTAATAATAGTACATACATATATGCAACTAAATAAATTGGTAATAATGGTGACTAGTACCAAAATATATGACGATTTTCTTTGGAACCCAGGTACTGTTTGGTTCATTTTAGGGAGTGATAATGTTTATGTGAATAAAAAAAGACCACGCAGCTGCCCCTGCGTCGCTCCCAAGAGGGCGACTCGGACAGCGCCCCTTTCGCCACCGCCAGCTCCCTCCCCCACGCCACCACTGCCTGGCTGCCGCCGGAGCTCGACGCCAAGGATGACGGTGGCTGGGCCTTTTCTCCTCCCCCCCCCCTCTCTCTCTCTCCCCCCAGAGGAGCTCCCCTCTGCCGGCCGGTTCTCCGCACCGGCGAGCGCGGATCTGGCGCCCCTCGGCCGGATCTACGTCGAGGAGGGCGGCATGTGCAGGGCGGTGCCCATGGTGTGCATCATGTTAAAAATCCACTAAGAATTTGAACTTTTTAGAATTTTACAACAAATTAAAACCCTGACTATTTATTCTCTGCCAAACCACTTTTAAAAGAAAATATTTTCCCAAAAACCTTGCATCAAAATCCACCATATGCATTTAGTTTAAATTGTTTGAATGTTTGATTGCTTGATTGTTGTGTGATTGTACATGAGTGCCCTAGAATTTATTTTGGCATCAAATAGTTTTCCTTAGCAATCTCCACCAAATAACCTCCCTGACCCCTCTCGATTTTACCAAGCCCTCATAGTTCAAATCCTCCTTGAATTTGAATTCATCCCATGCATAGTGTGCTTTAGTTTATTTATGGGAAATAGGAAAGGGAATTTATAAAAAGGAAAATGCTCTCGGGTTCAATCCTCCTCTTCCTCGCTCTCTGGCCTGCATCGCGGCCCACCTTTCCTCCTCGCTTCCCCCTCCTTCACCCGCGTGGGCCGGCGCCAGCGCAGCCCGCTCACCCAGCCCATCCGCCGCACGAAGCCCGCTCCCACTCTTTCCCCCTTTCTTCCACCGACGCCGCGGTCCCACCCGTCACCTTCTTCTTCCCATGTGCGTCAACGGGACATTGTGCCCATGTCGCTGCCACCGCTGACCTCCTATACCCTGCCGCCTCTGTCCATTGTCATCATCCGCCCGGGTGCACGTTTTCGTCGAGCACACCCACGCGTGGGGACTGCCGTCGCAGTGCCTAGGTCACCAAAGCCGTCGACTCGTGGAGCCACCGCGTGTGCACGCGCCCTGATCTAGCTCATCGCCAGCCAGGGAACAGTCAACGGAACCCTATGCGCCACCACCTTGGGCACAAAAAATGTGCATGAAGATTGCTCGGCGCCAGCATAGTCGGGCGCGCGGCGAGAAATATCTCGCCGGCGAACCGACCCTCCGTCGCCTATAAAAAGGCCTGCCCTGAACTCCTCCGCTCCAACCTCCACCCTCACAAGCTCCGCCTAGGTCTAGAACACGCCGTCTCCCCTCTATTTTCCCTTCTGTCCCCTTCTCCCGAGTGCTAGCTCGTTCTTCCCCAATTCGGTTCGCCGCGTTCGCCATGAGAGCAAGCTTCGAGCTCTGCTTCCCCGGTGAGCCGCAGCTCGATTGGAGTATCCAGCGAGCTCCTAGGCACCTCCTCCACTAGCTCCACCACTTCTAGCATGCTTCTCCCCTTTCGCATCGCTCTGTCACTGCGAGCCCCCCGCCGCCGCGCCGTCACCACTGTTACCCGCCGCTACCAAAGCACAACCAAGCCAAGCCACCCCCTCTACTCACCCACGCTCTCACCCTAACCACCCGCCACCCATCCTCGCCCACTAAAATGCCTCGCAGTGGCACCGGCTCAGCACTACGTCGCCGTCGCAGCCTCGGCGAGATGCCTCCACCACCACAAACACCCACCACAACCACCGACTGCCCTAGGCGCTGTAGGATCACTTCACAAGCACCGTCCACCGCGTAGGGTCAAGCTTCGGCCACCGCTGTCGCCGGCGTAACCGTCACCGATGAACTCTGCGGCGCTGCCCTATTCCGCCGCCGAGCCTATGTCATCGTCACTCCACCGTCTTCCCCCGTCTCCCTCCTTTCCTCTATCTGTGGGCTCGAGCCAGGACGGCGTCCGCGCCATTAAATGAGAGGAGAAGGTGACACCGACATGGTGACCCCACGTGGCAGCCACCATGACCTTCTCCCCTCCCTTCTTGGACTCGGTGCACATAGACTCAGAGAGAGGGCAGGTGGTCTACGAAACAGTGGAAGACTCGGTGCATAGCACAGTAGCAGCAACCGAGCCCCACAACACTGGACCCGCGCGCCAGCCGCTGAACCGAGGAGAAAATGCTAATTACACCCCCGAAGAGTGTACACAGGAGAGTGAAAACCACTTTCCATGTGTAGAAAATTTCCCAGGAAATTCCTAAATAAACTAGGTACACCCCAGATCCTACCCAAGCATTTACATCCCATTTTAATTATTTTACTTTCTAGAAATAATTCCCAAATTTATATTTCACATATTCTTTTCCCTATTAAACTTTGATAAATCATAACTTGTTCATCCTAGCTCCAAATTAGTTGATTCCACCACCAAAATTCCTCTAAATTCAAGCTCTACATAACCATACCATTTGTTCCGTTATTTGGTGCTCATTTAAATTCTAGTTTGATTGCCTCCCTTTCTATATTTAAATAAAATAGTAATTATAGTAGTAGCTATCGATTTAGCAGTAGTTAACCCCGTATATTCGCGTAGGTGTATACACCATGACACATACTCGAATATATCCACACACAATCACCTAAAATAATAGGATATCTGTACATACATAGATATGCCCGATACCCGGGTATACGCCTATGTACGGCTAACCCTAGCAACATAGTTACTCAAGTCCATTTAATCATGGGCATATACATATGTATGAGCATATATGCCACTAGCCCTAGTCATAACCTAGCCCATCAACTTAACCCTAGGCACAAACATATGCATATGCATATGCATATGTGCCACTAACCCTAGTGAACCTGTAGAGGTCAGACAGGTCATCTATCATGATTTGGTTAGACTTTATCTTTCAGGTTCACATAGTAGTGAACCCTAATAATGTGGTCTAGTTTTCCATCAGACCAATCCACCACTTTAACCTAACCTGTAGAAGCCCTACCCTATGGATGGAATACCTCTATCGAAATCTTACTTCTGATTGATGTAATAGTGATAACCTAGATAGCAACCCATCGCCCCATAGGACCAACCCATCTAGGATCATTGATTGCTTATGCTTGTTTTACATGCCTTGCTTGTTATTTTCCTTGTTTGTGTTTCTTGCTTGTCGACGCTAGACCATGTAGGATAAAAGACATGAGAGAACCCGATGGAGTCTAGAAAATAGGAACAGGAGACACAGGAACCAGAGAAGGGTATCATCGTCAGCGAATGGAGGCAAGTTCTAACACCCACCTAACCCCTCCCTCTATACTACATGCCATCCCTTAACCACCTCTCTTGCACCACCACTACATATTGCTAGCCTCCACCATAAACCTTCCACTATTCATCTCCACCAAATAATAACCCAACCTATATAACTTGAAACCCCTTATGAACTAATGAACTATAATTATGAACTTGATTATGATAATATGATAAGGTAATGGTTACCATGATATGATAAGAATATTATGAACTTGATGATAATAATTATGGAACTTAAAACTGGTAAAATTTGACTGAACCCCAACATGGGGCGAGTGGGGATAATTTATGGAGATAAATTGCCTTGGCAAGAATGCCTGGAGAGGATACCTGTGGAAGATACTCGCCTTGGTCACATGAGGACCGGTTCATAGTACCTATCACCTAGTGAGATATTACGTACAGCCACATGTCTATATGGGTAGACTTGATCTCACATCCTGATAGATTGAAGTATAATTTCTACTAGGAGCCCGATGTTGGCAGCGGAATATCAGGAGCAAACACGGGGGATAGGTTTTCTTCCGTGGTCCGGTTGGTGTGGATGCTACGTGATCTTCCACGTTAAGCTTTTGGTTTTTGGCCGCATTCGAGCCCTTGATTTTCTTGGATGTGTTCGAGCCATATTTTCTTTTGTGATGATTTGGTATCATCACGTTGGGGGATTTGGTATCTTCCTGATTTTTGGTGTTCCCAACCCCTGAGAAGCCATGGTAGAGTTATATGGAAATCTAAGGAGCCGTCCATTCGGGTACGGGATCTCATTAGACCTGTCTAAGCCATGATGATGGTGTCGGACTGTGTCTATATTGTGGGGAAATTTGTACACCTCTGTAGAGTTTTATTAAATCTATTCGAATAGCCACGTCCTTGAAATGGGCAAATGCTAGGATGGGATACTATGATTAGACTTCTACAACTGTGATGATCTAGAAAGACGTATTTTACTAATTTGGTAATTATAATGAACAACGGGAAATGGTGAGAATGGTAATACTCTGCCAGGAACCAACCTATAAATATAACTACTTAACCCTACTACCTTCCTCTCAACCACCATAACCACCTCCACATATAGCCTTTCCTCCCACCTTCCTCCACCCAAAGTTTGGGGCTTGCTGAGTACTTTATGTACTCAACCCCCTCCATTCTACGTTTTTAGGAGTTAAGCTACCGGAGTACATACCCAGATGGAACTTCTGGAGCTACACAAGGATAGGATACTCGGAGTATACTCAAAGATGGAGCCATACGAGAGAGCTACGCTAGGACTACGACAATTGAAAAATAGGATTACGCTGTAGGAATAAGACTAGGGTTACGTCCGCACTCCAAGTTGCCTGTAGGAATGGAGCCACGATGATATAGGACCGTTGTCTTAGAACTCTGATATACGATACAAAGTTAGTGGCCTAAGCCATGTAAACCCGAACCATGTAATGCGTTTCCTCATTAGCAATAAAAGTATGGTTTTTTATATCAATCTTGTTCAAATTGTGCGTATCAGCTACTGATCCAGGGACTGATACATGATGTATAGAGGACCCTAGATTAGGGGACCGACACATGGTGGCGGCAGGAAAATCATCACATTAACTACGCCATTCTTGAGCGCCAATCAATATCCTCCTAGATTCTCATGTGTTGAGTATCAAACAAAATATCCCATGTTCGGTTGGTCAGATCAATTCGGCTTTACCCATTCATTGTTTTATCGAGGCAAGACAAAAAGGGACAGTGTTCTTATCTTTTCAGGTCTCAACGAACGGTTCTTAAATCATTAACGGATGCAAAAATGGGACAAGTTATTACCGGTTTGAGGGGACAATGGTTTTCTAGGTTGTTTCACCAATCTGTTAAATTGGAATGGAGCTCACGACCGTGAAACACATCGTTGTTTGATGGCACCTATCGTGTTCCCTTTGGGGAGAAATACTACTCCTGTTTTTCTTGTTCCTATTGTTCTTCTTTCTCGAAGAGATGGTTGTCGAAGGATGCCCCGTGATTACCCGAGTTGCCATGGACGGTGCTGATGAAGAAATCCCATTTGAAGCAATCGAAAAGATATGTGCGTGAATTCCCCTACTTAGCACGTCAACTATCAGATTATTTACTTCGGCAATGAAGATCAGCATCACACATAGGGAATAAGGGTAGCACATGGGACACAGATTTATATCGGTTCAGGTACGGCTACCCTGCGTCCAGTTATATGCTCGGGTTTACATTAGTGCTGATTGCTAGTTGTCTGGATTGGGCTTTTTATGTAGCCTGCTTGGTGTACCTCGTCCTTTTAGGTTGTTTTCCATATATACGGTGAGATACTCTTGGTACATATCACCGACACCAGTAGTTGCATGTTCTTGTGATAATTTAAATTGATGAATTTTATGAAATAAGGTGTGTTTGCGTACAACATGTACCTATGTGAACATTTCTAAAGTGGCGGCAACTTAAGAGAATTTGCTCATATACCATTCCGTATTGTGACCATATATTCATGTATTCTGGGAATACGACAGTGATGTTTGAAAGTGAAATAACACACACGTAGGAAATTGTGCTGAGAACAAGTTATGAGCGACTACTTGAAGTACCATCAAGAATATTCCGGTACCTAGTTGAAAACTAACCGTGCCTGCGATGAATTTTATGAAATAAGGTGTGTTTGCGTACAACATGTACCTATGTGAATATTTCTAAAGTGGCGGCAACTTAAGAGAATTTGCTCATATACCATTCCGTATTGTGACCATATATTCATGTATTCTGGGAATACAACAGGGATGTTTGAAAGTGAAATAACACACACGTGAGGAAATTGTGCTGAGAACAAGTTATGAGCGACTACTTGAAGTACCATCAAGAATATTCCGGTACCTAGCTGAAAACTAATGCCCGTTCGGCTGGCTGAAACTTGACTGAAACTGGCTGGTTTTGTGAGAGAGAAACTGTAGTGGCTTTGATGAATAGTGGCCTGTGAGGGGGATCAGCCGGCTAGTCTGGTTTTACCAGACCAGCGAACGGCGCCTAACCGTGCCTGCGAACTAATAATAGATCAGTTGGTTGGTCTTTTTTTTGTACGAACCTGTCCACCTAGATTCAAGTTCTCAACTTACCATAGGTGCTCATATTTTCTAGAGTTATTCTAAGATTTAACAACGCTATGCTTTTAGTGGTAGGTGACATCCCGTCGACAAGCGAGGCGCTTGTGGTGATTTCGTGAATCTCGAGATTTGCTGGCTCAGTCATTCGAAGATGCTCATAAGGGTAGGGTTTACGCACGTGTGTTCATAGGGGTGTGCGGGCATGCGTGTTGTGAACGCGTTGTACTAAGTAATTCTTTAAAAAAAAACTAGCCGTGCCTTTCTCGATTATGTATAATTATCTGCATGCTTGGTTTCGGGGCATGCATGCAAGTATAGTACATGCATCATTAGAGATGTCAACAAATAGTACTTTGTTTGGGTTGTAATAATCAAAACGAGATCATTACGAGCTGTTTGGTTCTACGGCAGGTAACGCAAACGAAAATAATTTAAGACTGCGAACGTTACCGGTCGCAGATACAAATGAACTAATTTGATTACATTTGCATTACTGTGCACGTTAAGTTGTTACTAAGATAAAACGTGCACATATATCACTTTGTTTGGGTTGTAATAATAATCAAAACGTACGACACACTACCCCATATCAGGACAATACTGTCGGTTCAAAACACCCCATTACTGTCAGATTTTGAACCGGCACAACCAAACTGGCAGTGATGAGGATTAGCTATCACTGTCGGTTCCTACAAACCGGCATTGCCGGTCCTTTACACAACCCGGCAGAGTTCAGTTCCACCAACATTGTCGGTTCTTGAGACCACCCGGCAGTGTAACCTCGAACACCACTGTTGGTTTGTGTATTTAGCCGGCAGTGTTGTCGTAATCAGCACTGCCGGTTTGGGACAAGACCCGGCAGTGATGTCTAAGCCAACGCTGTCGGTTTGGGGTTCAAGTCGGCAGTGCCATCTTGTCCATCACTGCCGGTTTATTGCTAACCGGCAGTGATGGCCCGTTCGCATTTTATTATTTTATAATATATTTTAATTTATATTTTTTCATGGAATCGGATTTCGTTTTATATACGCTACGTAGACGACATGTCCATCAATTTTAAACATTACAAATATTACGGTTACAGTTCAAATGTTCTTATCAATATCTCGATCCCTCAAAATAAAAAAGAAATTATTCGATAAGATGAAGCATGCTTCTCGGACTTCTTACAATAATCTAGCGAGCCGCTCTGGGCCATACTAGCCCTTGAACTTCATGGATTGTGCAATGGAAAATACTCCATTTTTTTCTAATATCTCGGCTAAGATGAATTTTGTCAGCTCCGATTGCAGTGCGACAATCTCCATGTCTAACAACCTTTCATGGTTATATTTCTTGCGCTGTCGTTCAAAAAAGATGATATTCAAAGAGGAATCAGAAAATCATTTTGTTGAATTATTAACAGACATAAATGAAATAGAGATTATACACACCAACTTATCTGCTTCTTTCGATTTCCCGCTGATGTAGCGAAGCATTGCCCACATTACATAAAACTCGCATTCATTATTTCCCATCGGTTGTTTTAGGTACTTCCTCTCCATATCGACAACCTCTTCCTCTCCATATCGACAACTTTATACGGGACCTACGTCCCACCGATATATCTTCTTCGGACATTGTGTAACATTAAAAGGAGAAACATTAGAAAGTGGTATATGTGATTAGAAAATAATATGTCATTAGGATTGCTTACTAATTCAGCACTGCCACTGGTGCATCCAGATAATAAAATGGTTTTTTATTCGAGTCCCACACCTCGATCAGATTTTTAACAAGATTGACACAAATGAACACGAAATGGTTGTTGCAATCACAGAATTCTAATTATCGAATAATCTTAACGAAAAAAAAGTATAAAATTAAAAGCCAAGAACACATACTCGTAGTTGTAGACTAGAAGTATGTGGGTTTTGTTCTTCATCTTGAGTTTATCGAAAACAGCAATCAATCTCTCTTTCATATCTTCCACGTCACATCCATGGAGGCCTAAACATATCTTCTCATTGACTCACAAGGGGTCCAAAAAGCCTATGTTATCCCATTTGCTTTTTAGTATGTAAAATTTTGCTATACACCAACATAAAATCATGGGAAGTGCTCGAAAGGTAACAATTTATGTCTCGAGAGAGTAGTTAATTATAATATCATGTGTGTAGGGTATTTACATAGTCCACAGCGTCAACATTTGTGAATCGAGAGAGCATTTCTAGTATAGCTAGAACAAGCACTCCCACTCGACATCGAACTTCTCTTCTTCAGGATAATAAAAAACATTTGGCAAACGGATAATAACCTCAAAACCAAAGTCCTCAGTCTCTATTGCTTGAGCCATGTAATATTCATGCAAATGACGCATATATGTTGTCAAATTTTTATACTCATCATCGAGAACCAAAAGATTGCCCCTTTCATACTTCATTGCCGGTGTTCCCGTCCCTTGTACATAATAATAGATGTTCGCGGCCTCTTCTATGGTTAATTCGGGGTTGTCTTCGACGTACTTCTGTATTTTCCTTAAATCTTCATTGTGTATTTCTTCGGCTCTTATTATAATGTACTGATTATGTGTTTGCCTTTCAAATTCGGACATCAACAAACACTGAGGCAGTGAGGCACAAAGATTGAAGAAACTAACATAATCTTCCTTCATGATGTGTGCTGTAAATTTTTCTTTCATCAAGTTTGTAACGTTGCCACTGAACAGCCTTTTGTTTTTTTGTTGGTCCACTGTGGGAGCATGAGTGATCGAATCCAAGGACCTTTTCTACGACTGCGAGGATGCCTTTAATCTTGTTTTGGGCTAAGGTGGAGGAGGAGGAGGAGGATGATGATGACAATTCTGTTTTCTCGGGGCTAATGAAGATAGAGGAGAAGGAGGAGGAGGAGTCTTCTCTTTTCTCAGGGCTGATGAAGATGGAGTCGGACGAGAAGGAATAGAAGGAGACATCTGTCTTCTCGAGGGTGATGGCAAGGAATGAGGAGGAGAGTGATCTCTGTTGGGCGATGGTGAGTGATCATCACGGGTGGGCGAAGACTCGTAGTCGTCCTCATCATTAGAGGATAATTGGTGGTCAAGCTTAATGAAGCGCTTGTGCTAGGCCATTTGAGAGCCCTTGTTATGACCAAGTTTCAGCCCGTCGTCCGCTGTGGGGTACTCAATGTGTATCTTGTTATACTTCTTATCAATTATTCTATCAATGGTGACGTGAGCGTACCCCCATGGAATTGGGCGGCCATTAATGGTCCCATCTCCCACAGGCCAGGTCTAGTCGAGCGCCACCTTGTCCTTTGTCCATTCTTGATGGATGTACAACTTGACATTGATGGGTTCAATGATGCCGTCCACCGGATGAGGCACATTCACTTCTTCTTCATCGAGCGGGGTCGATCCACAGTTGCTGCGACCTCTCAATTGTGGGCTATAGGCAGTAGGAGTAGGGTTTTGTGGTACTCCTGACCCCTTGGATAGTAAAAATTGCAGGACTCATGCTTCAACAGTCGCCTCAATCCATACGTCCATTTTGTCTTTCATCTCTTTCAGTCGCCTCAAACACTCTACCTCCTATTCCGCTCTACTCCTCGAGCGGCTCCAGTAAGTGTGAGATTTTTTGGGGAACGCTAGTTTCCAAGAAACAACACCGGTTCCTCTAGTGCGACCAGGGTGCTCCTTGGTTTTGAGTGCTTGGGTGAGCACGTCTTTCTCCCTATTAGAAGTGCGAGTCCCTTACCTCGCCTCCTTAGTTACCTGGGAGATCCTCTAGATGAGTTCGCTCATGGGTGGATTTGTGGAGCTAAAGCTCCCGTCCTCAGCGTGGCGTACATTCCTCCCCATACAGTATATTACCGATCTTGACTCCCAATGGGCGGTCTCAACCTAAACGCTTCCTCAGCAAGGCGATCCATCTTTTCAAGTTCTGCTTCAAATTCTGGCACCTTTTTGGCGTAGCCACGAGAGCCGAGATGATGAGGATTCATCGCTTTCTGTGAGTTCTCCTTATTCTTCCAACTCAGTACTAAGTACTTCTTGGATAACCTGTATTCCTTGAAATCCTATCAGAAGTCCTTCTGCTTGCTAAACAGTCCACCATCGAAATCTAGCTCTTTATTTTGGAGGACAAAATGCTTGTACAATGTCCCCTTAAAATTCTTGAAGCATGTCCCCATGATTTCTTTTGGTTTTTTCTTGACTACCTCCTTATCATACTCTGTTGGGAAAGTAAAATACTCTGGGATCTTGATATCCCATATGTAACCCTTCTCACTTTCAGGAACCCTCCATGGGTCATTATTTTTCCTAATCTACTTTCTGTATCTAATCGGGATGAAGTCCCTTACAAGTAACCCAAGGATAGTCTTGTATTTAGTCAAAGCTATAGGCGGTGAGAGTGGATCCCCGAATTCATCGAACTCAGTGATGTGCTAGTGTGCATTCCTACAAACAGAAAGCTTTGACATGCCTCGCTTGGATCTAGCCTTCCTGCTACCCAAACCCTCTAGCTCCTCGGCCGACGAAGGCTCCTGCTAGAGACTCCAAGTAAGCTATGACCCTCTCAATTGATTAGTCACATGGTACCAAAGTTACCTAGCCATCTTGGTCATTTTGACCTAGCTCGAGCAGGCCGAACGGGGTCCATGGCTGCTCGTTCTCACCGTCCTGATTGACACCGTCACCATTTGTTGGATCATATGGATCTCCTATCCCAGTGATATCAGCCGCTTCTTGTTGTCGATCTGTTCTTCGATGATGGAGTAATAGGCGACGACGAGTCATGGCTGTGACATGATCGTGGTTAGTTTTGGATGCGGACAACTACTAATAGCATATGCAAAAATAAAGAGAACAAAAACTTAGCATCAAACACGAACACCAAAATAATGCAGCAATTCCAAAAATGAGATGGAACCTAGTTGGGGAAGCTACATAGAAAACTAACTCATTGCAAGTGCTCACCCAAGTCACAAAAAAGGTACAAAACCAGTTCCTATCCAGTCTTCTGATGACACCAACTAGGATACAACATCAACAAAACCATAACGAGATAACACACGCTGCTGCAAATTAATACATGTACTGCAATTTTACAGCTTCTATATTATACCAAGCGACTTTGACTTAATTGTCGTACCCGAATTTTGGTGCATGTTAATCGGGCAACAAATTTTAACAAAGTATTACTTCCAATTCACACCGCGGTATGAAAACACGCACAATTCATTCCACCACAATCTACTCTCGTATGCAATTGAAGCTTGTATGCAAGAAGGAAGGGGGGGGCAGAGCCCAGGTTGGCCTCGGCTAACCTAACGAGCATTTTATCAAACACAAAGTGGGCAGTGAGCCACGCTCTCACCATGGGGTGGGGAAGAAGCTATCCATGCGCTCCTGAAGGCCTCAGCGGTGGGAGTGTAGGCGTGGAGGAGGAGGGTCACGACCGGCATTGTGGACGAGGAACGAGGGCACGGACGATGCGGTGCTCCGACGTGGGGTGGTGGACGGCGTCGTGGGCCCTGGCGCGGGACTAACGGGGACGCATCGAGGGGATGCACGGGCATCGACGTCGAAGAAGAGGAGCACGGGGCTAGGAACGGCAACACGGGGGGCGATGGACAGGTGCGTGGGGTGGTGCTCTAGCGGCGCAGGGGATGGTTGGCCTGGGGTTGAAATGACTTTGGAAAATTTCACCCCGCGCCTTGTTTTTATCCCAATGGCTCATCACTAACGGTTGCAAGGTCTAAACCGATAGTGATGAGGCAACATCACTGTCGGGCCATTCCTAGACCCGATAGTAATGGGGGTGCAGCGGTTACGGGTTAAGTAGCATATCTTTTCCCTTGTTTCAAAATCCTCCGACTGTCGCAACAGTTAAGACCGCGCAATATAGCCCCTGAGACCCGTGTTCGATTCCTAGGCGGCCCAAAATTTTTGGTTTAATTTTATAAATTATTAAGTGCTCTAAAAGGTCAAAAAGAAAAAAATAAAATACGCCTTGACACACCTCCTATACTAGCGCAGCGGTTAAGACTCAGAACTCTGGTCCTCGAGACCAGAGCTCGAACCCGAGGGCTGGCACATTTTTTTCAATTTTTATAAATCACTGCCAGTTTTCAAAATGACTCGACAGTCATATGCATCACTATCGGTTTAGTCTCATCACTGTCGATTTTTTGAAACCGACAGTGATGTTTATATATATATATAATTCTTTTATATACTGAATAAATAGAAGCATGTGTATTCCTATGTTGAAATGGCTTAAATTTTTTTTGACAAGCATATACACCCAAAGTAAGACCCCACACAGGATCTTAGGTTTTTCTGATTAGTTTTTTATTTATTATATTTTTTGTGTGCTGAATGAGACAAAAGAGGGTGAATTTCATCTTGGACCCAATAGATTTTTTCATCAATCTCCACAAAATTCTTATCTCTAGGGCATATGAGAGCCTATGTAAAAGTTTGGCACCTTTCTGAATCTTTTCATGGGTAGACTCCGTTCAACCTATAATTAATCGGTGACGTCGCGAGAAATTCAATTAAACCTCAGAAAGTAGCAAACCATCTCCAGTAAATCCCAAACTTGGTATTTCCTTCACCCATGGCATGTGCAAGCCTAAGAAAAAGTTTGAGAGCAATACGACATCGGAATGCATATAAATCACATAAACCTTGATAACCTATGTGTATAGTCATGGTTCGATGAAAGGGCTCATGTGCCTCTATGAAGCCTTTATACTCCGTCTATGTCAAAATGACTTAAAATTTTTTTAGCAAGCAAGTATACCCAAATTAAGGCCCCACACAAGATCTTAGATTGTTCTGTTCATTTTTTTATTATTATATTTTTCTCTGTGCTGAATGAGACAAAAGAGGGTGAATTATATCTTCGACCCACTAGATTTTTTCATTAACCTAAAGAAAATAGTGATCCATAGGGCACATGAGACCCTGTATAAAAGTTTGGCACCATTCCAGATCTTTTCGTGGGTAGACTCAGTTCAACGTATAATTAATCGGTGTCATGGGGGGAAATTCAATTAAACCTCAGAAAGTAGCAAACCATCTTCGAAAAATCTCAAACTTGGTGTTTTCTTTACCCATGGCATGTGCAAACCTAAGAATAATTTTGAGACCAATGCGACACCGGAATGTAGATTTCTAGTTGCCCAACAAATGTGAGAGTTCGTGGGTGGGTGGGATCGATGTATGTGGTCGGCGGTTTGTTTTATATAGGGGGGCATGGACATCACTGTCTATTTTCAGTTACAACCGACAGTGAAAGTGAATATCACTGCCGGTTTTTAAATAGAACCTACAGTGAAGATGCATATATGTAAAGGACCATGGGAAAGTTTTAACAACAACGATATATTTCTTTAGATAGAGTATAGAAATACATAAAAAATAACAAAAATATTAGAAATAAATTACATATATGATAACAAAGACCTTACACTAAAATTACATATACGATAACAAAGACCTATTTGCGTACAGGTCAATATGTATCAACACATTATAATTTAACCACCTCAGTAGCATTGTTCTAGCACCAACTAGGGTTAAACAGCAGCGCCGAGGTGGTCTACGAGCTATACCGGTTGGAGATGACAAGGTGGCATCGATGAATCCATGCCTCTATTGTACATGGTCTTTTTCTCAGTATAGTTCAGAGCACACCGAATTCAGCTCGGCACCGCACCGATGAACCAATGCCGCTCTGGGACAGGAAATTGTCTAGAGCACACCAAGTCTCTCTGGACATACAGTCTAGAGCGCACCGTAGCGGATGGCTCTGTGAACCTCATGGCGTCTCCAATCTTCGACGTTGCTCTATCTTTAGTAGCATTCTTCTAGTACCTCTTATGTGCACAATTTTGGTAGACTACAACGCACAACGATATCTATACATGGAGGGCTTTCTCCCACAGAGAGGCCATGTATGTGGAAACTAGCAAGCAGAGAACAAACTAGAGAAATAAGTAGCAAACAAACAGAGTTGCAAAATAAACACAAGTACTAGTCGTGGAGAGGCTCCCTAGCAGGGCGCCATTTTATAGGCTAGCTGTCGTGGTAGGTGGGAGCAGTGCTCCTGCTATGGTGATCAGCGCAAGCATTGTTGGCCCGTGGAGGGAATATTCTTATCACGGTTGGTTTTGATAAAAAAAACCGACAGTGATAGGGGTCATTAGTGCCGGTTTATAGAACCAGCAGTGATTCCATGTATCGTTGTCCGTTTTTATGCAAAAACCAACTGTGATAGGCATGGCAAAGCAGCTGTCGCTGCCGTAGGTGCTCAGCTTTTATTTTTTTTTAGAGCCACTGCCGCGGGCTCTGGATAAAAAAAATTATCCTGCCTGGGTTTCGAACAGAGGGAGCGAGAAAGAGGGATTAGTGGCTTAACCGTTGCATTAAAGGAGGTTTTACGTTAGGAAACGTTTTGTTACCATTTTTATAGTTTAAGTTGAGGTTCATTTAATTCTGTAAAAATATAAAAAAAGCTTGCCGCACCTAGGATTCGAACCAAGGGCGTAGGCTTCACAGTAGCTGGCTTTTATCGCTGTAGTATGATAGGGAGTACGTCAAGGTAGGTTTTGTTTTTTATTTTACCCTCTAAGCGGGAGTTAATTAATTCGAGGTCTAGATTATAGGGCCTTAACCGCTACGCTAGCGTTAGGGATTACGGTAGTTTTGGTTATGTTTTTTCTTTTATCCGTTTAGTGCATGTAAATACATATAATCAAGTGTGATATCGTATAGTTATAGGGCCACGAAACATTCACAGGGCCGCGGAACATTCACACCAACCTCGTCATGCATAGTCCATATCGTATAGTTTGGGATGAACCCCCAGGGATCATATAAACTCAATTTGATGAAAGTTCCTTTGATTCTTGTAATTTTTGCATGGGCAAAAAACAGGGTTCCCATTCCCAGCATGGGCTTTGGCATCGGTGATAAACTAGCTGACGTCATACATGTTACTGCTTGTCTGTTTGGGACAGATACATCCACTCTCGATCCATCTCTGCACAAAAAATATTGAGATAGTAATTACAAAGAATTAATAAGAAATCGAGCTTCATGAACAACAATTGTAGCTCGAAAGTACCATTTTTGGAAAATATTATTATACACTAATCATTGAAAAATTAAAATTGGTAGGCTTGGCCCTGTAAATTGAAAATCGTAGTAAAAAACAATTATTGCACAATAATAAAGAACAACTATTCTACTCTATGCCACATAAAAATGGAGACACTTATTTAAAAAAGACTAAAATTGGAGACATGATCATGAACAACAATGTAGCTTAAAATAATGCCCATATAAATTAAAAAACGCAGCCTCATAAAAAAATTATTGCACAATAATAAAGAACAATTATTCTACTCTATGCCACATAAAAATAGAGACACTAATTTAAAAAAGTCTAAAATTGGAGACATGATCATGAACAACAATGTAGCTCCAAACAATGCTTTGTTATGTGACACATAGATTAATTTTCTCAACAAATTGTAAAAGAATCTACTCTACTTCTAAGAACTAATTATAGCATCACATACTAACAATAATGATCTTGACCAGCATAGAATAATTAGCTAGGAATTTAAATGTGTTCATAGACACCAACCTTTTGGATGATGAATTCACATTTTGAACCTTGCACAAATGTTCAATTGAAAAAGTGCTCTCTAAAATAGAGAAAGAAATAGAATGAGAATCAAGCAATGTAGCCATCAAAACGAAGCTAATTAAGCAACAAAATCAAATGAGTGGATGTTTGTTACTAACCTTAAAGCAAAAAGATCAAGCCATTCTTCAAAATACAAGCGCTAGCTTCATGATGAAGAGCAGCCGCAACAATGAAGGGAAGAGCCCAAACGCGCGTCTTTGTTCTCGGGATGGAAGAGAGGAGGAAGGAGAGGAAGGCTGCAACTTTTTTGTGATGTAGGCTTATCACCGTCGGTTCTTGATAGAACCGACGGTGATAGAGCCCAATCATTGTCGGCTCTTAGCATGAACTGATAGTGATATGTGGCCGTTAAACCACTGCCAGTTAGAGACACAAACCGACAGTGATAGTTGTCATCACTGTCGGTTCGGTCATATTCCAAATCAATTTCTGGTTTTCAGAGCCAAGAACCGGCAGTGAAGGGACACTACCGGTTCTCCTAATTCCGACAGTGATGAGGCCAACGGTGAAGTGCTATTCTATAGTAGTGAGATTCATTTCGTATTATGTTTGGTTAAGCAAACATGCGACATTGGGAATGTACTTGCTATTTCCCAGCGTCATAGCCTTATACGTAACACTACCGGACTCCTTTAGTTTGCTGAGTGTTCGAAACACTCGGCAAAATACATAAAACACTCGGCAAATTGTTCACCGAGTGTAACACTCGGCGAATAGCACTCGCTATAAACAGTTCCTGCAAAGCCAACTTTGTCGAGTGCCATTTATCGGGCACTTGGCAAATATTTTGCCGTGTGCAGTTTGGCTCTCGGCGAAAAGAAACGGTCATAATGCCAGACCCGCCGTTAACAGTGACTTCGCCGAGTGTCAAACGACAAGGCACTCGGCAACTATTTTTTTAAAATATTTTTGGTTTTTAGAATTCCTTGTCGCCGAGTGCTGCACTCGGCAAATGATAAACATATGCCAAGTGTTGAACTGGAAGACACTCGGCAAACATTTTTCAAATAGTATTTAGTTTTTTTTAAAATAGCTTTTCGCCGAGTGTCTTGGTGATAACACTCAACAAATTGTGTTTGCTTTGCCGAGTGTCTTGGTCATAACACTTAGCAAAGCCTCAGAAATCTAAATTTTGTTTTTGTTTTTGCATTACATTTCACAGCACATATATATATCACAGCACAGATATGTTTCACAGCACAGATATATTACACAGCATATATATATATATATATATATATTACACAGCATATATATATATATATATATATATATATATATATATATATATATATATATATATCATTTCCACACACCCCATATCATATACATCACAATAATCCACTATGGTACACAAATGTCATACCACAATACCAACATAAGGTTCGAGTTTAAAGTATCCACCATAAGTGCATTACAAGCATAAGTGGAACACAAGGAATAAGTTCAACACATGAAAAGAAGCAAATCACCAATTAGACCACGGCGACTGCTGTGGTGGGTCATGAGGTACATCGTTTGATGCCGCCGATTGACCCTGCATAAAGAATAGATAAGATTACTTGATAGCTGCAAAAGGAATTGTTGAGACATATATAGCTAGTAGCATTACAATTCAAAAGGCAATACAACAAATACAACTGTGTGTGTGTGAGTGTGTGAGTGTGTGTGTGTGTGCTGGTGTGCTGGTGTGTGTGTGTGCTGGTGTGTGTGTGTGTGAGTGAGTGTGTGTGTGAGTGAGTGTGTGTGCTGGTGTGTGTGTGAGTGTGTGTGTGTGTGTGTGCTGGTGTGTGTGTGAGTGTGTGTGTGAGTGAGTGGACATGGGGATAGATGTACTCACAGGAGTGTCTTCAGGAGGACGAGGAGGAAGGAATAGCGCTTGTGGCAGAGGTTCACCCATCTTCGCGCCAAGATTTTGCATCCACTGAAACATCTAGTCCTGCCTCTATCGATCAGCGTCAATCTTCGCCTCCAACGCTATTCTCTGCCTTCTCTCTTCTTCTAGCTCGGCCTACAAAATTTCACCCCAATGTTACAATGGAAATCAAAGGTATGTAAGAAACAATGAACGATGAATAAAAGAGTAATAACCTGCAAAGTCTGCGTGGCGTGCTGTGTACTGGTCGGCCATGGGCGTATGGGCGGCCTCTGGCCCGTGTCGCTTGCTCGGATCTGGGAGAGAGTGGGAGTAGTAGCTGTGTCGACGACACTATCACCAAGCCAGTACCTGCCATGCTTCTTGCCTCCTCCCACCCTCATGACTAGGTCTCCTTCGAAATCCTAGGTGCTCGGATCGTACTCCGGCCCATGGACCGCCTTGGCCGCCATTGTGTACTCGGTGAGACAGCTATGGATGGAGGGATTGCTGTACGCCGAGGGGGGGGGTCTTCCGGGTTAAAGTCGACGGCGGATGTCGCCTTGCCCTTGTGGGCCATAGCCCATGCCTTCACCTGGGAGCAAGGTGCACCACCATGTGACGCCGACTGTGAAACAAACAGTAAGATCATTAGAAACTATGCAGAAGCAAGCGTTGGAATACATAAATGAAGTCACATACCCATCTCTCCACGTACTCGGCAAGGGTAAGGTTCCCCTGATGGTGTGGTGCACCTGTCATCATCAAACGCCGCTCCCGGCAAGCGGCGTGTCTTCGACCACTCCGGGGAGCACCACTTGTCCACCATCCTCCTCCAGCACTCGCCTTTACCGGCCACCCAATTTGGAGGCACCTACACGTCAACAAGCATTTGTCATATAAGAACACAGTAAGTGTACTTAATCTCAGGAAGAAACAGTATTTACCAGCATGTATTGCTCTTTAGTCAGCGTCAAGGTTCTTGCGAGGTCTTTGTCGATCTTCACTTCCTCGAAGACAGCTTTGTATTGCTGTACAGCCAGGATACGTGCCTCGTAGTGCATGTCCTTCACGAGCTTGTAGCAGGCTTTGTGAGCGTGCCTCTCGGCCCTCTCCTCGTATCCCTCGTCACATCTGTAGAAATCCTGCATATAAACATTATGTATGTAGTCATTATTTCAAGGATGTGATAGGAATGCGATGTATTGAGCAAGATAGTGCGGGAGGCTTACCCACAGCTCTTTCACAACCCACTGCGCCTTGTTGTCGAATTTCCTGCCTTCTCGATCTCATGCATCGAGGGCAGACGCGTAGTGCTCGAACATGTAGACTGGCTCCACCCCTCCTACCTAGTCCACTAGGCCGAGGAAGTGTTCCCTACACAGAAGACCTAGGATTTCACCGAGAAGGCGTTTGTGATCACCTACAGCCACAACCTTCCATCCCTTGTCTAAGTGATTAACGAAAAAATATTAGTTTGTATTTTGCCATGTTAAACATATCAAAAGAAGTAGCGATAACATCTTAAGATACTTACCTTGGCCCGTTGGGGTGAATCACCGGCCGTTTCGTGAAAGGTATAGGTTGTTCCGGGAGATGTGAAGGGCTTCGCAACCAGATCTTCGAAGCAGAGGAAGAGGAACCCCCCGCCAAGGGCTCCTCCTCTGCCTCGTGCTTGACCTCCCCCTCCTTGTGCTCACCCTCCTCCTGCTCAGCCTGCTCCTCGTGCTCCTCGTGCTCGTGCTTCTCCTCCTCCGCCTCCTCCTGAGGCGAGGGAGGTATAGGTGATGGCGACCAAGTCGCTGCACGCGCCTGCTGACCCTGGCCTCTCGACCGACCCCTACGCCTCCACGGTGGCTCCTCAGCTGCAGGAGCCTCCTCAGCTAGAGCGGACACCGAGCTCCGGTAAAACGACCTGATGGACCTCATACCGCCCACCATCTTTTGTCAATCACCTGCAATTAAAAAGAGTAAACCAATAAGCACATATAAACAGGACAACCTGAAAAAGAAATGCAAAATAAATGAAACATAATTAGAAAATGATAGTATTACTTGTATTAGAAATAGGCATCATGATCGGGATCAGCCAGATCATAACTCTCATCATCACTATCACACATGTCAAAATAATCAACACTATCCGAAGGACCAATGTTGTCATCATCGGCATTGCCTATACGCACTCGCTCAAGTAATTCTAAGTCTTGCACATTTTCTACCTCATCTCCATCATCCTCTTCATCAACCCTTTCATTATCTACTTCCATTTCGATCGCACCGGTTAAGTCTATCTCAAAACTCCCTTCTAGCCCCTCCTCTTGATAGAACTCCCCGTCATATGTGTTTGGGTCTAAGTTGTAATCTTGATCATTTGGGAGAGGTAGTCTACCATGTGGTGATGTCTTCTGCACAATATACCAACCCTTAAGACGATCGTGGTTTGGGCACGCGTATGGCAGATAATAAACTTGCGTCGCCTATTGAGCAACAACATAGACATCTTCCCCTAGATAGACGGAATCCTAATGAATTTCGACCAGCCCAAGATTAGGGGTCCGTCTCGTTACTGCAGGATCAAACCAATGACATTTGAATATGATAGGCTTAAGGGGTTTGGAACCACGAAATTTGACTTCATAGATTTCTTCAATTCTCCCATAATAATCGGCCCCATCAGTGCCGGGCGTAAGAACTCTGGTATTTGTGGTTCTTCGATTGGGCCGACTTTCCTCATGTGTTGTCGTGTGAAAGCGATATCCATTCACGTCATAAGCGGCAAATGACCTGACCCTATACAGAAAGCCACTGGACACCTGTGCTAACTCGGGATCCATAGACTCATCGGTTTGGCCCTGCAAGCTCAAGCAGGATATATCGTTAAACTAAGTACGAGCAACTTATAATGTCAAACTAAGTACGAGCAAAGTTGGACAATACCTTCTGTGCGAACCAAGAAATGAAATCGGGCATTCCATTTCCCGCACCCTGTTTAAGAAGGGTATCACATTCCTACGGGGTAGGTTCCCTTGATAGATGCCAGTAGTGATCAAGAAATTCCCTATAACAATGAGAAACAAGAGAGTTGGATACCGAATAGTGACAACATATTTAACAAGTTCGTTGTGAACTTACTGCATGTACAGCTCCACTTCGGAAAGGTTGGTCAACACATAGTGCATGATAGTGCGCCACTCTTCATGTCTCAATGTCTTGGGTTTCCAATCACTTGCACTTCCGAGCTACCCTCGGAAAAGGCTGAGGTTCGATTCATTTTCGCCAGCATTGTAGCGAGGGGGTGGATTATGCACGCTAGGAAGGTTGTCACTATAGTAACTTGTTGTGAAGTTTGACACCTCCTCCAGAATATATGCCTCTGCAACGGAAGCCTCAATTTTGCCTTTATTCTTACATTTACTTCGAACAACCTTTAGACATCTCTCGATTGGATAGCACCAACGGCCCTGCATGGGCCCCCCCCATTCGTGCCTCATACGGGAGGTGCAAGATCAAATGCTGCATCGGAACAAAGAAGCCAGGGTGGAAATATCTTCTCCAACTTACAGAGAAGCACCGGCGCCATTCTTTCCAAGTCCTCAACCACTTTTCGAGACAACTCCTTAGCACAAAGCTGGTGGAAGAAATAGCTCAACTCTACCAGCACTAGCCAGACATGCTCAGGGACATAGCCACAAACCATCACTGGAAGAAGCCGCTCAATCCATATGTGGAAGTCATGGCTCTTCATCCCTTTGACTCACAGAGTAGATAAGTTCACTCCCCTCCTCAGATTCGCTGCATACCCATCAGGGAACATCAACGTTTGCATCCATTCAAGTACTTGCCTTCTTTGGGGCCTAGGTTAAGACGAAATCAGGCCTTAGGCTTGCTCCATGTCTTGCCGCCTCTAGGAGGCTTCATTTCTTGCTTTGGTCTATCGCATAACGTTGCTAGGTCCACTCTAGCCTTAACGTTGTCCTTTGACTTTTTAGTGTCCATGAGTGTTCTCCAAAGTGCCTCGGCTACATTCTTTTTAGTGTGCATCACATCAATGTTATGTGGAAGAAGGAGGCCATCATAATAGGGGAGCCTCTCCAAGCCCGACTTATGAGTCCACATATGTTGACGACCATATCCCACAAAACCATCGCCTTGTGGGTTGACGACGAGATCATCTATCTGAGCACGAACCTCGACACCAGTCATGATCTGTAGTGCAGGGTCTGTCACTACCACACCTTTCGTAAAGTTCTTGATGTCTCGTCTGAATGCATGCTCAATAGGGAGGAACTGTCGATGCTTGTCGAACGAAGAATACTTGCCACCCTTCTTCAACCAAATAAACTCCACAGCTGTCTTGCATAATGGGCATGGGAACCTCCCGTAAACACACCAAGCGCAGAATATCCCATACGCCTAAGAAGTCATGCAGGGAGTAGTGGTACCAGACATGCATTCTGAAGTTCCTCTTCGTAGCTCGGTCATATGTCAACACCTCTTCCTCCCAAGCACGGACCAGCTCATCAATTAGAGGCTCCATGAACACACCCATCTTACTCCCCGGGTGTCCAGGAATTATCAATAACAAGAATATATTCTGTCGTTGAAACACGACACCGGGGGGAGATTGAGGGGGATAACGAAGATTGGCCAACAAGTGTATGGGGGCAGCCATCAGTCCATAAGGATTGAACCCATCTATTGCCAACGCAACACGTACATTACGAGCCTCAAGAGCTTTCTCACGATGAATCCCATCAAAGTGGGTCCATACTTCACCATCAGATGGATGTACCATCTTCTCAGGACTGTATCAAGTGCCATTTTTGTGCCACGTCATCTGTTTCGCGGTTTCCTCGGTCATGTATAGCCGTTGGATCCTCGGTAAGAATGGAAGGTATCGTAGGATCTTCACGGGGATCTCAAGCTGCCTCTTCTGACCATCACCAGACTCTACCTCCAGGTACCTAGAGGATTGACACTTTGGACAGTACTTTGCTTTCTCGTGTTCTTTCCTAAATAGGATGCACCCCTTCGGACAAGCATGTATCTGCTCATATGGCATCTTGAGTGCACAAAGGAGTTTCTGCGACTCGTACATGCTCTTTGGCATAATGTGAGCTTCTGGAAGCAAGCTGCCAATAACTGCCAACGTAGCATCGTAACAATCTCGACTCATGCTAAACTGAGCCTTTAAGGCCATTACCCGTCCAATGGCATCCAGTTGAGAAACCTTTGTGTGGCCGTGAAGGGGTTTTTGTGCTGAAGACAACATGTCATAATACGCCTTTGCGGTTGCCTCTGGCTCCTCCTCCCCACCTTCTTCACCTACGTGTGCTTCGTGAAAGTCATTTAGCCAGTCACCTACCCCGGCATCAGCATCAAAATCTTCGACGCGTGCTCTCACGACCTCCTCTCTCATCCGATCGGCTTCACCGTGGTAGATCCACCGAGTATAATCTGCCGTGAATCCATTCTTGCAAAGATGAGTAGACATGACATCCTTTGGTTGCCGATGCCTGTTTGCACATCTACTGCACGGACACCAAATGGCTGACGCTCCTGGAACTAGGGCAAATGCTCTATCTATGAAAGCCTCCGTCTTCTCAATCCATTCATCAGTCAAAGCACGCTGACTTGGGCGGCCTGTGTACATCCACTCACGATCATCCATCCTCTGACACACACACACACACACACACACACACACACACACACACACACACACACACACACATATATATATATATATATATATATATATATATATATATATATATATATATATATATATATATATACCAGCGAGACATTAACAATCAATTGCATGTACACTGATGTTCCTACCATCTAATAGGTTAGGATAGGTCATAATCCCACCCGAGGATGCGTAGCTAGGGTTAGTCTCCATGGTCTACTCCGATCCGAGACAGAATTTCGATAGCACCTCCCCGCTTGTTCTCCAAATACACGTCCCGGTAGGAAGATTGTGTATCCGGAGAACAACAGGGAGATGCTGTCGAAACTCTGCCTCGGAGCGGAGTAGACCACGAAGACTAACCCCTATCTACGCATCCTAGGGCTGTCAAAAAACGTGGATAATTCGAAATAGATACGGTTATCGATATGCAAAGAGCTGCATATTTCCAACCGTATCTCTTTCGAACGGGAGACGCCTAACCAGGTTACGTGCTCTATAAACATGCATGATACGGAAAAGAGGGGTGTTTTATGCCTCACCTCGCTGTCCCGCAAACAGGAGAAGCCTCAACCGCTACAAGGTCCACGGAACACCAACAAACAGCCAGAAGCCTTAGTCCTCCTTAAAAGAATAAGTCATTTTACACGAGTAAGTAATTACCTTTATATCACCATAAACAAAGTAAAAAGAAACAAGATCTGGACTTTTCATCGAATAGAAGTTAGCTAGCTAGGTTCCCAAAAACAGGACCTAAAAGCATCTCTATGTTTCAAGACCTACTCCAAAAACCATGATCTGTACTTTTAGCCTCCTGGTGTGATGTGAGTTTTTTTAGTTCTCGCCTAGGCCTATACATAGGGAGTCTAAATTTCTACTAAACTACTGGCAGATCGGTTTCTGAACTCTGAAAAAATATTGTTTCTGTGAGACTAAGCTGATGTGACCTGTGAGCAATAGATTTTAGCAAATTGTTTGACAGAGGGGCTATGTACCAATATAATCTGCTACCCCAATCTAAGCTGATGTGACAGACTGGATGTGGTAGAGTGAGGTATACAAGGGCAGGCTACAGAAAATAATCTGCTACCGGAAGCAAGCAAACTGAATCGGTCTCATGTCTCAATTTCATTTGTTAGCTCGCGTATGCTGGGGGATGAGGCGCTCAGGGATTGGGAGCTTGCTCTTCGTCTCGCGCACACGCGGTGTTCGGAGAAATGCCCCGTATAGCAGAGTAGCTGGCATTCGGACTTTCCGTGAATTTTTTCTATTTATCTGAGCCTTCAGATCCTGGTCATCCTATTCCAGCAACTGGATTGCTTCTGCTTGCTCGGCTGTTTTTGTAGATTGCTGATGCTCATGAGATTCGGTCTTACTAGGGTATGTCGGATACTACGTGCTAGCTATATTCTCTGTTTGGTAGCCACTGAAATGACTCAGCTTCTAGAGAATTACTTCAGTGAGCTAAATACTCTGTTCATTATTGCTTCCTGCAGATCTCAAGCAGCCGATTAGTTGGACTTTTTTTATATACTTATTACTACCTTGCAATCTAGTAAAAGATGAACTCGACACGCCGAGCTTCAAAAGCGGCAAAGTCAACAATCAATTACCACAGGTTTTCATTAGATGAGCACCACTTATTTGAGCCAGATGCTTTGATTACTAAGGAGCGAGATGCCAATCATCAATCAAGCCAAAGTTCTCAATCTTGCAGAACATATGCTTGCAGAAGATTGACCACTCCCCAGTTTGTATCTGCATTGGCTGGAATCTGGAATCTTGTTGGCCAGCCTGAATCATCTGGCACAACTCAAAGATCTGAGATTCATGGGACTCCGAGTAGGGAAGACCATGTGTGCTTTAGCAGGGATCAACAAGGAAATATACTGACACCTTGCTATGTGGAAAGCTCAAGTGGTCTGAGATCTCAAAAGTGTTTGTCTACACCTAAAAAAATTTATGAGGATCTTATTTCGGTAAAGAAGATGTTGATGCTGACACCATTCAATAGCGTTATTGGTGCATCATCCACATGGAGGCATATGTCCGCAAATAAGGTTGGAGGTGCACATTATTTGCACTGTGGAAATATATACTCTATGCTAACTGAAAAGATTGGGACTTCTCAGAGTAGCAATGGACATTAGGGACGATAGCTATTTGAATCAAACAAGAAGCACGCCTGACGAGCTATTTACTATCTCAAATGAAGAAGCTAGCAGTACACATGATCGTGAAAGTTCTCAACACAATACTGAATGTAATCTAGAAATTTTCCAAGAAGAAAATATTTTTTTATCTTGCCCAGTGCACGAAATGGAAATTGGCAAAGACACGAGGATAATGTCAGGAAATCAGATTTTCAGTAAGGCATGCACAGATGTTCAGCTTGACAAAAAAAAACTAAAACCAGTTCTTATTTGCTACCACATCCAGTCCAGATGGCAGAGTATCTATATATTGCATAGTAATCACCTTGCAATTTAGAACAAGGGTTGGCAAGCAAATGCAGAGAATACTGCTGGCTAGGCCTTTTATAGTTAGTATCTATATATTGCATAGTAACATTAGTATTATATGGACCTGATTCTATAGATTTGTCTCGCGAGAGGACTGCTGGCTAGGCCTTCACCCTTCTTCAGGCCTGTGCTCACGTGGGCGTGGACGCTCCTGGATTAGCATAATAGCAGGTGTGGATTGGTGTTGGTGGATCGTGTGGGCGTGTCATTGCCCAGCAGTCTCAGGCGCTGCCCCGCCTCACTACGCCAGATTCTAGACTGTAGCAACGAGGGCATTTTTATTGTAGGGGCAACTGGGATTGGGGCCGCTCCTACAGTGGGCGTCCTCGGGCCCCGGCAGCCCAACCGCCCCTACAGATGGCACTGTAGGGGCGGCTGGTAACCTGAGCCGCCCCTACAGTTGGGGTTGATCTGTAGGGGCGGCTCAATCACCAGCCACCCCTGCAGTGTCCCATTTGTCTTTTTTCAAATTTCAAAATTTGAAAGGTTCAAATTTAGTTAAATAATAAGATAACCAAAATAAAAATTATAGATATTAATAAGTTGAACAACTTTTATATTCATCACTTTTTATGTTCAAATCATTTTGGGTCTCAAATTTTTGTTCGAACTTGTCATTTTTTAAAATTTTAAATTTGAAAGGTTCAAATTTAGTCAAATGATAAGATGCCCAAAATAAAAGTTATAGATCTTGATGAGTTTAACAACTTTTGTATTCATCACTTTTACATCTGAAATCATTTAGGGTTTTAAAATTTGGTTTGAACTTGTCAAATTTTAAATTTCAAAATTTAAAATATGTAAAACATTGTCACATCCAAGTTTGATCAAACTTAAATACTGAAGCATGATTTTAGAAATTTTTAGGAAAAAAAACCATCACATTTGGAGTTAGTATGAGGGAAAATAACTAGTTACAAAGTTTATCCACAGATTAAAAATAGAAATCACACTGTTCTGGATAATCCTTACATCATCATAGTGAATAGTGCGATTTCCTTTTTTAATCTGTGGGTCAACTTTGTAACTAGTTTTTCTTTCTCATACTAACTCCAAATCTGATGATTTTTTTTCCTAAAATTTTCTAAAATCATTCTCTATCAATTTATTTTATTGGTTTTGTCAATATATACATATGAAAAGTTTAAGCAATTTAAATTTTGAATTTTAAAAAAATGCAACTTCAGACAAGATTTTGGTACCCCAAATGATTTCAGTTGAAAAAGTGATAAATACCAAAGTTGAATAACTCATCAAGATCTACAACTTTTGTATTGGTTATTTCTTCATATGATAAAGTGGTAATGACATTCTTCACAAATGTGACACATCTCTCATAAGGTTTTATAAACTATATGAGACATGTGTAAGATTAGTGAATAATGTGTGCTAAGAATTTATCAAATGAAGAAATGACCAAAATAAAAGTTGTATATATTCATGAGTTGAACTAACTTTGGTATTCATCACTTTTTATGTTGAAATCAATTTGGGTCTCAAATTTTGGTTCGAACTTGTCGTTTTTTCAAAATTTCAAATTTGAAAGGTTCAAATTTTGTCAAATGACAAGATGACTAAAATAAAAGTTGTAGATATTAATGAGTTGAACAACTTTGGTATTCATCACTTTTTATGTTGAAATCATTTTGGGTCTCAAATTTTGGTTCGAACTTAGTCATTTTTTAAAATTTTAATTTTGAAAGGTCCAAATTTTATCAAATGATAAGATGACCTAAAATAAGAGTTGTAGATCTTGATGAGTTGAACAACTTTTGTATTCATCACTTTTACATCTGAAATCATTTATGGTTTTAAAATTTGATTTGAACTTGTTAAATTTCAAATTTCAAATTTTAAAATGTGTAAAACATTGTCACATCCAAGTTTGATCAAACTTAAATGCTGAAGCATGATTTTAGAAATTTTTAGGAAAAAAAATCATCACATTTGGAGTTAGTATTAGGGAAGAACAACTAGTTACAAAGTTTACCCACAGATTAAAAAGAGAAATCATACTGTTCTAGATGATCCTTACATGATTATAGTGAACAGTAGTGATTTCTTTTTTTAATCTATGGGTTAACCTTGTAACTAGTTTTTCTTCCTCGTACTAATTCCAAATCTGATAATTTTTTTTTCCTAAAATTTTCTAAAATCATTCTCTATCAATTTATTTTGTTGGTTTTGTCAATATATACATATAAAAAGTTTGAGCAATTTAAATTTTGAATTTCAAAAAAATGCAACTTCAGACAAGATTTTGGTATCCCAAGTAATTTCAGCTGAAAAGGTGATAAATACCAAAGTTGAATAACTCATCAAGATCTTCAACTTTTGTATTGGTCATTTCTTCATATGATAAAATGGTAATGACATTGTTCACAAATGTGACACATCTCTCGTAAGGTTTTATAAACTATATGAGACATGTGTAAGATTAGTGAACAATGTGTGCTAAGAATTTGTCAAATGAAGAAATGACCAAAATAAAAGTAGTAGATATTCATGAGTTGAACAACTTTGATATTCATTACTTTTTATGTTGAAATCAATTTGGGTCTTAAATTTTGGTTCGAACTTGTCGTTTTTTAAAATTTCAAATTTGAAAGGTTCAAATTTTGTCAAATGACAAGATGACTAAAATAAAAGCTGTAGATATTAATGAGTTGAACAACTTTGGTATTCATCACTTTTTATTTTAAAATCATTTTGGGTCTCAAATTTTGGTTCGAACTTGTTATTTTTTAAAATTTCAAATTTAAAATATTCAAATTTTGTCAAATGACAAGATGACCAAAATAAAAGTTGTAGATCTTCATGACCTCTACAACTTTGATGTTTATTAAATTTTTATTTAAATCATTTGGTATCTCAAAATTATTTTAGTAGTTTTAATTTTATTTTTTTAAAATTTAATTTTTTTCTCATTTTTAAAGGTTCAATTTTATAATTTTAAACTATTGTAGTTATTTTAATTATTGTATATGTAAATATATCTATAAAAAAAATAATTCGCCGCGGCCACACTCTCTCTCTCTGCCGTATGAGGCAGCTCGTGCTCGTTCGAGACTGAGACACCCCCGCAGCACGCTCGCGGCCGCCTCCCACCGCGCAGATCTCGCCGCCGCCGAGATGCTCTGCCGCGGCGTGCTCCTCCTTGCGGCCGTCCTCCTCCTCGCCGTCGCACACTCGCCCCTCGCGTACGCCTCGGAGGCCGACCACAAGGTGCCCCCCTTCATCCTAACCCTAGATCCGAACACTCCTTCCCTTGGCTGGATCCGTCGAGGCGCCGCGCCGGATCTGGACGCCGCGCACCGCTGGGGGACCGCGTGCTTAGTACCAGGGGACGGCGTTGGTCTGTAGCTCCGCCGTGATTCACCCCCGCCACACCCGCCGCCGTCGACGCAAAGCCGCGCGCGAGGCCTCTGCCCTTCGCCCGCAGCGATGAAGCTCGTCCACCGCAACCTCGTCCGCAATGGGCCTGGCTCCGTCAAGGTCCTCTTACCTCTCGCTCCTCCCCTCTATGTCGCTCGGTGCTCTCTGTGCGAGCACTCCGGTTGCTTGTTGGGTTCGCCTTGTTCTGGCGGGCTGGAGCTAGGGCTGACCCAACCGCTGGGGTTCCGTGGGTTGCTTGATTGCTGCTGATTCGGCTTACGGTCGTGGTCCGCAGTTGGTGCCAGGGGAGGAGGACGACTTGTGGCACGCGTACAACCTCATTGCTATCGGTGACAACCTCCAGGCCGTCACCGTTCGGTGAGTACATTTTTTTATTGGTTCAGCTCTTGTGCCGTTTCACCATGAGGTACTCCTCGCTGAGACGCTGACTAGTGCCCCTGTGGATGTGAAAAGCCGCTGCAACTTAGGCTATCCGTTTTTCCAGCTTAAGGAGTGAAGTTTTGCAAAGCTTTTCGATTTGTGTTAATCTGTGACAGTTAGGGATCCATTGCTTTCTCTTGCATGTGTGCATATATTATGTAAATTTTGAATGCCCTTATTATGAAGTTTTAAGGGATTGTTCTTCTTCTGGTTCCAGGAAAGTGCTGAGAGAGGTGGCATCTGGAGGACGTGACGCCGAGCGTGTGAAGCTTAAGTTAGAAATTGTAGTTGAGGTGGTGCATCATCTTTCTGTGTTGTCTTTCTTTCTCCATGATTCCATATATTATCCTTTGACATGTGAATTGACAGCCATCATTGTTGGTTGTTAAGTTAGCCAACTTTGTGGAGTTGTGGGTTAAAATTGTTGCTGACTTCAGGATATCTCTATTCCAGATATGTGTGAAAAAGGCCTGGAAAAAAATGCTGCGTAAACTGATAGTTCTGTCAAAACTGAGCAAATACTTTTAGGAGGATCTAGTTAAACAAACCTGTTATATTTCTAGCTGTTGATTTTATTTTCTCTGTTTCTTTTGGCTTTGTTTCCTATCCTTTCCAATGCTATTAAACCTTAACCACTTGTCGACGTTGATAACTGAGTGTGTCCTTTGTTTTGTAATGAAGTCTGTAGACTATGACAAGGAGGGATCTGTCTTACGTGTGCGTGGAAAAAATATCACTGAGAATGATCATGTGAAGGTTAGTGATTTTTTTTACTTAATAATACTACTATGTGATGTAAATAACCTTGTTAAGCTAATCTCTTTCTTCCTGAATGAAGATTGGCCAGTTCCACACGTTAGAGCTGGAGGGTTGGTTCATCTAGAATCCCTTATTATTTAGGACAACTTTTGAATGCTTGGATACCTTGTAATAATGTACTAGCAGCTGTTTGTCTACACTCTACTATATAAATTACAGGTCCTGCCATATTCTTAGGATGTCCAAACATGTGCAGTTTTTTCTTCTTCTTCATATAAGCTTAACCCTTCTTCTGTATCTTATGTGGCAAGGCCAACCTGTTATTGTAATAGGAAAAACTAAGCACCTCCATTAGCTGCCACATCACTTGTACATTCTAATAAGCATACAAAAGTCATCAACATTTTTTGAATTGCTTGACATGAGACTTCTGGCTACCTATGCAATGTTTCCTATGCCGATTATGCTTATTGTTTCCATTTATTTACTACCAAATTAAAAGCTTGCAGTTTGAGGCATGATAGTGCCATTGTTTTGTCCCTATCTTCTGAACTTGATGATTGCTGCCCATGAACCTAATGTTCTTTTCAGTTTTTTTTGCTTGTAATTTTTATAATAACTTTGTACTTCGGAAAGCAATCAGAATGTTTCAGCTTTTCTCTTTTTCGCTATTGATGTTAGAGTAGTATCCTCTCCACTATGCTCATCATGCTGCATTGCAGTGGAATTTTGGAGCATTAATTGATATTTCTCGGGGTGATGCGTTTCAATCTTTTTCGTTGCTACTTTTTTCTTCAATGAATCCTGTGCATCTTATGTAGGAAATTTGGGATTGGTTGGCACTTGAGACCATCCAGCAAGCATGTGGTATGTGATTTTGACCCGTCATTTGTATATATATGGATTATCTGCTCAATCAAATATTAATCTCTTCTTCCATTTCTAAAATAAGTTGGTGTTAACAATTTAACATGGTGTGCATATGATACCTGTTGTGCTTTACCATCTTGTGAGTTTGACCAAGATATAAACCACTATTTGGCTCCATTTCCTGAGATTAGCTTTTCTGAATTGCCTCATTGTCTGTTGTTTATCTATACGAAACATAGTGTTTTAATTGAGTCTATCCAAACCTATTGTAGATCCTGCTGCAAGTGCTGATCTAGCAGTTATTCTCATGCAAGAAGGACTTGCCCACCTATTCCTCATTGGCAGAAGGTGTGTGGAACTGTTGCGCCATCACAAAATAACAAATATTTGATTTTTAATATTTATTTAATTGTTTTATTTTATGTGTCTAAGATGTCAATGTTGTTATCTAGTACATAAGAGTTCATTTCTTAGAATTAGCACTTCTGGACTCTGGTTCACTCATGCTAAGAGTGTTTGTGCACCACCTGTATAAATCCTTTGCTTTATAAGGGGCATAAGTCTCATCTGTGTGCTGCTAGGCGTGTGTTCACTCTTCATTAAGTCTGGTGTCAAAATCCATCTGTCATTATGTGCTAGTTACCACCGTTACTTGCATAAAGTTGAATACTCGTTAATCACTTGTAGCTTGCATGAACTGGATCTCTAATTGATTTGATTCCATTGCTTCAGGAAACTAGCCGCTGCTGTAAATACTAAAGATCACACTGGTTTTGTCGGACACTGTCCTGTCACCAGGTTTGCAAGCTAACACCTCACTACTAGTTACTACTTACCATCCTAGATCAAATTCCCATATATATCAGGTTAATGAAGTAGTATGTCTTGCAATTTTGTCAGGAAATTCGCTGCAATGTTGGCAAACCAACCTACTATTTCCCATCTGGTAAAAGTCATTACAGATATTCAGATTTTTGCTAGTTTGATAGTGTCTGTTGTTTGTTTTTGTAAAGTTTTCCATTATGGCATTATACAACTTAGAACTGATGTATGAGCCAGATTACGAATGCAATGCACTATATCCTTGTTGTCAGTTAGATAATTTTCTGATATATATGTTGCAACTTATGGTAAATATGGCCAATCAAATATGTGAAACGTGAAGTGTGAAAGGGCACCCATGGATAAACTTGTATACTGAAATTTCTAGTCCTTGCTACCTATCCACATGAAAGTGCAAGAACCATTGATTAGTAATGTTTGGAGCTTCTGCAGAAGCAAGAATTATTTATTTATTTTTTGCTGAAAAATCCACTGTAGGGGCGGTTCTTGATTGAACCGTCCTTACAAATACACACAGCAGGGGCGGCTGGTGATACAGCCGCCCTTACAGAAGTCCACTACAGGGGCGGCTGATATTACCAGCCGCCCCTACAGAGGGCACTGTAGGGGTGGCTGAAAACACCAGCCGCCCCTACAGAGGGTGTAGGGGTGGCTGAAAACACCAGCCGCCCCTACAGAGGGCATTGTAGGGGCGGTTGAAAACATCAGCCGCCCCTACAGAGAGCACTGCAGGGGCGGTCAGGAAACCGCCCCTACAGAGGCACCCTCTGTAGGAACACCTTGGGAGGGGCGGCTGGCGCAGCCGCCCCTACAGAGCCTCTAGAGCCGCCCCTACAGTTAATTTCTGTAGTAGTGCCTCTGAGCATCAGGCCTCACCCAGCAGTCTCAGTAGGAGGTGAGTGTGGGCGGTGGACACTGCACAGACGGACGGACCGACGTCTAGTTCAGCGTGCCTTTTCATGCGGTCGCTGCCCGTCTCTGTGCTTCATGTGGTGGTTCGGCAACTTTGCAGGGAGATTGACGGCACTTGCCTGGTCGCTACCACTGTTTGTATGGGTATGGTCGTACCTCCTGATCAGCCAAACAACAGCAGTGCGCTTTGTTTCCGGTCATTGACTGGCGTGACGAATACTCGGACCTACTGCCTCGATTTAAAAAAACACAATTCTAGATTTAAATAGGAAGACAGCGTGTGTCCAGCTATAATTTTTTTTACGTAGTGAGTAACAGTACAATAATATTCTATTGGACCGCTAATGGTCTTTTTATGGGTTAGTCTGCCTGTTATGACCGGCATCCAGTACTCCAGGCGAAGGCCCATCAGTGGCTAGAGGATGCGGCGGGTTAGGGGGCTTAAGGCCCATATTTATCATATTTTATATAATATTAGAGTTATTTTCTATTATTATTCAGAGACATATAAATACCTGTAAACTCTATTAAGGAAATTAAGCAGAAACAATTATTGTTTCCGGCTTCCTCAGGGAGCCGGGAGAAACCCTAGCCGCCGCCTTCTCTCTCCCATGAACAGTACCGCGGGTAGCGCCGGTACTGTAGCGCCGCCACCCTCTCCCTCCGCGAGATCACGGCGCCCCGCCGTGGTCCATCGCGGTTTAAGCCTCGACCCCCGATCACCCACCGCTACAACCTACGCTCGGTCAGAGGAGGAACCTCGGTTCCTATCAGCTTGGTACCAGAGACCTTGTCGATCATGGACACCCCCGCTGTCTCCTCCGCCGCGCCATCGCCGGCGATCCCGCCGGTGCCGACCGCCTCCACCGCGCCCCCTGCTACGGCGGGCGTTCTGGTGGTGCCGCCCTCCCAATCCTTGCCGACCACCGTCGCGCCGCGGCGGCTGTTAACGCCCGAGGAGGTGACGACCTCCATCGTCAATCTCAGCCATGGCGTGAAGGAACTGCAGGACATGATGAAGGCGTTTCTGAGCGGCCAGTACGTGGTTCCACCACCGCAGCCGTCACATCCTCCTCATCCGCCGCTGCCGTTGCCCTCATCCGTCTCGGTGCCGCAAATCACTTACCCCTACGGGATGCCTACGGACTCCATGCCGTCGCCGTCGACTTCCGTTCAGCCGTCGGTGTCCCAGGTCCCGATCCATATGCTGCAATTTCCGCACTCGCCGTCGCCGATTCCGGCTTGGGCCCTTGGATCCTCGGCGGCGCACCACTCCATGACCGCGCCGCTATACTCCTCGGCGCCGCCTCGGTCCACCATCCCTCAGGTTCCATCGACGGTCGCCCATGGGGGACCCTATGTAGCAGGGACCCTGTACGGCGGCGTGGACGGGCCGCTGTTCCACGACACCAGCGACTCCGTGGCGGCCTACGCGGCCGTGCCACCTGGGGCCGACCAGGAGGGTCCCTACGAGCGCCCTCAGCAGGCCATGGGGGGCGGTCTCGACCGCTTGCCGCCCAAGACGCATCGCCTCGAGTTCGCAACGTACGACGGCTCGGAAGACCCCCTGAATTGGCTCAACCACTGCGAGCAATTCTTCCGGGGCCAACGATAGGCCGACCTCCGACAGAACGTGGATTGCGTCGTACCACCTCCGGGGCCTGGCGCAAACCTGGTACTACGCCCTCGAGCAGGATGAGGGCATGCCTTCTTGGGAGCGCTTCGTCGAGCTGTGCCGCCAACGCTTCGGACCGCCAGTTCGCGGTACTCGGCTGGCGGAGTTGGGGCGCTTGCCGTTCCAATCTACGGTCCAGGAGTTCGCCGACCGCTTTCAGGCAGTGTCCTGCCATGCACGTGGCGTCTCGGCCAAACAGAAGGCCGATCTCTTCGTCGGGGGCCTTCCCGAGTACATTCGGGTGGATGTGGAGATGCGCGATCCCCAGGACATCCAGACGGCCATGTACTTGGCACGGGCTTTCGAGCGTCGCGCGGCAGCCATGCCCACGGCGCCACCCCCGCGGGGTGCCCGGCCTCCACCTCGTCCCGGCCTGCCCCCGCGTGCCCCGCCACCAGCAGCGGGGGCTCCAGCTCAGCCGGGCGCTGGCCCCGCGGGCGGGCAGGGCGCCCCTCCCGTGCGTCAGTTCCGTCGCCTCACGCCGGCGGAACAGTTGGAGCGCCGCCGTCAAGGGCTGTGCTTCAACTGCGACGAGCCCTATGTCCGGGGCCATGTGTGCCCCCGACTGTTTTACCTCGAGTCTACGGACTTCGTCGATGAGGCAGCCGGGGAGGTGCCTGCTGCAGAAGCCGACGCAGCCGCCTTTCCAGACGAGCCGGCCGGCCAAGGTGTGGCCGGTGATGCAGCAGACGCTGCTAACGCCCTTGTCGTTTCTCTCCATGCTGTTGCAGGAATTCGCCCGCCCAACGCCATGCTGTTCCCCGTCACCGTCAAAGACGAGAGTTTCCTCGCCCTCCTCGACACCAGCTCCACTCATAATTTTGTCCAAGGGGCTGTGTTGCGCCATTTGGGCCTGTCTCCAGCTGGGGGTGACCACCTCCGTGTCACGGTCGCCAATGGTGAGCACGTGGCGTGTGAGGGCATTGCTCGGAACGTGCCCGTCCGCATCGGCGACGAGGACTTCACCATCACGTGTGTTGGCCTCAACCTGGGCGCCTTCGACTTCATCATCGGCTTCGACTTCATTCGCACATTGGGCCCCGTGTTGTGGGACTGCGACGCCCTTACCATGACGTTCTGGAGGGAGGGCTGCCGCGTCACCTGGTAGGGCGTGCCCGACCCTCAGACGCCCTCCCCACAGCAGCCGGTGACCGCGGTCACGACTGACCCGCGGCTACCTCTCCTGGATCGCCTGTTGGCGCAGCACGGTGACATCTTCGACGAGCCTACTGGGCTCCCTCCGGCGCGCCCCTACGACCACCGCATCCACCTGCTGCCCGGGACGGCCCCAGTGGCGGTGCGGCCGTACCGATACCCGCAGCTGCAGAAGGACGAGCTCGAGCGCCAATGTGCAGCGATGCTTGCTCAAGGGATCATTCGGCCGAGCACTTCGCCGTTCTCCGCGCCCGTCCTGCTGGTGCGCAAGGCGGACAAGTCATGGCGCTTCTGCATCGACTACCGCTCCCTCAACGCCAAGACCTCCAAGGACAAATTCCCAATTCCCGTGGTTGACGAGTTGCTGGATGAGCTCCATGGGGCTCGTTTCTTCACCAAGCTTGACCTTCGTTCCGGCTATCATCAGGTGCGCATGCACCCGGAGGACATCGACAAGACGGCTTTCCGCACCCATTAGGGCCACTTCGAGTTTCTGGTGATGCCATTTGGGCTCTCCAATGCCCCGGCAACCTTCCAGGCGCTGATGAATGACGTCCTTCGGCCTTACCTGCGGCGGTTTGTGCTGGTATTTTTTGATGATATATTAATTTATAGTCCATCATGGGCCGAGCACTTGCAGCATGTCAACATCGTCCTCCACGCGCTTCGGGTACACCACCTTCACTTGAAACGATCCAAGTGCTCGTTTGGCGCATCGTCGGTGGCCTACCTGGGCCACGTGATCTCCGAGGGCAGCGTCGCCATGGACGCTGACAAGGTCGCCGCCGTGGCTGCGTGGCCCCTGCCGCGCTCTGCCCGTGGCCTGCGTGGTTTCCTCGGCCTCGCGGGCTACTACCGGAAATTCATTCAGGACTTCGGCATCATCGCCGCCCCACTCACGCGCCTCTTGCGGCGGGACGCGTTTGTGTGGGACGACGATGCTTCGGGGGCATTCGAGGCGCTCAAGCGCGCTTTGACCACAGGACCTGTTCTTCAGATGCCAGACTTTACTAAGCCCTTCGTGGTCGACTGCGACGCATCGGGCGCAGGGTTCGGCGCCGTCCTCCACCAGGGCGTCGGGCCCCTCGCCTACTTCAGCCGTCCCTTCGCGGCCCGTCACATCAACCTGGCGGCCTACGAGCGGGAGTTGATCGGCTTGGTTCAGGCCGTTCGTCATTGGCGCCCATATTTGTGGGGGCGCCACTTTTTGGTTCGCACTGACCATTACAGCTTGAAATTTTTGCTTGATCAACGATTGTCCACAGTTCCGCAGCATCAATGGATCAGCAAGCTATTTGGTTTCGACTTCTCGGTCGAGTACCGGCCGGGCCGATTGAACATCGTGGCAGACGCTCTCTCGCCGGGACTTGGCAGATGGGGGGGCAGCCGTCCTGGTGGCCGCGGCTGTAGCAGCCCTACCGGTGTCGGGACCATCCTTCGAGCTTCTGGACGCCATCCGGCGGGCAACAGCAGCCGCGCCTGACGCCCAGCAACTGCTGGCGCAGCTCCAGGCGGGGGAGCTGGCGGCCCCATGGCGCCTGGCTGACGACCTTCTGATCCATGGCTCCCGCGTCTACGTGCCGGACCAAGGGGACTTGCGCCAGCAAGTGCTCCTCTTGGCTCACTCAGCTGGCCATGAGGGCACCCAGAAGACGCTACATTGACTCCGTGCAGATTTCTACATCCCTCGTGATCGTGTGTTGGTGCAGGACCTGGTGCGTTCTTGCACCACATGCCAGCGCAATAAGACGGAGACAGTTCAGCCCGCGGGCTTGCTGCAGCCCCTAGACGTCCCCACCCAAGTGTGGGCGGATATCTCGCTGGACTTCATCGAGGGCTTGCCCAAGGTTGCGGGCAAGTCGGTCATCCTCACGGTGGTGGATCGCTTCTCCAAGTACGCCCACTTCATCGCGCTCGGCCACCCCTACACTGCTACGTCCGTCGCTCGTGCCTTCTTCGACGGCATCGTTCGCCTTCACGGGTTTCCGCTGTCCATTGTCAGCGACCGGGACCCCGTGTTCACCGGGCACGTTTGGCGAGACATCTTCAAGATGGCGGGCGTCCAGTTGCGCATGAGCACAGCTTTCCATCCGCAAACGGATGGCCAGTCCGAAGTGGTGAACAAGGTCATCGCCATGTACCTCCGTTGTGTGACGGGGGATCGCCCCCGCGCGTGGGTGGATTGGCTGTCGTGGGCGGAGTACTGCTACAACACCTCCTTCCACACGGCTCTTCGCGCCACACCGTTTGAGGTCGTCTACGGTCGCCCTCCTCCGCCGCTGCTGCCCTATTCGCCGGGTACAGCTCGGACCGAGGCTGCAGATGCGCTTCTTCAGTCCCGTGATGAGATCCTCGTCGAGGTGCGCCAACGTCTTTTGCAGGCTCAGCAGCTGTCCAAAAAATATTATGATGCCGGCCACCACGACGTCGAGTTCCAGGTGGGTGACTGGGTGTGGCTGCGGCTGCTCAACCGCATAGCCCATGCACTCTCTCCAGGGGCCAAGGGCAAACTCGGTCCTCGCTATGCCGGGCTGTTCCGCATCTTGGATCGTCTTGGAGCGGTGGCGTATCGTCTACAGCTGCCCGAAGGTGCCCGTCTTCATGATGTCTTCCACGTGGGATTGCTCAAGCGCCACCGCGGTGACGCTCCAGCAACGCCGGCCAGCCTAGCGCCGACCTTTGACGGCCGTTACACTCCTGCCCCCGCCAAGGCACTACGTGTCCAGCGACGCCGTGACACCTGGCAGGTGCTGATCCAGTGGCATGGTTTTCCAGAAGAGGATGCGACATGGGAGTCCGTCGACGAGTTCCGCACCTTCTACCCCGACTTCCAGCTCGAGGACGAGCTGTTTGAGAAGGCGGGGAGAGATGTTATGACCGGCATCCAGTACTCCAGGCGAAGGCCCAGCAGTGGCTAGAGGATGCGGCGGGTTAGGGGGCTTAAGGCCCATATTTATCATATTTTACATAATATTAGAGTTATTTTCTATTATTATTCAGAGACATATAAATACCTGTAAACTCTATTGAGGAAATTAAGCAGAAACAATTATTGTTTCCGGCTTCCTCAGGGAGCCGGGAGAAACCCTAGCCGCCGCCTTCTCTCTCCCGTGAACAGTACCGCGGGTACTGTAGCGCCGCCACCCTCTCCCTCCGCGAGATCACGGCGCCCCGCCGTGGTCCATCGCGGTTTAAGCCTCGACCCCCGATCACCCACCGCTACAACCTACGCTCGGTCAGAGGAGGAACCTCGGTTCCTATCACTGCCACTCTGCCAGTGTCATTGTGCGGTGGCAACAGTGAACAGCCAGTCAGCAATGAAAACTCGTGTTCTTATCGGAGAACGGTACCACTGTACCACTCAGCAAAATACAACAGTTCAACTAGTTTTTTTTACTCAGCAAAATACAACAGTTCAACTATTTTTTTTATACACTTTTCCTCCCTCAGGCGCCTGAACGTTCAGGCGATCTGTGACTGTTGGCAGTCACTGTGTTGCACATGAGGGAATACTAATAATATTCTGTTGGCAGTCACTATGTGATTTATGTATGCGTCATATTTTATATATAGCGACCGATCTGGAGTTCATACAAATTTGGTGGGCAAACACCCCAAATTTGGAGATATGGTCTACCACGACAGAATTCAGTGTGGTGTACTGCTGAAATTCTACTCAACGAACTTAATTCCCACTAAAGCCCTTCTGAAGGAAACTTTAGAGGAACTACGTCTAGAGTATTTGCTACAGTAGCATGTTCATGTCAAACTATATTATAGAAATTTGGATACTGTGCTTTGAGAGGATATGCAACCAACCAGATATCTTTCCAAAAACTTATTTCAGTACCATATCCTAATTTGAATTTCTCTAAGCTCATGAATTAATCCTTCACTCCCAAAAGATCCATCCAAAAATCAGAATCATCAGGGCAATGTCTTGTCTTTAATGTACTTATTTATTTCTTAGCAGCTCCTGCGAAATACCGGCTTCATTGCACAATTTAAAAAGCCATTTGTTCAACAAGCATTTATTCTATAAGTTCAGGTTCTGTATACTCAAACCTCCATGTTCCATTGGTTGGCAGATAACATACCACTTAGCAAGTATATTTTTTCAGTTGATCATAGTACCAATAAAATCAAAATCTAAAATACTCTATTTTCTTTATATTAGAACACCTCTTGGGATGTCAAAGAAAGAAATGATGAACATGGGTAGGCTAAATAAGGCTGAACTAATCTGGACTAATGCTCCACCCAACGACAGTAATTTTCCTTTGCAGCTACTTTGTGGGATTTGTTGGAAAATGAATTTGGCATCAAATACTCCAGCACATAAACATTTTAAGACTAGGAACAATGTGTTCCTCAAATCAACAACAAAATTATGGCATCTCCTATGGACTATGCTGGTACTTCACAAGACTGTCATGCTTATCAAGACATGGAAGCCACTTTTGAAACCGAAATCAAAACTGAAACGAGTCCCAAATCGGAAGCAACCGAGCAGGGCGACTTTGAGTTACCTGGGTCGCCGTAGAACAACTGTCGTCGGAGAGGCGGCCGCGCTGTAGAAGCCGCCCAGGAGGTCATCGGAGTGGCGTCGAGCAAGGGGCTCCCTGCGGGCGGGCACCGAGGTGGCGCAGGGACTTGCTGGGGGCAGGTGGGCGGGGTCGTGCTCGCGCTCGGTTTCGCGGCGAGGACAGGGGCGTGGGCCAGCCGGTGGCTGTGGCAGACCGGCCGGGCGGGGTGGAGGTCGATGGCGGAGGCGGGCGGGGTGGGGAGGGAGGGGGCCGCGGAGTAGGGAGGGAGGGGGCGGCGGAGGTGTTGCGGTGGAGGGTGTGCGGTCGGCGGCGCGTGGGGAGGGAGCTCGACGGCGGCGGGCGTGGGGAGCACGATGGAGTGGGCAGGGAGGAGGGCGCGTGGGGGGGGGGGGAGCTCGACGGCGGCGCGAGGGGAGTGAGGTCGACGGCGGCGCGTGCGCGGGGATAGAATGGAGAAATGGCCAGAGCCGGCCAGCGGCCTAGCTATTTTGCGGCCTGTTTGCCGAGTGTCGGCCCGATACGACACTCGGCAACGTTTTTAAAAAAAAATCCCATCAGTTTGCCGAGTGTCGGTCGATGGCGCACTCGGTAAACTACTTAAAAAAACCTAAACGCCTAGTTGCCAAGTGCCGTGACGATTGGGCACTCGGCAAACATTTTTTTTAAAAAAATGCCCTCCTATTTTCTCTATTTTAAAAAATTCCTGTTCTCCCTTAACAAGAAATTTTTAAAAAAAGTTTATTACATTTTTGCCGAGTGCCACCTATGCAGCACTCGGCAAACTTATTTCTATATTTCATGCTGCCCTTTTCTTTCCTCTACTTAATTACTTTCCTCTATTTCATGTTTCACTAATTTCATGAAATGAACTTGCATTACACTTTGTTAGGTGCACTCACAAATGTATATTTCAAGCTTGTACAAAAATTGGACTATTATTTCATGTGTTTGTATATCACGCATCTAAAATTCAATAATTGCGACGAAAGAATTAAAATTACGAAATGGCTCCAAAAAATTGCCAAAAATTCACAAGAAGCGATATTTGTTCTCTATTGTATATACAAAAATTTTTGAAGTGAAACTCCAAATCGACATTCAAATTGTCTCCTCTTACCGGATCTTTCTCAAATCTCATAAACTTCTCCGGAGATGATCCGATTTGTAAGCAGCGTACGTGTCAACTTTGCCGAAACACTCTCAATTTTTTACCATAGCCTCCACGTATGATATCATGACAACTCGATGAATTTCGTGATTTTCAGACTTCGTTTGCTTTTTATAGAATTTTCAGACTTTTCTGCCACGCGTTTCTGCTCATGTTTCGCGAACACAATGTTCGAAATTTCTGGTCTGGCCCTGGATACGGTCTCAAAACAGACTCAGTGACAAGAATATAATTTTTTATTCACTTTTTTCGGATATTCGAAGCACTTGCAGTTCAAATAAAAAAAATTACCGAAAATTCATTTGACTAAAATAAATTGACGAAATATAGTAAAATAACTTAGAAATGTACAAAACTTCAACACAGAGCAACATGTATTGTAATACAATAGTACAAAAAGTTTGGGAGGCAAAATCAAAAAAAAAATTGTTTGCCGAGTGTCATATATATGCTGACACTCGGCATATACTAGGATTTGCCGAGTGTTGTATTTTGACACTCGGCATATAGGTTGGTTTGCCGTGTGTTAACGGGTGGCACTCGGCAAAATGATAACGGAGGTCGACGGTGTTACCCCGGACATGAAGTTGCCGTGTGTCTGTTGGTTGCTGAGTGTCAGCACTCGGTGTAAATTGTTATGCCGTGAGTTTTGGTTTTGCCGAGTGTCGTCTTTGGGACACTCGGCAAACACCATGTTTGCCGAGTGCCCGAAATCTTGCCCACGGCAAAGGTGGGGACACTCGGCAACTTAGGTGTTTCCGGTAGTGTAAGCGTAGTACGTGCATTTTCTAAAAAAAAAAGCATGCATATATTCCAACAAAGTTAATCCGGATCCACATAAGACCTGTTAAACTTATATATATCAATACCTCCGTCGAGAACGAAGCTTGTGACCACGAAACTCTAAGCGCCCTCATTAATCGCCTCAAAAATTCTTACGGAAATGTGTCGTCCTCCTTGCAGGAGCGCCAGCGGGCTTCTTCTCTGCATAGCTTTCTTGGCCGAGCTTGTGCAGGGTGGCGCGATACCGGCGGCGCTGTACATGCTGGGCGACTCGCAGGCCGACGTCGGGAACAACAACTACCTCGTGACGCCGGCGAGGGCAGACTTCCCGCACAATGGCGTCGACTACCCGGGGCACGTGGCCACCGGGAGATTCAGCAACGGCTACAACTTCGTCGATTTCCTTGGTAGAATGTTTGAGACGAACCCAATACCCTCAAAAGCTTAACATGAAAAGCAAACTAATCTCACAATTTTTGCAGCTGCTAGTCTCGGTGTCGTCAGCCCTCCTGCATACCGCTCCATCTTCAACGCCACGGGAAGCTCGAGCTCCTCCATGTTTCTCAAAGGTGTCAACTTCGCTTCCGGCGGTGCAGGAGTCTTAGCCCTTACAAACATGGTTAGCTTTAGCTACTTTATTAGCTTGCTTGCAAAAATATAATGAGTCTGCATGGTCGTAAGAGCTCTTTTGCTGTTTAATTTTCAGGGCCTCTGCATCAGCTTCGACGAACAAATTGAGCGCGACTACTACAGCGTGTATGCGGCGCTGTCTCGGCAGCTGGGCAAGGCTCAGGCCTCCATCCACCTGGCCGAATCGGTGTTCGCCATTGCCATCGGCGGTAACGACATAATCGATCGCGTCTTGTTAGACCCCGCCGGCCCGCTGAATTCGACGCAGTTCATCGATCTGATGGCGCAGTCCTTGAAACGCCAACTGCAGGTATGCTCTCGAAATTGTTTCTGTTTCTTAAAATTAGTTCATGCTGCGGCCTTACTCGAGATATATATATGAATAACTTTTTTTTTTTTTTTTTTTTTTTTTTTTTTTTTGCAGAGGATGTATGGTCTGGGGATGCGTAGGTTGTTCTTCGTCGGCGCGGCGGCGCTCGGATGCATCCCATTGCTGCGGGAGCGGGAGCGGAGCCTTGACAATAGCCAGGGATGCTACGCAGAGGCAAACTCTCTGTCAGTTGAGTACAATACCGCCGTCGCCTCACTCCTGCGCGGCTTGAGCGCGCGCCACTCGGATTTTCAGTATTCCTTCTTCAACACATCCACTGCGTTGCTTCTGTACATCCAGGAACTTGAAGCGAATGGTACCGATGATCGGTCAAGATTGATGAATTGAAGCGACATGAATTGCAGATGATGTTTCGGATTACTATACTAACTGCCTGATGATTCACCGTGGCTTTTTGGGTGACACAGGTGCTGCTGAAGTGAAAGCGGCCTGCTGTGGTCTTGGGAGTGACAACGCCATGTTCGGTTGCACCCCGGTGAGCTCGCTCTGCCCCAACAGGAGCAACCACGTCTTCTGGGACTTCGTCCATCCCACGGAGCTCACTGCACAGAAGCTCACCAGGGTTGCCTTCGACGGGTCCGCGCCGTTGGTTTCGCCGGTGAACCTGAGGCAGCTCTGTGCCACGTAGGTTTACTTAAAAAGGGTACTAGAAGCTGTGCCTTACTCAACCAACTTGACAATAATGGCGACTTATGTCAATTTCAACTACTCTCTGCTAACTTCAGGATATGCACATCCAAGTGTGATCGTGTCATTGTCACCGCGGGTGAATGAATAGAATGCGCCAGAGTTCACAATACCAGTGTCAAAATCTAGTGCCTTTTGTCAACATCGATCCGTTGTCAAAAACCGCTGCTGGGGGCAGATGGTATAACAGGTTAATTATATACTAAGGCCTTGTTTGGATGCCTACTAAATTCCACACTAACTGACTCCAACGTACATGAATTGAGGTAGATACATGAGCATTCGAAGAAGTGATAAGACGGACACTAACAGAAGATGGAACATAATTAACAAATACATGTACCTGCAGGGATACCCTCACCTCTTTGGTATTATGACCTACTCTACCGAGTTCCCAACATTCTATGTCTGCACCGCATAGAAATTGGACGTGAGAATTTGGGCCTTGGGGCCCACCCCTCGGCAAGGAGCACCTAGGCAGAGCTCTTGATCTCCATCCCAAAATTCCCCGACTAGGGAACTCAGACCGACAGTACTCGGGGCTCCCCCAAGATCCATCCGAGTATTGTGGGAAACTTGGTCAGTCTTCCCTTCGAAAGGTCAAAGGCCCATGCGAAACAGTTGACCCGATGTGACATGCAAACCTATGGGTGTGTTGCCCACATGCATCATAGGGGCAATACGCTTGGAAAAGTGATTACCTCGTACAAAATAGGAGACATGAACATACCTTAGTTACCTGCCACTTGTTAGAATTCTAGGCATATTTCGGTATATTTTAATTCCAAAATTAAACATGTAAAATATTATCATGACTGGATTGTTGGAATATATGGGCTGGCCCATTTATATATTCAATTAAAGAATTAAAAGCCCACCAATAAATGCTAGAGAGATAAGTGCTTAGTCCTTGAGGAAGATCTTAACGGACTTAAATGGTGGACTCTGAGTACACCTATTGCGAAGTCAATAAAGGAGACTGGCGTGCCACATGTGCACACTCGCTCGCCTCGCCGAGCCGGGCGTGGACACGGAGGCGAGGCGAGGCGTGACGAGCCGAGCCGAGACGAGCGAGCGAAGCGACGTGATGCAGTGTGGTGAATCTTTTACCGGTTATCAGAGTCATCAATTGAGAGAATTCATTCTAGTAACGGCTATAGACTAATCTCTGGTATATTCCAATGGTTACTAGATTGATTGCCGCAAATTGATGACAGTGCTGAATGCCAGGCGTCCAGGTTCATTCCCCCTCCCTCACTGCTCGCCTATATAAGGCACTCTCCTCTTCCTCCCTGAAAAAACACTCGAGCACAAAGTACTGCTTTCAGGAGACTTCTCTCTTCCCCCTCTGTCTTCCGCTGCGCTCTTGTATTCCCATCGCCAGCACTGCGCGCACAAGTTCTGGCGAGAGCAGAGCCTCCGGAACCTCGCCTTCTACCAGAGATCCTGCTCGTGATAGGCAGGTGATAAGGTTTTTGGGGAGCGTTGAACGCGACTGCTCACTCCCTCCCTGATCGACTATGTCCTGGTGGCCGAGGCGCAGCGCTGATCGACTACAACGACTACTTCCTGGTGGCTGAGGCGCAGCACTGATCGACTACTTCCTCTTCTTCCTGGAGGCCGATCGAGGGACTGCACTGCAACGACCTCTTCCTGCATCATTGTTGTACGACTGCATCGACTGAGGCCATCCCACGACTAGTATGACTAGTCCAGATGGTAACGGCGCATCTGGCCCCGCCTCAGGGTACAACCTAATTCATCTGTGCCTATATTTGTTCTTGTTTATTAGATGTTTAAACTTGAACACTGCCACATTTGTTCTTGTTTATTAGCTGTTTAAACTTGAACACTAGCACATATTATCTGGTCACTGAATCACTCAACATAGTCATGATAATATTTTACATGTTTAATTTTGGAATTAAAATATACTAAAATATGCCTAGAATTCTAACAATCCAAAAACCTTATATTGTTGATAGGCTTTCGGTATCTAGTTTTGCTGCGTCCATTAAGCCGAACGTATTTGATAGTTCCAATTACAAGCGTTGGCGTGAGAGGCTTACGTTGTGGTTGACAGCCATGAACGTTATGCATGTCGTAGCCGGAAAGCCCGAGGGCAGCACGCCAGAGGATGCAAATGCCTTTGATCGTGCTGACAGCTTTTTCCGTGGTGCCATCATAAGTGTTCCTGAAAATCTTATTGACACGTACCTTTCACTGCCAACTGGCAAAGAGATGTGGGAAACTCTTGAGCCTCAGTTTGGAGTGTCTGATGCTGGCAGTGAGCTGTATCTCATGGAGCAGTTCCTTGACTACAAGATGGTTGAAGACCGTCCTATAGTTGAACAAGCTCATGAGATTCAGGCGTTATCAAAAGATCTCAAAGACTGCAGCAAAGAGATTCCTTGTGTGTTGAACGACAAGTTTGTGGCCGGAGCTATTATCTCTAAGCTGCCACCTTCTTGGAGGGACTTTGCTACTTCTCTGAAACACAAGAGGAAAGAGTTTAGTATCTCTGATCTCATTGGGACTCTTGATGTCGAAGAGAAGGCGAGAGCAAAAGACACACGAGGAAAAGGAATTGTTGGAGCTTCAAGTGCCAACTTTGTTCAGAAGAACACAATTCCAATTCCCAAAAGAAAAGAAAGAAGCCACCGCAGAACCAAGGAAAGACTAAACAAACAACTGCACCGGCTAAAAAGAAGAAGAAGGGAGTCTGCTTTGTGTGCGAGAGTCCGGATCACTTTGCTTCACAGTGTCCGAATCACAAAGGAAGGAAGTCTGCCAACATGGTTATAACGAGGCTGGAGGAACATCAGGGTACGGTAATTTATTACCTACAGTTCTTTCAGTATGTTACTCACCCGAGTGGTGGATTGACACCGGGGCTAATATCTATGTGTGTGCTGATATCTCCTTGTTTTCTTCTTACCAGGTTAGAGGAACTGGCTCCTTGTTAATAGGAAACGGATCACATGCGTGTGTTCTTGGTACTGGTACGGTCAATCTAAAGCTTACTTCAGGAAAGACCGTGCAATTGAAGAACGTGCAGCATGTCCCCACTATCAAGAAGAATCTAGTCAGCGGATCTCTACTATGTAGGGATGGGTATAAGTTAGTCTTTGAGTCCAATAAATGCATTCTGTCTAAGTTTGGCATTTTTATTGGAAAAGGTTATGATAGCGGAGACTTGTTCCGCTTGTCTTTGTCTGATGATTGTAATAAAGTTGTGAACAACGTTGTCAATGTTGATGAATCAAATGTTTGGCATTCGAGGCTTTGTCACATTAATTTTGGTTGTACGATGCGCTTAGCTAATTTGAGTTTAATTCCAAAATTTACCTCTGTCAAAAATTCTAAGTGTCATGTTTGTGTTGAATCAAAATAAACTCTCAAGCCTCACAAGGCTGCAGAGGCGAGGAACTTGGCACCTTCAGAATTAATTCATTCCGATATGTGCGAAATGAATGGTGTGTTGACAAAAGGTGGTAAAAAATATTTCATGACTTTGATAGATGATTGCACTAGATTTTGTTACATCTATTTGTTGAAGTCAAAAGATGAAGCATTACATTACTTTAAAATCTATAAAGCTGAAGTAGAAAACCAACTAGAGAGAAAGATCAAACGAATTAGGTCGGATCGTGGTGGCGAATACTTCTCAAATGTTTTTACTTCATTCTACGAGGAACATGGTATAATTCATGAGAGGACGCCTCCCTACTCACCTCAGTCAAATGGGGTTGCCGAAAGAAAGAATCGCACTCTAACTTATTTAGTTAACGCTATGTTAGATACAGCGGGGCTATCCAAGGAATGGTGGGGTGAGGCTATATTGACTGCTTGCCATGTCCTAAATCGTGTTCCTACAAAGAATAAAGAAATAACGCCATTCGAGGAATGGGAGAAGATGAGGCTAACACTTTCTTACTTACGTACTTGGGGTTGTTTGGCAAAAGTTAGTGTGCTGATAACTAAGAAACATAAGCTTGGACCTAAAACTATGGATCGTGTCTTTCTGGGTTATGCTATTCACAGCGTTGGCTATAGATTTTTAGTAGTAAAATCAGAAGTACCTGACTTGTATGTTGGTACTATAATGGAGTCAAGAGATGCTACATTTTTTTGAGAACATCTTTCCTATGAGAGACGAAACAAGTTCATCTAGGCAAGAGTTTATCGAGAAGGATATCTCTACCGATGTGATAGAACACGGTGAACCTACACTTGTGGAAAATCCTGAGAAGGATAACAATGAAGCTCTCAGAAAGAGCAAGAGACGAAGGATTGAAAAGTCCTTTGGTGATGATTTCATTGTATACCTCGTGGATGACACCCCTAGAACCATTGAAAAGACATATTCATCTCCTGATGCTAACTATTGGAAGGAAGCAGTAAGGAGTGAAATGGATTCTATTATGTCTAATGGAACTTGGGAAGTCGTATAACGTCCTTATGGGTGTAAACCCATAGGATGCAAGTGGGTGTTCAAGAAGAAGCTTAGGCCTGATGGTACTATTGAAAAGTACAAGGCAAGGCTTGTGGCTAAGGGCTATACTCAGAAAGAAGGAGAAGACTTCTTTGACACTTATTCACCTGTTGCTCGATTGACCACAATTCGAGTGTTACTTTCCCTAGCAACTTCTTATGATCTTCTCATCCATCAAATGGATGTTAAGACAGCTTTCCTAAATGGAGAGTTGGAGGAGGAGATCTATATGGATCAGCCAGAAGGGTTTGTAGCAAAAGGTCAAGAAGGAATGGTGTGTAAGCTGTTAAAATCTTTGTATGGCCTCAAGCAAGCTCCTAAGCAGTGGTATGAGAAGTTTGATAAAACTCTTATGTCCACTGGCTTTGTTGTGAATGAAGCCGACAAGTGTGTACTATCGCTTTGGTGGAGGTGAAGGAGTGATATTGTGCTTATATGTCAAAGACATATTGATTTTTGGGACAAGCCTTAATGTGATTAAGGTAGTCAAGGACTTTTTGTCTCAAAACTTTGAGATGAAAGATTTGGGAGAAGCTGATGTTATCCTTAATATAAAACTAGTAAGAGAAGGTGATGGTGGGGTTACACTCTTGCAATCCCATTATGTGGAAAAGATTCTAAGTCACTTTGGTTATAGTGACTGCAAACCTATTTCAACACCTTATGATGCTAGTATAATTTTAAGGAAAAATAAAAGGATAATGAGAGATCAGCTGAGATACTCTCAAATTATTGGTTCACTTATGTACTTGGCTAGTGCTACGAGGCCTGACATCTTGTTTGCTGTGACCAAACTAAGCCGGTTTGTTTCAAATCAGGGAGATGATCATTGGAATGCTCTAGAGAGAGTAATGCACTATCTAAAAGGTACTGTGAACTACGGGATTCACTATACTGGTCACCCAAGGGTACTTGAAGGGTATAGTGACTCAAATTGGATCTCTGGTGCTGATGAGATAAAAGCCACAAGTGGATATGTATTCACACTTAAAGGTGGCGTTGTTTCCTGGAAGTCTTGCAAGCAGATCATCTTAACGAGGTCAACAATGGAAGCAGAACTCACAACATTAGACACCGCCACTGTAGAGGCTGAGTGGCTTCGTGAACTCCTAATGGACTTGCCGATAGTTGAAAAACCGATACCGGCAATTCTAATGAACTGTGACAACCAAACTATGATTGTCAAGATGAACAGTTCAAAGGACAACATGAAGTCATCAAGGCATGTCAAGATGCGGTTGAAATCTACCAGGAATTTGAGAAACTCCGGAGTTATAGCTTTGGACTATGTTCAAACAGCTAAGAATCTGGCAGATCAATTTACAAAGGGTCTTTCATGAAATGTGATAGACAATGCATCTATGGAATTGGGCTTGAGACCCACGTGAGTTATTCTATAGTGGTAATATGTTCTATGTGATCGGAGATCCCATGAAGTAGGATGGTGAAACAAGCTATAGTCTAGCTGAGAGAAGAGAACCTTTGAATAGGCTCATTCTAGTAAAAGATGCATTTCTCTTCAATCCTGTATGGCAGGTTAGTTTATACCTTAATGTGTTCCAAGTGGCCTCTTTGAAACAAGGTAGTTGTTTCTTTGAAGGAAAGATGTCCTACATAACATCTTTTGAGGAATGCACCTATATGAGTCTGATTACTGGTCATAGTCTATGAGATGTGGGTGATCTCTAGAAACTCATGAAAGGCCTGGAGTATGACTTATAAGCTCCAAACCGCGGGGATGCTTTTGCAGCCTAGTATTAGTGAAGGACTCTGGTCAAACTTGTTTGCACAAGACTATCAATTCAAGGCACAGACCATTGTACAATTGTGAATAAGTGTCCATCAAATACTGGTATATCGAAGATTACAGTGGATCTGAGAGCATTTTTGGTGTGGCTTGAAATTCTTGATGGGGATTGTTGGAATATATGGTCTGGCCCATTTATTTATTCAATTAAAGAATTAAAAGCCCACCAACAAATTCTAGAGAGATAAGTGCTTAGTCCTTGAGGAAGATCTTAACCGACTTAAATGGTGGACTTTGAGTACACCTATTGCGAAGTCAATAAAGGATACTGGCGTGCCACACGCGCGCGCTTGCTCGCTCGCCTCGCCGAGCCGGGCGTGGACGGAGGCGAGGCGAGGCAAGGCGAGGCGCGACGAGCCGAGCCGAGACAAGCGAGCGAAGCGACGTGATGCAGTGCGGTGAATCTTTTGCCGGTTATCAGAGTCATCAATTGAGAGAATTCATTCTAGTAACAGCTACAGACTAATCTCTGGTATATTCCAACGGTTACTAGATTGATTGCCGCAAATTGATGACATTGCTGAATGCCAGGCGTCCAGGTTCATTCCCCCTGCCTCACTGCTCGCCTATATAAGGCACTCTCCTCTTCCTCCCTGAAAAAACACACGAGCACCAAGTACTGCTTTCAGGAGACTTCTCTCTTCTCCCTCTATCTTCTGCTGCGCTCTTGTATTCCCATCACCAGCACTGTGCGCACAAGTTCTGGCGAGAGCAGAGCCTCCGGAACCTCGCCTTCTGCCAGAGATCCTGCTCGGGATAGGCAGGTGATAAGCTTTTTGGGGAGCGTTGAACGCGACTGCTCACTCCCTCCCTGAACGACTACGTCCTGGTGGCCGAGGCGCAGCGCTGATCGACTACAACGACTACTTCCTGGTGGCTGAGGCATAGCACTGATCGACTACTTCCTCTTCTTCCTGGAGGTCGATCGAGGGACTGCACTGCAACGACCTCTTCCTGCATCATTGTGGTACGACTACATCGACTGAGGCCATCCCACGACTAGTATGACTAGTCCAGATGGTAATGGCGCATCCAGTGCTGGAGGCACTGGCCCCACCTCAGAGTACAACCTAATTCATCTGTGCCTATATTTGTTCTTGTTTTTTAGATGTTTAAACTTGAACAGTACTGCCACATATTCGTTCTTGTTTATTAGCTGTTTAAACTTGAACACTAGCACATATTATCTGGTCACTGAATCACTCAACATAGTCATGATAATATTTTACATGTTTAATTTTGGAATTAAAATATACCGAAATATGCCTAGAATTCTAACACCACTATGGGGGCACTAATTCCACTGATGACGTACGTTTGATATGGGGAGCCATGCTATTCTGCTCCAAGTATGAGTATGGCAGTCACGACGATGCAAAGTGGACAATGGCGAGTGAAGATCCAATCGAACTAGCCGAGATAGGGCGGCACCTCTATTTTTTTGCTTTTTGTAACCATGCCCCTGGATTTATAAGGGGAGGTAATGGCTCTTTCCCTCTCTTTAACTGTCTGAATACTCTCCTGCAGTCCTCAACACTCCAACCTACCTGTTTGTAACACCTACTACAAACTCTGGGCTTTTAAGCTCACAAGAACACAATCGTGATACGCACACCTACAAATTTGCTAGTAGACACTACAACACATCAACAGTTCGTTGGGGGCCAGGTAGGGCCTTGTGCGTCTTTGTCAACAAGCTTGGAACATCAAGGTGTAATTGACTGCCTTCAACAAGGTGAAAGTCTAAGAAGGCAAAAGGGATAGGGATGGATATGGCTACGAGATCTTGTCAGTGGCACTGAGAGAGACATTAGGGTAGGAGAAGACAGGGACGAAACACCATAGGAGACATGTAGGCCGCCTTGCATCGTGTGGAATCTAGTCGTCAAGACTTAAGCGGGGATCTAACCCAACTTGCCGTGTCAAAACCCATAGCACGTTGGGTCTCGTTTGGAGCTAAATGACACCCTATGACATGTTTAGGGGTCCAAAAGTGATATTTAGAGAGTTTGAGATTTAGATGGCACCTCAGAACAAGTCTGAAGACGTAAAAGAACATTTTGAGAGTTTGGAGAGCTGAATAAAATCCAGGAATACACTTCTGGATCATCCGTGTATATTTACTCTTTGTTAAGATATAATTCGAGATATCAGGTTTTGTCCTGTCGTTGATAAAAACTTATTTTATGGATGACTCTTTATACCCATTATTACAAGACTTGGTGGACGAAACTTTTTACAATTAACCGGCCATTTCTTGTTTGTATAATTGACTGCCCATCGCTGAAGCAGCTTTTGACGACTAACGTCCACAGCTGTTTTGGAGGCCTTATGTAGCGTGGAACATTGGAGGTGGACCACGCGAAAGCGCACCGCGCGATGATCCTGCACGAAATCAGCACGCAGCATATGGACCATCTATCTACTATACTAGTGTAATGGTGGGCGCGCACTTAGAACAATTTTTTTATAATTTTTTTTGCAAGACACAGTTACAGATGCATACGCTCACAAACATGAGCTCACACTCACACCTATTAACGCACGCACGCATACCCTACCCTTATGAGCACATTCGAAAAACTGAGTTGGACCGGTAAATCTCGAGATTGACGATGTAACCACATGCGTCTCGCTGTAGATGGTCACATTGTCTACCACTGGCCGTTAAATTCTGGAATAAATCCAGAAAAATATGAGCACCCGTGTTAAGTCGGGGACTTGAATCCGGGTGGGCAGGTTCCACCACAAGGAACCCAACCAGCTGAGCTCGCTCAGTTCGCCGATTAGAACAAGTTTGAGGATGTAAAAAGACATTTTGAGAGTTGGAGAGCTGAATAAAATCCAGGAATATATTTGTGGATCATCCCTGTATTTTATCATGGTTAGGCAGCCCGTTTTGCATCCCGTTTTTCATCGATCCGGGATAGGCAGCCCAGCACAGCCTAGAAGCCCAATGTGGCCCAAAATACGCAAACCCTATCCTATCGCTATCCAGTTCCAGCCAGCCGCACCCGCGCCGCACTCCGCGTCTCTACCGCCCTCCCCCGTTCCACGCACCGCACCCGTAGAGCGTAGACTCGCGAGAGTCGTGACTCACCTCCCCTCGGCGTCGACGTGGCTACGCCGACGCTACCTCCCCCGTCCGGCCGTCCCCACTTCCCCATCCGCACTCCGCTGCGCCCTCTGACCCTCTGTTGTCCCTGACTTCCTGTCCTACTGATGTCGCCGGCTAGAGGAGAAGACCGTGGTGGCTCCATGCCACCTGAAAAAGCACCTGGGCCTATCGAGCTACCTTCGCCTTCCAGAACCACCGGTGCCACCTCCCTCTGTCAAAGGTAGCACGAGTGGATCTATTTCAGTTAGTAAACCTCCTCTCAGACTCTAGGTTCTTGGATTTGTAGTCTTTACTCTAGGTTCTTGGTTGCAGACTTGCAGTAGAAATTAATACAAGTTGTATTTTAACTAATTGATAGGGTCCAAGAGGAAAGCAAGTGACGTTGCTAGTAAGGGGGCACTTTTTGTGTTTGGGTCTTCATCTTCGGCAGCAAAGAGTAATCATGAAATTCCACTTAGTGGTAGTGGCACTGGCACACCAGCAGAAACACAGGGCCAAGGTGCCGAACGTGCCGCGGATATTGTTGTTGTTGATGATGATGATGGAGTCGCAGATGAAGTTACTCCTGATAAAGGAAAGAGGCAGAAAAAGTGCACATCAGAGGTGTGGAACTATTTTACCAAGAAAAAGGTGGTAGTCGAGGTGAATGGAAAGAAATATGAACAGCTATGAGGTTTTTGCAACTTCCCAAATTGCAATACGAAGTATAGAGCTGAGTGTAGCAATGGCACTACTGGATTCAAGAACCATCTAAAGTAATCACATAGCTGTGTAAAGGGGCAGCTATAGCTCAAGGCAGAAAAGGATAATGGGAAAGATGTCACAACAATACAACCCTACAGGTATGATCAAGAGGCCAGTGTGAAAAAAAAAATATTTGGCAATAATCATGCATGAGTATCCTTTGAATATTGTTGAGCATTACTATTTTGTTGAATTTGTCAAGTCTTTGCGGCCTAGCTTTCCAATGAAGTGTAGAGTCACTGCTAGAAAGGAAATAATGGATATATATCTAGCTAAGAAGGAGAAATTATATGCATATTTGAAAACAGTCACATGTCGTTTTAGTACTACCATGGACATATGGACATTATGTCAAAACAAGTCTTATATGAGTGTCACCTTACATTGGATAGATGATAATTGGCATATTTAGAAGAGAATAGTAGCTTTCTTTCAAGTAGAGGGACGACATACTAGTCACAAGTTGGTTGAGATTTTTACTGAAGTCATGGTTAAGTGGTTTGTTGAGAAGAAATTATTTGCCTTGACTTTGGACAATGCATCAAACAACTTGGTGGCTGTTATTGATTTAATTAATGACCTTACAGAGAATGGTAATGCGTCTTTGGTTTGTGATGGCGCATTTTTTCATATTAGATGTGTATGTCACATTCTCAACTTAGTTGTTAGGGATGGGCTAGTTGTTATTAACAAAGCTCTTGGGAAGATGAAATCATTGGAACTAACTGTAAAGGGATCTCCCTTGCAATGGGAGGAACTCATAAAGTGTGCAAGAGAGTGTGGGTTGGATACTTCAAAGGGCATTCAGCTTGATGTTACAACCAGGTAGAACTCAACATATTTGATGCTAAGGGATGTCTTGCATTACAAGCCTGCTTTCTTAAGGCTAAAGACAGCAAATCGCAGTAAGTATAAGCAAATTTCTCCTACTGATGATGAATGGAAGATGGCTGTAACAGTTTCTCGGTGCTTCTTCCAATACTGCTCTTGCTATAGCATGCTTCCTTGATCCAAGATATAAGCACAAACTTGTAGAGTATTACATGAGAAAGTTCTATGGTGACTACTTTCAAATTAAACTTGATGAATTTATTAGTGTTCTCAAGGCCTTGTATAAGTCTTATGCTACCTCTACACCTGAATCCTCAAAGGCAAAGGGTGTTGTGAGTGCAAATGAATTGGTCAGCCCAACAGATCATGAGAGTCAAGATGTTGAACTTGAGAGTTTCTTATATGATGATTGTGGGCCTGATAGAAATGAAGTAAATGAATTAGACAAATACATGACAGAGCCAATGCTGAAGCAAAATCAATTTCATATTTTAGCTTACTGGAAGAATACAGATAAATATCTAATTCTTGCACAAATTGCTCGGGATATGATGGCAATACAAGTGTCAACAATAGCTTCTGAGTCTGCATTTAGTGGGGTTGGGCGAGTTGTTGATCCCCATCGTAATCGTCTAGATCCTGAGATGGTACAAGCACTGATTTGCGCCAAGGACTGGATACATGCAGCAAGCAAAGGTAATATTTTCCTTAGTTCTTCAATCTAATTGTCACAAATTATTTTCCTAGCTGATCAATCTGAAGTACAATATTGCGTGGTCTTTATTTTGATTGTTTAGATCCCAAATACATTCCTACAATTGTGGCTAAACTATCACATCGGGAGACGGTATCTGTTAGTACTAGTCCCCCCCACCACTGATGATAATGAGGTATTTAGCTTGGCTTCTGAAACAGTTCTGTAATAGCTAAAGACAATAACATAGACTTACATTTCCAATTAATCATGAATATATATGCTGAAAATTGTAGGGATAAGGGCAAAGTGCTCCAGATGCAATGAATGAAGATGGTGAGCTGTGAAAAACTGATGTGCCGTGGTGTTGTCTATGCTCTCTGTTGTTGGTGAACCATTAAATAAACATGTTGTATGGGTGTTGGTGGACTACTGCAATTTCTATCTGTGAACACATGTGTATTGTTGTTTGCCTATTTGTACTGAACACATGTTGTTTGTGACTTGTGACTTGTGAGCACGTGATGTGCCATGTCTCTGGTCTCATATAATGTATGGATAGTTCATATTTGTATGATGTATGGATATTTGAGTGCATATTTGATATTTGGTATTGCACTTTGGTCTCTGTATTTGAGCTATCATATGCGGTATACATGTTTCAGCTTAAGTTTTCGCTTACTGTTCATTTTCGTCTATTTTCTGATCGTATTTACCTGTTTTCGTATTTCCGTTTATCCTGCTATCGTTTTCGTTCTCGGCTGTCCGGCTTCCGATCCTGTTTCCGTCTAAAAATATAAAAACGAAAACGATGGAACGATTTTCCGTTTGTTTTCGTCCGTTTTCAACTTCAATCAGCAGTCAGTCAGCAACAGCGGTGGCACACTGGCAGTGGCACTATTATTATTTAAAATCTAGCTGTGTCCATCTACCGACTGGGATCGATCTGCTGGAACGAACTGAACGGTCTGTCCCAGCCTGAAATCAGTGAGAACAGAACCAGCTTCATGCTTCCTAACCTTAGGGTCCTGTCTGTATGGATGTAGGCAAATGCATGCATGCAGTGCTCGTCGTCGGTCGGTCGATCCGCCGAGGACAAGGGACGGTCAGACATATCCTGCTATACATTCTTCATAAACCTGTACCTGAAAAAACGTGACAATTATTTATATAGGAGTATATGATACTACCTCCGTCCTCAAAAGAATACAATTCTAGCACAGTGTCACGTTTTAGTATCTTAGGTTTGACCAATTATAAATAAAAAAAGTATCTAGGTTTATGATACCAAATAAATACCATCAAATTAATTACGAAATGTATTTTCATAATCAATTAATTTAAAAATATAACTGTGAATATTATTTACTAAAATTTTGATCAAACGTGTACCACTTTTCTTGACACGCAATTTTCAGGACGGAGGTAGGAGATGCAATCGGGCCTTTCTGGAGTCGGTCGATCTCTGCCCAAGGACAAGGACGGTCATACATACCTGTCATCATTCTCTGTAAAAACATTATTCATAAACCTGTACCGCCTGTACAAATGTGACAATTAATTAACTATTGTGACAAGTCTCGCAAAAAAAAAAACTATTGTGACAAGTATATCGGAGTATATAGATAGATAGACGAAATCCGCAGCCTTACTGGAGTGGTCAACCCTGAGACACTGAGACCTCCCCCTCTGAGCACCAAGTGAACTTTATATTATTTTATCATTAGGCGTGAATAAAGCTAAAGCGTGATCAACAGGTACGTACCTTATGAAATATTTCAGGCACACCTCTCATGGTCACGGCTCATGCATGTCTAGCGATTCCGGTTTTTCTAATATATATTTTCCACTGCCGAGGAGAATGATCCACTGCCGGGGTAGAGGCGCAGGTCCTACAGGACGCCGCTCGCGGGATTTGTGCAGCATCGCCGGATTCGCCGCCACAGGAGGCACACGGGTCGGAAGCAGAGGCGGGCGACGCGATTGGCGGCGAGGCGGCGACGCAGGGAGCAGCATATGTGGAATTGGGTTAGGGAGCTGGAAGTACTAAACTGCCCTTATTTATAATTAATTATTTTTCTTAATTAACACCTGCGGTAAATAATTTTGATGGGCACCGTAACAAGTTGACATATGCACACATGGTCAAGTTTGCACATCTTTCTTTCTTTCTTTTCTCACATTCCAATATGGTTCCGTGAAATTCTGATCACAAGCAAATCTTTCAAGCATATTTGTTTTTGGCCATGTATATGTGTGCTGCATATCCATGGCTGATCGGGGGTTTGCACAGTGTCTAAACAGCCTAGTAAAACTTGGGCTTAACTTGCTTATTACAAGTGCATCATCGATCAGAAATTCAAACATGTCATATTTGACATCCTTTGCAGCCGAAAACCTTGGGCTGGCGACCTCGCCTTGTCGTCGAGCAGCAACCCCAACTACGCGAACGGCGTCAACTTCGCTTCCGGTGGCGCAGGAGTCTCCAACGCCACAAACAAGGTGCGCCAATCTCCAACTGCCATTTGCATTTGAGAGAAAAGATGTGCAGTATATATGACAGTATATCTAATAAAAACACCAAACTGATCTCAGTGGATGCATGAAGATAATATCGATGTTGCATATGCATGCAGGACCAATGTATCAGCTTCGACAAGCAGATCGACTACTTCGCGTCGGTGCACGCGTCGCTGGTGCAGAGCCTGGGGCAGGCGCAGTTCACGGCTCACCTGGCCAAGTCCCTCTTCGCCATCACCATCGGCAGCAACGACATCATCCACTACGCCAAAGCCAACTCCGCCACCAGCGCAACCGCCGACCCGTCGCAGCAGTTCGTGGACGCGCTGATCCAGACGCTCACGGGGCAGCTGCAGCGCCTCTACGGCCTGGGCGCGCGCAAGGTGCTGTTCCTGGGCACGAGGCCCGTGGGGTGCACCCCGTCGCTGCGGGAGCTCAGCCCCACCAAGGACTGCAGCGCCCTGGCCAACGGCATCTGGCATCTCCGTGCGCTACAACGCCGCCGCGGCGTCGCTCCTGAGCGGCATGGCCGCGCGCTACGCCGACATGCACTACGCGCTCTTCGACTCCTCCGCCGCGCTGCTCCGGTACATCAACCAGCCGGCGGCGTACGGGTTCACCGAGGCCAAGGCGGCCTGCTGCGGGCTCGGGGACATGAACGCCAAGATCGGGTGCACTCCGCTGAGCTTCTACTGCGACAACAGGACGAGCCACGTCTTCTGGGACTTCTACCATCCCACGGAGACCACCGCCAGGAAGCTCACCAGCACCGCGTTCGACGGGTCAGCGCCGCTCATCTTCCCCATGAACATAAGGCAGCTCAGCGCCATATAGCTAGCCAGCTAGGCCACCTAGAATGAGTAGTGTCCTTCTTGTATATGTTGTGCATCATATCGTGGCCTTGGACGTCATCATAGAAAAAACAAATCAAAGGATATACCAAACCTCATAGAAGCTTGCATTGGCCTTGCATGTACTATCTCCAAAGAATGTAATTCTAGATTCAAAGTATATATACCAATTATCAAATCTCATAGAAGCTTGCATTGGCAACGCAAGTCAGCTTATCTTAAGTATAACCGCTACTTAGAGAACAGACTTTAGAACGATGTCCCAAATTAGCATTAGCCTCGGCATTTTTTGCCCCTGGGACTAAAGGACCCTTTAGTCCCGGTTGGTAATACCAACCGGGACTAAAGGTCCCTGCCCAACGGTCGTCCGCTGGGCAGGGATCTTTAGTCCCGGCTGGTATTACCAACCAGGACTAAAGGTTACATTTAGTCCCGGTTGGTAATACCAACCGGGACTAAATCTTTTAGTCCCGGTTTGGGTGATGCCCCGGGAATAAAGATTAATCTTTAGTCCCGGTTTGGACCCCTAACCGGGACTAATAATCCCGGCCTATAATTCAGCTCATTTCTTCCTTCCCGAGCCCGAGCCATTCCATTCAAACTCACTGGCTCTGTTCTTCAGTTTGCTGTTGTTCTTGCTCTCTCCCCCTCCATTGGTGTTGCTCTTCGATTTTGGAGGTAACAAACTTAATCCTCTTATGTTTTATCAGTAGCTTATCTCATTTTGCGATGTAGATGCATGTGTAACTTTATATGTTGGACTTTATTATGATTTTATATGTAAACTTAGAAAATTGTTAGAAAATTATAAAAAATCCGTACTAGTTGAACTTGCGGACCGTGTTCAGCTCGGCAAGCATGTTCTCTGCCGAGCGGTAACGGACGTCAAGGAGGAGCTTTGATTCTACGAGGGAGAGCGGCAACGGTCGTGGAAGACCGTGTTCTCTTTCTCGTAGAATCGGAGCTCTTCCTTGGCAAGTACGGTACCGTCCGGTGGAGAAATGCTCGCCGAGATGATCACGTAAGCAAGGTCAACTAGTACGGATGGTTATTTATAGAAACATGTTTTTGAGCTATAATTTGATGGATATTTGATAACTTTAGACCTACAAATGTCATCTACAAATGTTACTATCCTCGGCAACCTAAACGCCCACGACCTCGCCGATATCGAGCAGGTCACTTAGAATTATTTTTTCCATGAAATGAAATACTTAGAAATCATGCCTTTTATTTTTTAGAATTAAATTTTTCATGAAATGAAAAACTTAGAAAATAGTTAGAAAATTATAGAAAATCCGTACTAGTTGAACTTATGGACCGTGTTTAGGTCGGCGAGCATGTTCTCTGCCGAGCGGTAACGGACGTCAAGGAGGAGCTTTGATTCTACGAGGGAGAGCGGCAACGGTCGTGGAAGACCGTGTTCCCTTTCTCGTAGAATCGGAGCTCTTCCTTGGTCAAGTACGGTGCCGTCCGATGGAGAAATGCTCGCCGAGTTGATCACGTAAGCAAGGTCAACTAGTACGGATGGTTATTTATTGAAACATGTTTTTGAGCTATAATTTGATGGATATTTGATAACTTCAGACCTACAAATGTCATCTACAAATGTTACTATCCTCGGCAACCTAAACGTCCGCGAGCTCGCCGATATCGAGCAGGTCACTTAGAATTATTTTTTCCATGAAATGAACTACTTAGAAATCATGCCTTTTTTTAGAATTAAATTTTCCATGAAATGAAAAACTTAGTAAATAGTTAGAAAATTATAGAAAATCCGTACTAGTTGAACTTGCGGACCGTGTTCAGCTCGGCCAACATGTTCTCTGCTGAGCGGTAACGGACGTCAAGGAGAAACTTTGATGCTACGAGGGAGAGCGGCAACGGTCGTGGAAGACCGTGTTCCCTTTCTCGTAGAATCGGAGCTCTTCCTTGGCCAAGTACGGTGCCGTCCGGTGAAGAAATGCTGGCCGAGATGATCACGTAAGCAAGGTCAACTAGTACGGATGGTTATTTATTGAAACATGTGAAATCCGTACTAGTTTTGTTTAAATATATTATTTTAGAAAATATGAAATTTACACTAGTTTGCAAAAATAAGTATAGAAAGTAGATGACAACTGGTACCGGATCATCGGCCTCTCGTTCGGTTGCGAAACGACTGAGGCCAGAACTCCCTCTCATTATCTGCGGCAAGTGTAAGCAGAAGATTGTGATGGAGTACCGAGTCAAGAGATAGGGACCCAACAAGGGTCGTGTTTTCTACAAGTGCCCGGATCGCGATGTGAGTTTCTTACGCATTTTATAATTATGGCTAATTGACCTGCTTTTCTTGAATATTTTTGACTAAATATTTTTTGGCTTTAATTTCAGTGGGAGGGCAATGGATGCGATGGTTGGTACTGGGAGGAAGATTATGCTACATACGTGCAGAATTTGGGTGCGCTTGAGGTAGCGGCTGCTGCTGATGAGGCAGTGAGCCAGCAGGAGAAGCTTATTGATATTCAATAGAAGAATGATTTGTCTGTTTTAGTTGCGTACGATCACGAAATAATTATGTTACTGAAGTGCATTGTAGTTTTAGTTTGTTTAGTGATAGTTGGGATTGCTTACATTGTAGCTAGACTTAGTTAATTAATCAACCGTGTGTGTGTCATTTATGTTGTGTAATAAAATACTTAATTATGTTCAAGGTTTTCATAATTTGTCGTGTAATACAGATTATGTCACGCCATTGGATGTACAATGCCGATCGCCGCTTCCAAGACTTTATTGAGGGCTTGCACTATTTCTTAGGTGTGGCCGAGGTAAATAAGCGGGATGGTTTCATATGCTGTCCATGTGCCCTATGTAAGAATTTAAAGGAATATTCAAGCTTAATGAGTCTTCATTCACATTTGCTTAAGTTAGGTTTCATGTCAAACTATATATGTTGGACTAAGCATGGAGAAAGCGGGGTCATGATGGAAGAAGATGAAGGAGAAGATTTAGACATTGATGACATTATTGCTCAGTATGGTGCCTTTGATGATACTACAATGGGGGAGATGAAGAAGAGGTAGCGGTAGAAGATGATCTCGGTGATGCTCTTGGCGATGCCATTCGTGATGCACAACAAGAATGGGAAAGTGAAAAAGAGAAAGTTAAGTTCGAGCGCATGCTTGAGGATCATAGGAAGTTGCTATACCCGACGGCTGAAGAGGGGCAAAAAAAGTTGGGTACAACACTGGAATTGCTACAGTGGAAGGCAAAGAATGGTATATCCGACAAGGCATTTGGGAATTTATTGAACCTCATAAAGAAGATGCTTCCGAAGCCAAATGAATTGCCCACCACTACGTACGAAGCAAAAAAGGTTGTCTACCCATTGGGATTAAAAATCCAGAAGATACATGCATGTCCTAATGACTGCATCCTCTACCATGGCAATGAATACGAGAATTTGGATGAATGCCCGGTATATAAAGCATCACGGTATAAGATCAGGCGCGATGATCCTGGTGACGTCGAGGGTGAACAACGTCCTAGAAAGAAAATCCCTGCCAAGGTTATGTGGTATGCTCCTATAATACCACGCTTAAAACGTTTATTCAGAAATAAAGACCATGCAAAGTTGTTGCGGTGGTATAAAGAAGACCGTAAGGTAGACAATATGCTGAGACACCTAGCTGATGGGTCCCAGTGGAGAGCGATAGACAGGGAATTTCCAGAGTTTGCAAATGAGGCTAGAAACTTAAGGTTCGCCTTAAGTACAGATGGTATGAATCCTTTTGGAGAGCAGAGCACTAGTCATAGCACTTGGCCAGTTACTCTATGTATCTACAACCTTCCTTCATGGTTATGTATGAAGCGGAAGTTCATTATGATGCCGATCCTCATCTAAGGTCCGAGGCAACCTGGCAACGATATTGATGTCTATCTGAAGCCATTAGTTGAAGAACTTCTAGTTTTATGGAACAAACCAGGTGTATGTGTCTGGGATGAGTACAAACAAGAACACTTTGACCTACGAGCAATGTTGTTCATAACAATCAATGACTGGCCTACTTTAAGTAATCTTTTAGGTCAGACAAACAAAGGATATAATGCATGCACACATTGTTTTGATGACCTTGACAGTATATATTTGAAAAGATGTCGAAAGGTCGTGTACCTTGGCCATCGTCGATTCCTTCCGTTGAATCACCAAGTAAGAAAGAAAGGGAAGCATTTTAAAGGTAAGCCAGACCACCGGAAGAAGCCTCATAACCGAACCGGGGAAGATGTACTCGCAATGGTCAAGGATGTGAAAGTAGTATTTGGAAAGGGACAAGGCAGTGAATCTGTTCCCAAAGATGCTAAGGGACACACACCCATGTGGAAGAAGAAGTCCATCTTTTGGGAGCTACCCTATTGGCAAGTCCTAGAGGTCCGCAACGCAATCGACGTGATGCACCTGACAAAGAATCTTTGTGTGAACCTGTTAGGATTCATGGGTGTGTACGGGAAGCCAAAGGATTCACTTGAAGCACGCCAGGACTTGCAGGGCATGAAAGAACGAGACAATCTTCATCTAGAGAAGACAGATGATGGATGTCATTACTTAAGTCCTGCTAGCTACACGCTTAGCAAAGAAGAGAGGGACAGCATGTTCGAATGTCTAAGCAGCATCAAGGTCCCATCGGGATTCTCCTCTAATATAAAGGGTATAATAAATGTGCCAGATAAGAAATTCCTAAACTTAAAGTCCCATGACTGCCACGTGCTTATGACGCAATTGCTTCTAGTTGCTTTAAGAGGAATTCTACCTCTACATGTACGTCTAGCCACCGTGAAGCTATGTGCATTCCTCAATGCAATTTCTCAGAAGGCAATCAATCCAGTGGAACTAGCTACTCTACAGAATGATGTGGTTCAATGTCTTGTCAGCTTTGAATTGGTGTTCCCTCCATCCTTCTTTAATATCATGACACATATCCTAGTTCATTTGGTGAAGGAGATTAGTATTCTTGGACCTGTGTTCTTACATAACATGTTCCCCTTCGAGAGGTTTATGGGAGTCTTGAAGAAATATGTGAAAGTCCATTCTAAGCCTGAAGGAAGCATCACCCAGGGCTATGGAACAGAGGAGGTCATTGAGTTCTGTGTTGACTTTATTCCTGACCTTGCCCCGATTGGCGTTCCCGAATCACGACATGAGGGGCGACTCAGTGGTAAAGGAACTTTAGGGAAGAAAACATATATCGGCATGGAAGACGATTATTTCAATAAAGCACACTACATAGTTCTTTAGAACTCGTCATTGGTGCATCCGTACATCGAGATACATAAGGAGTTCTTACGATCCAAGTTTCCAGGGAAGACTGAAGCTTGGATTAGGCGTCAGCACATGGAAAGTTTTAGTGGTTGGTTGCGAAAAGAATGTCAAGGCGATGACAATATTGATGAGCAACTGTATTTGTTGGCTAGGCAGCCATTGTGGCATATCCTCACATACCAAGGGTACGAGATAAATAGGAATACATTTTACACAGTTGCCCAAGATAAAAGGAGCACCAATCAAAATAGTGGTGTTCGCATAGATGGCACAGATCCAAATGGGAATATACAAACATATTATGGCCGCATAGAAGAGATATGGGAACTAGACTACGCACCTAATTTTAAAGTCCCTTTGTTCTGGTGCCAATGGGTGAAGCTGACCGGAGGAGGGGTAACAGTCGACAAAGAGTATGGAATGACAACAGTGGACCTCAATAATATTGGGTACAAAGAGGAACCATTCGTCCTTGCTGCCGATGTGAGTCAGGTGTTCTATGTGAAAGACATGTCTATAAAATCAAAGAGAGGAAAAAACGAAGACATCAACTCAATGATCAATGAGCCAAAGCGCCACATAATTCTTTCTAGGAAAATAAATATAGTGGGAATTGAAGACAAATCAGACATGTCAGAAGATTATGAAAGAAATGTCCGAATTCCACCCTTCATAGTGAAGAAAGATCCAAGCATCATGTTAAATGATGAAGACACTCTATGGTTATGACAAGATCATAACCAAGGGTCATACGTCAAGAAGAAATTCACTGTTGTGCCCGCATGATACAACGATGCATGTTTAATATATTATGTTTTAGAGACGGCTATTATGTAATATGTTATGACTTCACAATTGTAGATCTTGCTGAGATGATCAAACTTGGTATTCAGAGTTTTTTCATCTGAGGTCATTTAGTGTCTCATTTGAGCAAGTTTGACCAAGTCAAATTTGGTCAAATAAAAAAACAACACTTTGACTCTAGTATTATGAACTCTAAATGACTTCAAATTGAAAAGTTTTGAATACCAAGTTTGTTAAACCCAAAAAGATCTACAATTGTTGTGTTTGGTCAACTTTCCATTTGAGAAAGTTTGGACGGTTCAAATTTGTGATTTTTAAATTTCGACGCCTACAAACTAGTTTTCGTCACCCTAGATTGTCTCAAATTGAAAAGTTTTGAATACCAAGTTTGTTAAGCTCATCAATATCTACAATCCTTATATAGGCCATTTTTTCATTTGAGAAAGCTTGAACAAAATGTAGTTCAAATTTCACAAGTGTGTGACATAGTTTTAGAAAGTATATATGAGATTCAAGAAGTTGTGACTAGTGTTTGATAAAAATTTCTCAAATGGGAAAATGAGCTATGTAACAATTGTAGATCTTGCTGAGATGATCAAACTTGGTATTCAGAGTTTTTTCATCTGAGGTCATTTAGTGTCTCATTTGAGCAAGTTTGACCAAGTCAAATTTGGTCAAATAAAAAAAACAACACTTTGACTCTAGTATTATGAACTCTAAATGACTTCAAATTGAAAAGTTTTGAATACCAAGTTTGTTAAAATAAAAAAGATCTACAATTGTTGTTTTGGTCAACTTTCCATTTGAGAAAGTTTGGACGGTTCAAATTTGTGATTTTTAAATTTCGACGCCTACAAACTAGTTTTCGGGACCCTAGATTGTCTCAAATTGAAAAGTTTTGAATACCAAGTTTGTTAAGCTCATCAATATCTACAATCCTTATATAGGCCATTTTTTAATTTGAGAAAGCTTGAACAAAATGTAGTTCAAATTTCACAAGTGTGTGACATAGTTTTAGAAAGTATATATGAGATTCAAGAAGTTGTGACTAGTGTTTGATAAAAATTTCTCAAATGGGAAAATGAGCTATGTAACAATTGTAGATCTTGCTGAGATGATCAAACTTGGTATTCAGAGTTTTTTCATCTGAGGTCATTTAGTGTCTCATTTGAGCAAGTTTGGCCAAGTCAAATTTGGTCAAATAAAAAAACAACACTTTGACTCTAGTATTATGAACTCTAAATGACTTCAAATTGAAAAGTTTTGAATACCAAGTTTGTTAAACTCAAAAAGATCTACAATTGTTGTTTTGGTCAACTTTCCATTTGAGAAAGTTTGGATGGTTCAAATTTGTGATTTTTAAATTTTGATACCTACAAACTAGTTTTCGGAACCCTAGATTGTCTCAAATTGAAAAGTTTTGAATACTAAGGTTGTTAAGCTCATCAATATATACAATCCTTATATAGGCCATTTTTCATTTGAAAAAGTTGTAGAATAAAAAATACTACATTTTCTTTATTTTTATAGGTTCAACAAAAAAATTCCTGTCAATTTTGGTCAAAAACCGAGAAAAAATTGAAACATTGACGTTACAATAATGTGATAATAAATTTCCTATCGAATAATATTAGTTTTATTAATTTTAAGTTACAAATATATTTTTGCATTAACAAAATACTTAGTATTAGTAACATTTATATTCTATATTCATAAAAGAAATTAAAAACTTTAGGTTACAAAATTTTCCTATTTACAATAAATAATTAGTTAATCAATAGTATTTTTTAAAATAAATATTGCAAAGTATTGAAGTTGCTATGGAATTAATTGATTAACCTAGTATTAAACAAAATCAAAATCCCAGGCCTTTCCAATTACGCTGGCAGGTTGCCAAAATTTTTAGGCCTTCAGTCCCGGCCCAGACCAAGAACCGGGACTAAAGGGTGGGCGGCAATTTCGGTGCCCGCCAAAAAATACCTTTAGTCCAGGCTGGTAAGACCAACCGGGACTAAAGGGTTGGACCTTTAGTCCCGGTTGGTCTTACCAGCCGGGACTAAATGTCCTTTAGTCCCTGCTGGTGTTACCAGCCAGGACTAAAGGGTCCCGGCCTATATATATCAAACGTCTGTTCTATTCATCTTCGATCTTGCCTCCGTCGCTCAGCCCCGCCCGGCCGCGCCATCCGCCGTTGTCGAGCTCATCTCTGCCGCGCCGCCGTCGTCGTCTACCCCCGCCCGGCCGCGCCATTCTCCCGGCCCGCATCACCGCATCCCGTCTCCGCCGCCGCACCCGACCCCACCCTCCGTCGCCGACGCTTCTCGCGCGCCCACCGTACGGCCTCCGTCGAACTCTTGATCTGCTGCTCTCGATCGGCCATGTTTTTAGATTTTTTTTACAAAGTCTCGGCTATATGTTAGATTAAAATGTATTAAATTTTAATTAGTAGTTTATTGTTAGTTTTTTAGTTATTTTTAGATAGTTTTTGATATATTAGATTTAAATGTATTAAAATTTAATTAGTATTTTATTTAGATAGTTTTTTTAGATAGTTTTTTATTATAGTTTTTGATATATGTTAGATTAAAATGTATTATCTATTACTAGTTTATCTAATTTCATGTTAGATTTATTTAATTGGATTTAGTAATTATATATTCTATCTCTCTCTATATATTATATCTAGAGAGAGATTCTATATGTATACATATGTACTTAATTATTTCTATATGTATATATACATGTACTTATTTTCATGTGTTGAGAGAGAGAGAAAATTGTATCTAGAGAGACATTCTATGTGTATCACATGCATATCTAGAGATATAGACATATGCACTTATTTCTATGTGTTGAGAGAGAGAGAAAATATATTGTATCATTTTATGTGTATATATATACATGTACTTATTTCCATGTTTTTGGATCGAAAGTGTTTTTGATTCGATTCCAAAGCCTATACCTTATTATTGTTTATCCTTATGAAATATTATGTGTTTTTGATTCGATTCCAAAGTAAAGTAGATAAATTACCATAACTATCATCAGTGTTTCTAGTGGTCAATTCTTTCTCCTTTTTGGTCCATTCAATCTAGACATTCCTTTGTAAAAGTGGCCAAGCTCTTCACGAGTGAAGCAGCGAAACTCAGCTTTGTTCTTCTTCTTCTTCACAAGTCAAGCAGCCGACAGTGGAGGCGACGGTACGCGACACAGTCTGACTTGGATGGAAGACAAGCCATCATGGAAGTCACGAGCAGTCACGTGAAGGTACTTCCCAGAAGCCTTATTCACCCTCTCTTGATGTAGGATCACAAGGGCAAGCAGTTCCAGAGACCTTCTCTCCTAATGGTAGTTCATGTAGGTGCTCGGGATGGAGAGATTATGATAGTGGCACACAAGCAAAAAGAAGCAAACCCTAGCTCCAAAAGATGTATATCTCTGGTGGTGGGTGATTAGTGTTCAATTGATAGACTTAAAGGCCAACCAACCAATAATAAATCTACAAAAGGAGGCCACGCTCCCGTAAGTTCATTGGCCGAATTTTGGCGGACCATTCATGCATGTGTTGTAACACCCCTATGTTAAGCTTTGCATTTAGCAGCTGCATTTCATGAGCACAAGCATCATCCAAGCATTCATGAACATGAGCATATGAAATTTCATCTCATTCTTATACATTGTCACATGAAATGTTGATTTATATATATGTTTATGCTTGCAATCAAGTATGACCAATGTATGAGATGGTTATGAGGTCATGAAAACACCTTAAACACATCTAGAATGATAAATGGAACAATGTTTGTATTCATGACATAGGCCAAATTTTCTTCTAAGTGATGGTTTCATTTGAAATGCTATTTTCATGATACTAGTTTGACCAAAGTTGAACAGTAGCTTAGAGTATTTGCATGGCTATGTGACCTAAATAAAAGTTGTAGTACTTAACTAGGGTAACAACTTTTATTTTTGGGTCAAGGTCTAATTCAATGCATAGCATGCTTAAAAACAACTCACAAGTAGCAAAGAAATGTTGTTTTCAGACTTGAAAAGTTTTCTAAGTCATAATGTTGTTTATAGTTTCAATGTACCCCACTTGGGAGCATTGTAACTAGATAACCATAGCAAATTAGGGGATGCTTCCTAAAGCAAAGTTGAAGATCTTATGTATCTCTACAACTTTCCTTAATGGAGTGTTTGAAATGGACGAACGGATTAGGAGATATATGGGGTCGAAATCATGCAATCAGTCGGCTTCAGCGGCGTCTAAACCTGCGTTCATGCGCACACCAGTGGTCGATCGGCCATAGGCCACAGCCACCGCATGGTGGCTGCATGCCGGTGTTGGCCTGGCCGGTCAGGCCAGAGCAAGCACATAAGCATCGCGCCCCTACTGCTCACTCCACTCGCCCACTCTCACTTCCTCTCTCTCGCTCTGCCTCGCCAAAGCTCTGCGCCGAGCTCGCTATGTGCCGTCGCAGCCGTTCGCCACCGACATAGCCTCGCCGACCAATTCATCTTGGCCATAGCTGCCCTACCATCACCTCCACCTCCTTGAGCCACCAGCATCACCTATCAACCCCAGGTATAGTGGCATTTAGCCTCGCCGTTGCCGTCGTTGTCACCGGAGCGCCACCGCGCTCGTGGCTCACCGTGGCCCAGCCATTCCACCACACCGCATGCTTCCATCTTCTCTGGTCCAGCACCATGCTAGAGTCTAGATGCTTAGGCCAGATCTAGGGATGACGCCACCGCTTGACTATGTCGGAATGAGCCGCCGCTCCGCGCACGGCCGCCATGGCCGTCGTGGCACTCAAGCTCACCACCGCCGAGTTGGTTCGTCGTCTCCCTCCTTTCTCTCGCGTCTTAGGTTGAGTAACCCTAGACCTAGGTAGTAGCATGATGGAGACCCACATTTTGCCGTAGTCTAGCCAGAATAGTGAGAGCACTGCTGTGCTCCGTGCGCCGCCACACAGCCATGCACGCGGCCAAGCTCGCCGGCACCACCTCGAAACCTCACCTGTGCCGTGTAGCTTCGCTAGTTCACCAGGATGGAGTAGCCATCCTCGCCTGAGTGTGCCATAGCCACAGATGGCTGGCGTACCACCGCTAGACCTCCGTCGTCTACCATGGCCGCCGTCGAGCTTGCTCTGGCGAGCCACCAAGCCAACTAAGCCTACCAGTCGATGCGCGGGAATGAGAAGAGTGCAACGGTGAAGACGCTACCGTCGGAGAACTCATCGTCGGCGAGTTCTCGCCGGTCAGCGTTGTCCCCTGTCTTGGTCTCACTGACAGGTGGGTCCCGTTGACCGCAGGTTCCAGCTGTCAGTTGGATTTTATTTTGATTTTCTGGATTTATTTCACATATTTGAATGCATGTTTCAAAATTCATATCTAGGGCTAGGAGTGTCCAAATGGGGTGAACCAAATTTTGTTGGTTTCATTATGAAGTGTAGTATTTGATAAAAATATGAAATCTACTATTTAGGTTATTTTTCTAGGAGAATTAAATTGAGCAAGCTAAGTGCTTTTAAAGTAGTTTATATCTTATAAATTGCATAACTTGAGCTAGGATGGTGATGAAATTGTGATTCCAATTTTTTTGGTCTTGTGTTGACATGCTCTAGCTAGGAAAAATACTAAACTTGAAGTGGTCATACTTTGGATATAGTCTTCCTATTTAATTCTAATTAATTGCTAGTTTCTAGTGAAATTAATTGGGGTAAAAATACATAACATATGATCATGCAAATTTTTACACAGTAGTAGGAAAGTAAGACAAATATTAAATCTGTTGCTTGACACTTTTTACTATGCTAAACTATTTTTACTAAAATAAGCATATGTAACTTGTCATTTTTCTAAAGGTAGCTATACTTATCCAAATGGCATAAAATTTGTAAAGTGGAATATTAAGGTCATTTGTAGGCTACTGTAGTTTTCTCATAATTTATTAAGCACTAGAAATATTTATCCTTTAAATCAACTTATTACTAATGAAATTAATAAATGAATATAAATAAATTAGTTATGTTTAACCATCATGTTTTTAGTGGTGTTTAAGATGCATATGATATGTTGATGTTCTTCGTTAAGCTTAAAAGTAATTGGTTGTATGCAACTAGTTAATTATTGCTTTATAATTCAACTAGATGGCTACATGTATAGTATCTGTTGCGATGATAATTTCATGATGATAATAGTCTTTTCTGTAAAACTGGTTAATAACAAAGTTATAGATAACTTACTTATCTACCTTGTGTTAAATTTTCATAGTCATAGTTCTTATGGTTTAAAAATTATGGCTGTTAGAAATTTGTTGTCAGAAATACTTGCTCTCTAGACATATTTGATTGATTGAATTGTTTGACCTAGATAACTACTGAATCACATTAAGTGTATTAAAAGAAAGTTATAGCCAATTTCATAAGCTTTTCAAAATATCTACAACCATATTATTTTGATGTGTATAACTCTAGTTATGGTCAAAACAAGTGGTTGTTGTCTTATAGTCCAGAAAATAATTTATATAAGTGTTTGCTTAAGTTACTAGAGAAGAGATATGCACCTACTCAGTAAAATAAGATGCAACTTGTTATTACTTTAATGCAATGTTATTTAAAACACTTATGAGGATGCATTCATCACACCATATCATATTATATATGTAATCATATATGCATTTGTGATATCTTATGTCATGCTCATGCATATAGGATCATCTGAAGAGATAACTCTTTTGGAGTTCAACGAGGAAGAAGAGGAGGATCAACAGGAGACGCCTCAGGCCATAGCTCCAGGAGTAGAGGAACAAACTCTCGAGGATCTCCCTGAGTGCTCAGATCACCGGCCAACCTCTTTCCTCAAAGGCAAGCCCCGGAGCATTCTAAATCTCCCATGTTTTACAAAATATCACTTGACTCCTTTATGTTTGATGTATTAGGTTATAAGAGTTGATTGGAAATACTTGATGCATAGAACTACCTTGTCCAGATACATATACCTTTAACCTTATGTAGGTCTAGGATCGAATATATACTTAGCCATGCTTAGACCGGTAGAAGTCGGGTGATTTCCTATCACCTGCGAGATATAGGTGGATATCGAAGCACGGTTGACTATATTTGCTATCATGGAAAAGAACCATGGGGAAATGGAAATGGAGGCCGGGCGAAGTCTATGTATGGGTTGACTCATGTGATTCCATCTGTGCCGGTTAAGGACCGTACCATTGTTGACGCTTCTAAAAAGATTGAACGCATGCCTCTCACTTAGCTGGCCGGATAACTCGTTCTGACTGTGAAGCCGAGTAGCTCAACTCAGGCCAGACCCCGTTCTATAAAAGTGCGCACTCTGGATGGTAGTAAGGATGTGCGGGGAGCCAAACGTGAGCCCAAGGGCAGGGCAGTCATGATCGTCCTGGCAGCTAGTTGTCCCTAATTGTGCGGCGCTGGTCGAACCCGCGTAATGTGTACCTGAGTTGTACCAAAGGTGACCGTTAATCTGGTCTACCTGAGTTTGTGTTAGAAATAAATTCCCAGCTGGTTGAAATTGATTCGAATCGCCGTCTCTCTCGGACAGCGAGAAACTTGGCTAGTCCCAACATCGTAGTAACTGTGTTATGGAATATGATGGTTTGGATGAACATAGAATTACTACACCGGCTATGGTTACTATTGTATGCTACTAAATGATATACCACATGTTTGGCATAGGTTAGTTGCTAATCTAGAGATGAATAGCTATAATTAACTTGATGACTGAATTATAATTGTACAACTAAATTAGTCGCTTTTTATGCAAAATATTGTCAAGCTAGCTCTACTTATACAACCTTGCATGATCCTTGGAGTCATCTTATTTTTGGTTTATGACAGGTAAGTCTAGCTGAGTACCTTCTCGTACTTAGGGTTTTATTTCCATTGTTGCAGATGGTACAGTGTATCTTGGCTATTGCAAGAACTGCTTCTGTCCCACCGCGGACGAGGAGTGAGCCCTAGGCAGGCATCTCTTATTAATACTTCTCATATGCTTTTGTGGGTATGATCATGAGCTGGCACTGTATTTGAACTATAATGGCAAACGTTAGTTTTAAACTTTAATTTGCTTCCGCTACTATTTTACTGAACTTGGTTTGTAATAACCTAAATGTGTACTTTGATGGATGAACTATAATTGCGAACTTTAGGTAACATGTGATATGTATGTTGAATCATGTACGATCTTGGTTGTATATTGATGGTTAATCGAGACCCTTCGTGGTACTCGATGGACTACCAGGTTTATATGGGCTCAAGTATGATAGAGCAACCGCTTGCGGGCTGCTATAGTACTTGTGCTCTTATAAATTGATCGGTTCTGCTACAGGTGCCATGTGCCTATGACCTAGGGCCTAGCCCGATGAGATGAGCGAGTGGAGCCTTCTCTCTCCCCACACTAAGACTTGGTGAAACAAGGAGGACTTTCATATTTAAGCATGTCATCCTTCACTTCAATTAGCAAGGCTGGACTAAAGTTCTGATCCACCACTCTTATATACACACATGAATTGGCCTTTGAGATTTATTTGAAATAATTGGAATCATCAATTGGACCAAATCCCACTATTCCAAAATGATCCTTGTAACTGTTGATTTCAAAGCCTATAGATCTAGCTTACACACATGGGTGTATCTTTGTGTGTGGCATGTGTAGGTGTGGCAAGAATTTGCATGAGAGTTCATATACCACAACTTAGGGCGTCCTCAACAGTCCTAGTAGACTGATGCTATAGAAGCAAGGTCTAGGTCAGCTCAAAGAGACAACATGTAAATTCTCTATTTTACATGTTGAACAGTTCACAATCTTCAAGAAGCATACCATATACAAAGTTTTTTATACCATAAACAATCACTTCTCTACACACATGTGGATGTGCGTCACGGATCTGTCTGTCGGCCTCACACGCCCACACGATGACCCACGATGGCGCCCCAGCAGCTGCGGCAGGTGGGACCTATTGCAACATGTGCAATACTAGATCTATTTTTGCAATATCCAGATGAAACACTTGCAATATACGTCTAAAAACAACTAAAACACTTGCAAACATATATCTGAAACACTTGCAAAATATCTTAAAATACTTGAAAGCCATTGCAAACATATGCAACATCCAAATCTACTTTTGCAACATCCAGATAAACACACTTGCAACATACATATGAAACATTTGAAACATACGCTTACAACATGCATGTTATGCAACATCTATATCTACTTATGCAACATCCAGATGAAACAACACTTGAAAACATACGTCTGAAACACCTAAAACACTTGAAACACGGCATCGGCGACGGAAGGAAGACCGAGGGCCGGTCGATTCACACCATCGGGGTGGGGGCCGGCGGTGAGCGGCGACACATGAGCAACACCAGCATCGCCTACGCTTGTGGGTACCCTTGGCATGGCCAAGGATGACCTAAGGCACCTTGGCACGTGCGCCCAGCGGCCATCGCCCATCAGTAGGGGCAGTAGAGTCAGCCTACGACGACGTGGCATCCTAGGGGTGCTAGGTTGGGGAAGAGGTCGATGAGGCACTACGTGAACTGAGGGAGGAGGCAGCATGGTCAGCTTGGGTGGAGGAAGGAGGCAGTGGTGGCAATGTAGGGCTCCGCTACTGCCAGTAGACATGAGAGAGTGACCAATAGATGGGAAGGGCGAGAATGGGGGCGAGGTGGATGACACATGGAAGCCATGATGGACGAGCACGAAATGGGGAAATGTCACTAGTGAAAGGTTCTTGTTTGGTTTTGGTAATTGAGTGACAACCTAGGTGGACTAATATGTGTTTATATGAGATACACATGTGATTAGTCCATAGATACACTAGTGTGAGTAACACATGCCATAAAGGTGGAAATGGCTTGGATATGTTGCAATGCTGACACATGTAATGAAGGAGCTCATTGCATATGAGACATGGCATGAAGTCATGTGACTAGGCGAAGAAGATCAAGATGAGGTTTGGCTTGATGGACCGGTTGCAAGCATAAAGGGCAAGTCAGAGGCTTTGAAGCTACAAACCGCATGGTCGGGAAGCTTGAGCAAAGACTTGGCGCCGATGGACCAAAGACAACGGTGAAGAGAAAGTGAGATCAAGATCAATGAACCAATAAGGTCACATAATGATATGAAGTGGATCATATCATTTTGTGATAATGGTTGGTGCTTGTGTGGCATCAACATTTTAGGAGATGAAATGAAATGCGCAAGGCAAAGGTATATTTGTAGGGCATTTTATTTCACTGGTCTAAGTTGAGTAGAGAAGTGCTTGGTCGGGTTTAGGATAGATAGTCGTACTATAAAGAGGGGAAATATTTTAGTTACAACGGTTATCTAGTGCCACTAAGTATGAGTCTCATGTGCATATGCATTGTGCTTAGTGACGTGGTGAGGTCCAAGAGAAAAGTCTTTCAAAATGATTGAAAAAAGTGCTAACATGAGAGGAACACATGTCACAAACTTACACATCTTGATCTTAGTGCTTGTCCTTTGATGGGATGGATAGTCCTTTGGATAACCTTTTTGGAATGTCAGTTCATCGAGATCGGACTTTGAAGCTAAAAGTTATGGACATTTTAGTTTTCTTGGTGAATTCTGAGAGCCCATACCGAAGCTCCGGTCCTAATCGGAGCTCCGGAAAATATTCGGTTTTATAATTGCTCCAGGCTGAGAGCTTCTACTGGAGGTCCGGTTGCCAAAACTGAAGGTCCGATTTTTGCTCTAAAATTGATTTTTTTAGAAGCTGGGAGCCTCAACTAGAGGTCCGGTCTGTGTTGTTTTAGGGCCGAAAACTAGAGCTCCGGTTTGAACCAGAGGTTCGGTTCTAGGCGTTTCAGCCCCAATGGTCAGATCCGAAAAGAGACGTTGGAGGAGTGTGCGAGTGTGCCTGGGCCACACCTTTGGGTGGCTGGCTGGCTAGTGGATAAGGGGGGTTCCCCCCTCCTTCTCCCTTACCCCCTTGGCTCATTTGCAACATTTGGGGATCCAAAAGCTAGGGTTCTTCCCTTCTCTCTCTCATTCTCTCCTCTCTCTCCCATGGTTTGTGCCAAGATTTCTAGGAGAGATTGAGAGCCCTTTGTGGGTGTGCATGAGAGATTGAAGGTCCACCTAGCTCCTCCCCTTCCTCTCCCTCTCAAGCTTGGTGCTAATTTGAGTGAGGGATTTCAGAGCCTAGTGTTTGCATTTGAGTGTTGTATTTGGTGGCACTAGGAAATCTTTGTGATTGGGGGATTTCTTGTTACTCTTGGTGATTGCCATCACCTAGACAACTTGGTGAATTGTGGTCTCCGTTGTGAAGCCCATGTGAAGATTATGCGTGGCTTCGGAGAAGGATTTGTGAGGGGTGTTGTGTGCGACCAGCGGGAGCCACGAAGAGCAACTATAGTAGAGCATGTCATTGAGTACCCTCACTTGTGGGTGGGTTCTTGCGGCGCCCAATTGTTAGGCTAGGCTTGTGAACGCCTATTAGCTCGCCGAACCACCAAGTGAACGGTCGACACAACGAGGACTAGCTTGGTGGCAACCAAGTGAACCTCGGGATAAAAATCACCGTGTCAACCTTGTTCATCCCGTTGGTTTGCAATCCCCTAACACAAGCTTGTATTTATTGACTCATATTTTTTGTGCTTGTATTGTTGTAGTTGCTCTTGTAATTAGTTAGCTTATGTAGCTTGCTAGTTTCCTTCCTTGTTTATGTAGCGTAGTAGTAGCTCCCTTGTGTAGCTAGTTTACTTTTGTAGTAAATTAGTTCCTCCTTTGCGTAACTAATTTGGCTTGAGTAGCCTGGTTAGTTATATTGCTTAGATTGTGTAGCTAAGTAATTTACGCTCTCTAATTTGGCTTGAGTAGCCTTGTTATTGAGCATTGCTAGTGAGCTTATACTTTGTGCTTTTGCATACAAGTTTGAGTAGGAGCTCCACCATTGCTTGAAGTACTAGTTGCATAGGCTTGTGTGACCTTTGCTTCAAAAATTATTTAGGTGAGCTCTAGCTAGCCCGACACCTTCGTTGTCTAATTAGGATCTTTTATAAGGTGCTTGAGAACTTCGATAGAGTGGTGTAGTCTTGGCTAGACCGATGGTTTTAATTCTGCACTTGTTTTGGTTAGCCGGCGTGATTAAATTTTAAAAAGGACTATTCACCCCCTCTAGTCTGCCATCTCAACCCTACAGCGGAGTGTAGACACGTCCAGATAGACGGTGGACACAAGCATCTAAGCGTTATCAAAAAATGGACTTGCTAGCACCTAGACGTCCGATCTAGGGCGCTAGCGTTGGACGGTGCCACGCGCGTAGCTGAAGGAGCCCACGCCGCCTATTTTTTCATGCACCCACCATGTGAGCCCCCACGCCTACGCTCGCTCAGCAGCGCCCTAGTAGCAGGCTCATGCCGCCCAAACATCACCCAACAGCTGCAACACGTAGCTGCGATAGGTGGGTCCTATTGTAACATGTGCAACATACGTCCGATTGTAACATTTTGCAACACCAAGGTGAACACTTGCAACATACGTGCAAAAATAGCTGAAACACTTGCAACATACGTCTAAAACACCTGCAAAACACTTGGAAAACACTTGAAAGCCATTGCAAACATATGCAACATCCAGATGAAACACTTGCAATAGATGTATGAAACACCTGAAACACTTGAAACATACACTTGCAACATACTTGTATATGCAATATTCAGATCTACTTTTGTAAAATCCAGATGAAAAAATTTGCAACATACATCTGATACAGATGAAACATTTAAAACATACACTTGAAACATACGTGTATAGCCATTGCAACATGTGCAACATCTCGATCTACTTTTGTAACGTCGATATAAAACACTTGCAATATACCTCTAAAACACTTGAAACATACGTTTGCAACATACTCTTTCAGCGTAAACATCTCCTTGTTGCTTCGGCGAATGGAGGCTTGTTGGTGTGTGGAGGTCACCAGTGTTCTCACCGGCGGCGCACAGAGGGCGGGTGTGGGAGCAGCACACACTGGCAGAACCAGGGGTTCAGCAGGGCCTTGGCCCCCAAGCATAGTGAATTCTTTTAAATATCTATAAAAATCCAATTACATAGCAAAAAAAAATTCACTCTTTTTTATGATAAATGTTGTGTTTTTTCGTTATGAGTACAAAATATATGTGTAAAAACATTGAAAAAGCTATTAAGACATACACTTGTACATATTTATAATGTTTACGAGGTGTCATTGTATTGTCCAGGCCCCCTTGATCAAAAGTTCTGGTTCTGCCACTAGCAGCACGGGTGTCGGTATGCACAGAGGGCGGGTGGGTGACACGTGGAGATCACCGGTGTGCTCGTCGGCGGCGCGGAGCTGAGCGGCGGCGCATAGAGGTTCGGGTGGGACAACACAGGCGGCAGTGGAGCAGAATGCGAGTGGGCGCAGCGTGGGTGATGTAGACACACTACTAGAGAACAAACTTTAGAACAATGTCCCAATTTGGTATTAGCCTCGGCATTTTTTGCCCCCGGGACTAAAGGTTCTTGCCCAACGGTCGTCCGTGGGGCAGGGATCTTTAGTCCCGTCTGGTATTGCCAACCGGGACTAAAGGTAAACCTTTAGTCCCGGTTGGTAATACTAGCCGGGACTAAAGCTTTTAGTCCCGGTTTGGGTGATGCCCTGGGAATAAAGATTAATCTTTAGTCCCGGTTTGGCCCCCTAACCAGGACTAATTATCCCGGCCTATAGACCAGCTCATTTCTTACTCCCCGAGCCCGAGCCATTCCATTCAAACTCACTGCCTCTGTTCTTCAGCTTGCTGTTGTTCTTGCTCTCTCCCCCTCCATTGGTGTTGCTCTTCGATTTTGGAGGTAACAAACTTAATCCTCTTATGTTTTATCAGTAGCTTATCTCATTTTGCGATGTAGATGCATGTGTAACTTTATATGTTGAACTTTATTATGATTTTATGTCATTTTTAGCTCAAAATTACATGATGATTTGCATATATGTTTGGATAAACAAAAGTTAAATTAGTTCATCAAAATCACTTGATAGTTTAGTATTGCTAGTATATGTAGTACATTTCATGGTTTAGTTAGATAAATAAATATTTTTATTTTTTTAATATATTACTTTAGAAATGAGAAATTTACAATAGTTTGCAAAAATAAGTATAGAAAGTAACTTGATATGGTGGATTTGATTATGATTTCTATGTTATTTTTAGCTCAAAATCACATGATGATTTACAATAGTAAAATCACTTGATAGTTTAGTATTTTACTATTATACATAGTACATATTTCATGGTTTAGTTAGATAAATAAATAATTTTAGTTTTGTTTAAATATATTATTTTAGAAAATGTGAAATTTACACTAGTTTGCAAAAATAAGTATAGAAAGTAGATGACAACTGGTACCGGATCCTCGGCCTCTCGTTCGGTTGCGAAACGACTGAGGCCAGAACTCCCTCTCATTATCTGCGGCAAGTGTAAGGAGAAGATTGTGATGGAGTACCGAGTCAAGAGACAGGGACCCAACAAGGGTCATGTTTTCTACAAGTGTCCGGATCGCGATGTGAGTTTCTTATGCATTTGATTATTATGGCTAATTGACCTGCTTTTCTTGAATATTTTTGACTAAATATTTTTTGGCTTTAATTTCAGTGGGAGGGCAATGGATGCGATGGTTAGTACTGGGAGGAAGATTATGCTACACACGTGTAGAATTCAGGTGCGCTTGAGGTAGCGGCTGCTGCTGATGAGGCAGTGAACCAGCAGGAGAAGGTTATTGATATTCAACAGATGAATGATTTGTCTATTTTAGTTGCGTACGGTCACGAAATAATTATGTTACTGAAGTGCATTGTAGTTTTAGTTTGTTTAGTGATAGTTGGGATTGCTTACGTTGTAGCTAGGCTTAGTTAATTAATCAACTGTGTGTGTGTCATCTATGTTGTATAATAAAATACTTAATTATGTTCAAGGTTTTCATAATTTGTCGTGTAATGCAGATTATGTCATGCCATTGGATGTACAATGCCGATCGCCGCTCCCAAGACTTTATTGAGGGCGTGCACTATTTCTTAGGTGTGGCCGAGGCAAATAAGTGGGATGGTTTCATGTGCTGTCCATGTGCCCTATATAAGAATTTAAAGGAATATTCAAGCTCAATGAGTCTTCATTCACATTTGCTTAAGTCAGGTTTCATGTCAAACTATATATGTTGGACTAAGCATGGAGAAAGCGGGGTCATGATGGAAGAAGGTGAAGGAGAAGATTTAGACATTGATGACATTATTGCTCAGTATGGTGCCTTTGATGATACTACAATGGGGGGAGATGAAGAAGAGGTAGCGGCAGAAGATGATCTCGGTGATGCTCTTGGCGATGCCATTCGTGATGCACAACAAGAATGCGAAAGTGAAAAAGAGAAAGTTAAGTTTGAGCACATGTTTGAGGATCATAGGAAGTTGCTATACCCGACGGCCGAAGAGGGGCAAAAAAAGCTGGGTACAACACTGGAATTGCTACAGTGGAAGACAAAGAATGGTGTATCCGACAAGGCATTTGGGAATTTATTGAACCTCATAAAGAAGATGCTTCTGAAGCCAAATGAATTGCCCACCACTACGTACGAAGCAAAAAAGGTTGTTTGCCCTTTGGGATTAAAAATCCAGAAGATACATGCATGTCCTAATGACTGCATCCTCTACCATGGCAATGAATACGAGAATTTGGATGAATGCCCGGTATGTAAAGCATCGCGGTATAAGATCAGGCGTGGTATAAGCATCATGTTAAATGGTGAACACACTCTATGGTTACGATAAGATCATAACCAAGGGTCATACGTAAGAAGAAATTCACGGTTGTGCCCGCATGATACAATGATGCATGTTTAATATATTATGTTTTAGAAACGGATATTATGTAATATGTTATGACTTCACATTGTAATATGTTTAATATATGTTTAAAATTTTACAAATGTGTGACATAGTTTCAGAAAGTCTATATGAGATTCAAGAATTTGTGACTAGTGTTTGATAAAACTTTCTCAAATGGAAAAATGAGCTATGTAAAAATTGTAGATCTTGCTGAGATGATCAAACTTGGTATTCAGAGTTTTTTCATCTGAGGTCATTTAGTGTCTCATTTGAGCATGTTTGACCAAGTCAAATTTGGTCAAATGAAAAAACAACACTTTGACTCTAGTATTATGAACTCTAAATGACTTCAAATTGAAAAGTTTTGAATACCAAGTTTGTTAAACTCATCAAGATCTACAATTGTTGTTTTGGTCAACTTTCCATTTGAGAAAGTTTGGATGGCTCAAATTTGTGATTTTTAAACTTTGACACCTACAAACTAGTTTTTGGAACCCTAGATTGTCTCAAATTGAAAAGTTTTGAATACCAAGTTTGTTAAGCTCATCAAGATATACAATTGTTAGTTTGGTCAACTTTCCATTTGAGAAAGTTTAGATGGTTCAAATTTGTGATTTTTAAATTTTGACGCCTACAAACTAGTTTTCGGAATCCTATATTGTCTCAAATTGAAAAATTTTGAATATTAAGTTTGTTCAACTCATCAAGATCTACAATCCTTATATAGGCCATTTTTTCATTTGAAAAAGTTGTAGAACAAAAATACTATATTTTCTTTATTTTTATAGGTTCAACAAAAATTTCATGTCAATTTTGGTCAAAAATCGAGATAAAATTGAAACATTGACGTTACAATAATGTGATAATAAATTTCCTATCGAATAATATTAGTTTTATTAATTTTAAGTTACAAATATATTTTTGCATTAACAAAATACTTAGTATTAGTAATATTTATATTCTATATTCATAAAAGAAATTAAAAACTTTAGGTTACAAAATTTTTCTATTTACAATAAATAATTAGTTAATCAATAGTATTTTTTAAAATAAACATTGCAAAGTATTGAAGTTGCTATAGAATTAATTGATTAACCTAGTATTAAACAAGGAGAACAAAATCAAAATCTCAGGCCTTTCCAATTACTCTGGCGGGCTGCCAAAATTTTTAGGCCTTCAGTCCCGGCCCAGGCCAGTAACCGGGACTAAAGGGTGGGCGGCAATTTTGGCCAAAAATACCTTTAGTCCCGGCTGGTAACACCAACCGGGACTAAAGCTCCTTTAGTCCCGGCTGGTAGGGTTGGACCTTTAGTCTCAGTTCGGCTTACCAGCCAGGACTAAATGGCGTTTAGTCCCGGCCTATATATATCGAACGGTTCTTATTCTGTTCATCTTCTACTTTTCGATCTACACGTTGATCATCGCTGCCGCCACCGTCATCTTCGATCTCGCCTCCGTCGCCCAGCCCCGCCCGGCCATCGAGCTCGTCTCTGCCGCGCCGCCGTCGTCGTCTACCCCCGCCCGGCCATGCCATCCGCCCGGCCCACATCGCGCGCCGTCTCTCCACCGCATCCTGTCTCCACTGTCGCACCCGAGCCCACCCTCCATCGCCGATCGCTTCCTGCCTGGCCTCGTCGTCGAGCCCCGCCCGGCGGCCGTCGAGCTCGTCTGCCGCGCCGCGCCGTCGTCGTCCCTCGCCCGGCCACGCCAATCCGCCCGCATCGACCTCGTGCAAGGTGCTCAGCTCGGCCCCGTGGCCGGCCAGCATGCCCTGCCCGGCCCGCCATCCGCCCCAGCTAGCCTGCTAGCTAGCTGCTCTCGGCCATATTTTTTTACAAAGTTTCTAGTTTTTTTAGATTGTTTTATATATATATGTTAGATTAAAATGTATGTTAAATTTAATTACTAGTTTATTTAGATAGTTTTTAGATAGTTTTTGATATATATGTTAGATTAAAATGTATTAAAATTTAATTAGTAGTTTATTGTTAGTTTCTTAGTTAGTTTTTTAGATAGTTTTTGATATATGTTAGATTTAAATGTATTAAAATTTAATTAGTACTTTATTTAGATAGTTTTTAGATAGTTTTTTATTATAGTTTTTGATATATGTTAGATTAAAATGTATTATCTATTACTAGTTTATCTAATTTCATGTTAGATTTATTTAATTGGATTTAGTAATTATATATTATATCTCTCTATATATATGTTAATTAGATTTAATTTTGATTTAGTAATTCTATCTATGTATATATGTTTAATATATTTAATTGGATTTAGTAATTATTATTCTATCTCTCTCTCTATATGTGTTAGATTTAATTTTGATTTAGTAATTCTATCTATGTATATATGTTAGGTTTAATTAGATTTAGTAATTAATTCTATCAAGATATAGAGAGAATTCCTTATTTGACACTGAGAAAATGAGTCGTTAATTTCTTGGCCCTGAAATTTTCTTTGTTCCCTATTTGACATTCACTTTAACTTTCATCCCTAATTTGACACTACCGTCAAATCCGTTAACTAACGGTGTTAACTGGTTGTTAAAAAGACGTTTTTGCCCCTAGAAAAAAAAACGGCGAAGCAAATTTGAGAGGAAAAGAAACTTGCGCCCGCCTCTGATGCATGCGCCCAGCTGCAAAAAAAAGGCGCAAGTTTTTTTTTCCTCTCAAATTTGCTTCGCCGCTTTTTTTAGGGGCAAAAATGTCTTTTTAACAGCCAGTTAACACCGTTAGCTAACGGATTTGACGGTAGTGTCAAATTAGGGATAAAAGTTGAAGTGAGTGTCAAATAGGGAACAAAGAAAATTTTAGGGTCAAGAAAGGAACGACTCATTTTCTCAGTGTCAAATAAGGAATTCTCTCCTAGATATATGTGTGTTATTATATTTAATTGGATTTAGTAATTATATTCTATCTCTCTCTGTATATGTTAGATTTAATTTTGTTTTAGTAATTGACACATGCATATTTTATTAGTAATTCTATCTCTATATCACATGCATATTTTATTTTAGTAATTCTATCTATATATCACTTGGATATTTTATTAGTAATTCTATCTATATCACATGCATATTTAGAGAGAGATTCTATATGTATACATATGTACTTAATTATTTCTATGTGTATATATACATGTACTTATTTCCATGTGTTGAGAGAGAGAGAAAATTGTATCTAGAGAGACATTCTATGTGTTATCACATGCATATCTAGAGATATATACATATGCACTTATTTCTATGTGTTGAGAGAGAGAGGGAAAATTGTATCATTCTATGTGTATATATACATGTACTTATTCCCATGTTTTTGGATCAAAAGTAATTTTTATTCGATTCCAAAGCCTATACCTTATTATTGTTTATCCTTATGAAATATTATATGTTGTTATATTTAATTGAATTTAGTAATTCTATATGTGTTATCACATGTACTTATATTATGTGCCATAGTAATTCTATCTATGTGTTATCTTGAAGATACAAATGGCTGCTCCGGATAATAACTTGAATGATGACATAATGGCGGATATTATCAACGCCGGCACCAATGCGGATGTAGATGACACGAGTCAGTACTTTGCTGATTATGAGGATATCCTGAATATCCCGGTGGTTGAAGATCAACAAATTGTCGTGCAAGAAAATACTGGCGAGGTATATTCGATTATCTATCATCTCTTATAGATGCATGCATACGTATATTTGTTGTTAATCGTTGTGTTTCTACTCATGTAGCCGGTCTCTGGATCTACATCAACCACCGGCAAGAGTAGGAAAGTCCGAGGGCCAAAAAAGCCATTAGAGGGCCGTTTCATAATATCATAATTCGACACCGACACCGACAAACCATTGGGACCACATGCTCAGACATATGTCAATCAATGTGGGTTCATTGTAAGGGATATGATCCTAGTTAGTGCTCGTGAATGGAAGCAGAAGATATCCGCTCCTAATGTTAGTTTTGTATCTGATCGTGACAAGAACCTAGCTTGGAGAGATATCACTTAGCATTTCACATTACAAGCAGATGATGCTTTGAAGGAGCTAGTGAGGGATTGGAAAATGAAGAAGATGGCAACATTGTTCCAGAGTTGGAAAAAGATATTGTATAAAAAGTTTATCTTGAAGAATGATACGCCGGATTTCAATGCTAAGGCGTTTGTCAAGTTGGAGTCCCATTGGGATGACTTCATAGAATACAAGACATCTCAAGAGAATGAGGAACGTGTGATGAGGAATCAGCAGAATGTCCGACATAAGCAATACCATCATCGCATGGGATCAGGTGGTTATAGGAGTGCTATTCCCAAGTGGCAAACCTAGAAGCAGAGATTACTGCCAAGGGAATCATACCTGAAACAATAGAGAAGAACTGGCCTCAACGCTCGAAGAATTGGTTCTATGCTCATGGGGGAAGGCTAGACCCAGACACTGGCAAGCTAATTTTTGGCCAAAAAAATGAGAGAGCAACACAGAGACTAGCTCGTGCTAGGGAAGAAGCTGATAGCGGTGTTTTCAAGCCCAACAGAGAGAAGGATGAATTGACATATGCCCTAGAGAATCCCGAACACGGTGGTCGAACAAGAGGCTATGGGGCGGTTCCGTGGCTACAAGCATTCCCAGCAGACAAGGATACCTACAGAAGCCGCCAGAGAAAGAAGGATGAGGAGGCAGACCGAATCCGTGTATTGGAGCAATTTGTTAATGAGTCATGACAAGCATTGCTTGAATCACATGAACGAGAAAAATCTCTTGAGGCAAGAATGCAGGAGGAGATCAAGAGGCAAGTGTAGCTAGCAATGAGTCAAATGCAATCGCAATCAACGCCGAGAGTCACCATTAGCCCCGTTAGTCAGATGAAAAGCAGTTGTGCTTCCACGGAGCTGCCAGTTATTCAAGATGACGCTGGGTTGCGCTTCCCTATTGATGACATTACCGAGCCTCTAACAACATGTGAGCTGCACATTCCAGATGGTAATAATGCATCAATCATGGTGGCTGTCGGGGTTGTATCTCCAATAAACCGAACGAAGACACCAAGAATCCATGGGTCAGTTATTCAACCTGGATATGCTAGCGTCTCGGTCGATAGAGTGCTCAAAGGTTACAGCAATGTTCCTCTTGACATTGAAGGCGGTGATGGGGAGAAGACACTAGGAGAAGCAGAGAAGACATTTATTCAATGGCGCAAATGCTTCATCATCATTCCTGGGGCACCACCGCTTCCCCTACCTCACCCTAGGTACGAATGAAAGTGAATGAAATATTATTTCCATTAATTTTCTATTGGCTTCAAAAATAATTGACTCATAACTTGTTTTTGTAGCAGGGTCTCCCCCAGCCTAGCCCAATCATTCATTCCCCATCTCGTACAGTGGTGTTTGCCATACAGTGGTGTTTGCGTGTGAGATGATGAGAATAATCTTCTTCTCGTACAGTGGTGTTTGCGGCAGCAACTAGGTAATAACTTGTGTGGATACTACGTTTGTGAATTTATCACTACGCACATAAGAACTCCTGAAGATGTTCTCAGAGTACGTATATATCAATTTTTATTTATTTTTAAATGAATATATATATATATATATATATTAATACTTTTCCTTTTATTTCAAATGCAAGACTGAATGGTTGAAACAAAGGGTTATGCAAAAAGACCATCTGAAAGCAGTTCAAGAGTCAATAGCAGGATTTCTTCTAGAAAAAATGCTAAATCCCAACGACAAGTTCTATTTTGATCCTAACAAATAAATGATGTAAATTAAATGTTTATTGATATCGTTATTTTCGAGAACAAGATTATGAAAGTATTGTATATATACATATATATCTATAATATATATAGTTTCATACTTTATTCGAATATAATAATGCTCGAGATGAGAATTAGATGTAATTATATGCGTGCGTGTATTTATATTAGCAGCGTAGAATACGTACATAAAAACATATTATATATTAAACAAATATGTGTAACTGAACTGAAAACAAATTAAACAAAAAAAAGAAAAAAAAGTAACCTTTAGTCCCAGTTGAGGTTACCAACCGGGACTAAAGGGTGCGGCCACGTTTGCTCGGGGCTGGAGGGCCTTTAGTCCCGGTTGGTAACACCAACCGGGACTAAAGGTCCCTCTTTAGTCCCGGCTCGATGACCCGGGACTGAAGGTTCCACCTTTAATCTCAGGATCGTTGTCCCGGCGTGGTAACCGGGACTAAAGGCCGTTACCGCTCGGGACAACAAGGCTATCCTGTAGTAGTGACAGTGGGTGAAGGGTCCGGACGTTGGAGCATTTCCCTATTGAAAAGCGTTATAAAAAATTTTGTCGTGCAAGGAGCGCTAGTATTTCACGCCCTGGCTGTTTCTTTGCTTCACGAGTATCCGAAAGTGCTGGACTCAAGCCTATATTTTTTTTGATTGGAGCAGTGTCTTTATTCATTCAACGAAATATAGTTACAAATGCCATTGGGAGGCTCCAAAAACCAAACATGTCTACCTGGTAAATTTACAGAACTTCTAGTCAGGAGATGTGCATCAATATTTGAACTCCGCCCTTCGAAGACAAAATCAATCCTTGAAAAGTTCTCCATTCTAGACTTTATTTCCCGGACGATGGCACCATACCTGCCCATCCCCTCGCCCTGGATGCTTCGAACCGCGTTGGCACAATCACTGGCCAGCCTTGCTGCCTGCAAACCAAGGTCACTGGCCAGGGCCAGCCCTTCGCGGCACGCTATCGCCTTGACCACCTCTGCATCAGTGTTTCCTTCCACTACCAGTGCCGAGGCTCCCAAGAAGTTGCCCACTCATCACGCGCCACAGCAGCTGATGCCGAATGCCTCGAATTCTTGGAGACTGTCGCATCCACGTTCATCTTGGCCAGCCCAGCCGGCGGTTTGATCCACCGAGGAGGCAAGCCCATCTGGATGTTCTGCATAGACTAAAGCCCAGTCGAATTTAGCCCATCCTTGTGCATACGCTTGTTCTCAGGTGGTTTGTTCCTTCCGAGCTGCTTTTGGGTTTTCCCCTTCCCTCGTGGCCTCGTCCAGCCGGATCACCGGAGGTCACCTTCACCGCCGGTCGCCGGATCAACGCCCATCGCTAAGGTGCGCGACGCATTTAACTCCCGGGCGCCGGAGTCCTCCACGGCTCTACCTCTGCGCCGCCTCCGCCCGGGGTACCAGCTTCCGCCATCGGCTGGGCACCGTCGCCATAGAGTGTTTGACTTTGAGGATGGGTTCTATTCGTCCTAGCATTTCAACTTGGATGCAATGTGACCCTCCCCCCTAATAAACCATGGGATGCAATGAACCGACAGTTTAGTAGGTGTGGCAGCATGGTTTTGCTCCTCATTTTTGAAATCAAAGGGATGTTGCCATCAAAATAATTGTTTCTTCTTGAACTGTTCGGAGTTCAGACTTAGATATTCTGTGAAACTCACATAGTATCAACGATGTCACTTGCAACTTGCAAACAACTATTTCACTCCATAATTGTATCAATGAGTTCTTAATGAGAGAGAATATGCCAAATCATTAACCACCCCTAAAAAAATTAAGCATCTTATCTTCCTTATAAACACCTAATAGATTTGACATGGCAAGAATTTTTTTATTATTTTTGCCTAAGCACATCCTCTGAGGACCCCCATTGTACATGTCACTCGAGAGGCTTTCCTTTGCTTTGTGAGGTCCCTCTTTATGTTCATGAACTGTTCTAGATATCAGCTATTTTACATGATTGCATTGAGCTGCAGAGTGAACTAAAATTGGGTGCTGCTCTCATCCATCTACTTCTAATTCAGTGTACATAATTTGAAATTCTTCAAAACACGTTTTTTGTACTGAACTTTTTAGTTTATTCATTCTTTTTTAGGTCTGGTTTTGTATCCTAAAAGTATATAATGCATCATCCTGTGCTCATCTTCTTACACTCCTATGGGCAAGAGCAAATCAACACAGTAGAGCATCTGAACTAATATCTCTTGCAGCCTGCATGCTAACTTTTACTAAGTCTGGTTAGTTCATGTTGGACTTTCTACCATGTTTACATGATTTTGGTGGTCTACCTGTACAGCTGTACTATTGCCATCTTTCATTGGAGGCCAGACCTAAAATCATCTTTCGTGGGTCAATAATAGATAATGTGCAATCAGATAAGGCAGGAAGGCAGTGTTTCTTAATAGAAAACAGAGTCTACTGGGTGAGGTAATATATATTTTCCTTTCTCATGCTTTTCGTCTCATTATTTGTTAGGTGAATGCTACTGGACAAGTTAGTTAGATTTCAAATAGATCACCTGGTCATGATGGATCTGTAACACTATCCATCGGTTTGGTTGAGCAATATTCTGTACAGCCTATTATAAGTAACATAAATTAGTGTAAAACCCAAACGAATGTGGCAATAATATGTTAGTCGCTTCATAGATGAATCTTGTCACATGGGAAGAAAGTATATACATCGTATTCTGATTGAGAAACTATCAACTCAGACCGCAATACAAAGGAAGTTAAATATGCTACTATGCAAATAACTGTGTTTAACTTTGCAAGGGCATGATAATTTGGCTTGGTCAGTTGAAAGCTGGATAATGGCGCAAACAAAAAAAAAAAATCATTACCATTTCTGGAATGGCAGTCATAGATCAGCAAGAACATAGAAAACTGTGACCATTGCATGCTATGGTATTACCCAACGATATCTGTCTCTTCTTTGGAGAGGGTTTACACTTCTTTTATAGTGTTTTAAAAAGCCTCGTCACTATCATTATTGCAATCAATGGCCATTCCACTCGATTCTCCAACATCCAGCATGCTATCATAGAAACAATCATCTTCATCTTCACTGACACCTTCAAAGTCATCCTCGCTGTCATCCTCTATTGCATTGAGAACCTCTTGATCGTAGCTTGCACCATCAGGTTCTTGTAACTGCGTTTGCACGATAGTAATCAATTTATATGATGCAAATTTTCTTTCAAAAATTTATATGAATGAGGGCAGCAACCAACAATTTGAGATATTAATTTGAAATTTTGAATACATCAGTGAGAAGCTATGTGCCTATACCTGATGTTCATGTTTTGGCATTTGAGCTTGCTGCCACTCAGCCCATTCCTGCAACTGAGGACAATTTGTGACAGTAGATTGTTGAACCTTCTGCGGAAGTGGCTCGAAAGGGAGATGCAGGTTTGGACAACCTTTTATGTTCAGAAGACTGAGGGATTCGAGGTTAGACAATCCTGCTACAGAAAATAGCTGTCTGCATCCAACAATAGCTAGTCCCTCTAGCATTGGCATGTTTTCAAGTTTGATAAACTTGGCTGTTCTCAAGAAACAGACTTTTAATGTCCTGAGGAGTGGAAAATGCAGACAACTTAATGTTTCTTCATGAATGTTGCCTTTCAATACTAAGCTAGTGAGAGAAGGAGCAATCGGTAGTCTAATCAACTTCTCACAGTTTGTAATAACCAGCTTCTTCAAATGAGCTGGCAATTTTTGTGGAAGGACTCTCAATTCATTGCTATCCTTGATTTTCAGCTCACGAAGAGAAGGGAAATCACTTTCAGCAATGTCATACCACTCCACCCATTTTGGCATGTCCTGAAACTCTAGTAGCTCCAGAGCTGGGAACCGTTTTGTGGAGTCCTGGCCATAAAACTCTTGCCCAATTCGCTCTACACCTTCCATATGGATGACTATAAGTTCATGAAGCTGAGGCAGTTGGCCAAGAGCTGGAAGAAACTTGCATTTTTGCTTCCATAGAGTCACCTTGGCTAAACGTGAGAAGGCAGGATCACCCATCCAGCTTGGATATTTGTAGCCACTATACTCGACTACCTCCAACTCCTCAAGGTTCCTCTGTGGTTTTAAGCTCTCAAATACCTCCTCTTCAAATTCTGGGGTTGATGTTGCATTATTCTGATTAACAGTGTGCTCACATTCAGTAGCGTAAAATCCAGCAGACCAATCCAATCTCAGAATTTGCAGGTGTCTTTTATTGATCAGGTTTGCTGTCTGAGCATCATTGATGTTGGTCACTCTGCTGAGCCCTGTAATGGAAAGTTCTCCATGGATATTCACCAAATGGTGTAGTTCAGCAATATTGCAGTGCCAATTCCCTGTTCCAACACTATACCTTGTCAATGTTTTTAGCTTCTTCAGCTCCCCAATTCCTCTTGGCATGCATAGGGGAGACCAGAGATCTAAACTAAGGTGCTGAAGGCTGACCAACTTCTGAATGCCTTGCGGAATCTCTCCAAGCATGTTAGTTCTTGCATCTAAAACCTTCAAGTTGTAAAGACCGCAGATAGATTCAGGTAGCTTGGCAATTCGTGTTTGGAAAATACTGAGGTATCTAAGCAACTTCAGTTCTCCTATTGACTCAGGCAACGATGTCAATGAACTACGGCTTAAATCCAAGGCTCTCAGATGTCGAAGACCCCTTAGATCTTCAGGAAGTGTAATGTTGATATGATGAGAGAACAACTTGGAGAAGCATCTTCTGTTGTTTTTGAAAAGAGAAGAATAGTACCTCTTGTTATCATCCATAGCATTTATAACTTGAAGTATCCTAATGCTTCCATTAACTGGCAAGGTACGCAGGTCCAAATTAGTATGATCCGAAGAACTCACAGCAAAGGATAGGTACCTAACATTACGTGATGCATCATTTAAATACAGCATGTGTTGAGTGTCCAGTTTCAGAATGTCTTCACCTGAGACAAATTTGGCCAGATCAAGGAAAAGGTCATGTATGGTAAAGCAATTGTGTCCTCCATCAATTTGTACTCGCTGAACCATAGTTCTCTGCAATAGGTCATCAAAGTATTGATTCCCAATATTCTCAAGGTGTCTATGGTTGTTCTGCTTAAGGATGCCCAAAGATATCCAGAGATACACAACATTTTCCTTCATGAAAATGTGCCCCTTTGGGTACAGCGTGAACAAAACGAAGCACCGTTTCAGGTCAATCGGCATTCGGACATAGCTCAATCTTAAGGCTGGTAACACAGTATCCTCCCCTGTTGGTAACTCCCACAGTTCACTGTCCAATATATCACTCCATTTTTCCTCATTTTCCTCAAAGCGAAGCACGCTTCCAATTGCTTTGACTGCCAAAGGCAGGCCTCCACATTTCTGAACAATTTTTTTGCCAATTTCTTCAAAGGCTTTTTCTATATTTTGATCTAGGTGACCAAAGGCCATCTGCTTAAATATCTGCCAAGATTCATCAAAAGGTAAGCAGCCCACATGGTAGGGAGCCATTGCCTGGATAACTGATGACACATTCACATTGCGGGTAGTTACAAGTATTGCCCCTAATTGTGCAGCTGACATTGATGATAGCAAGGCATCCCAAAGGTCCTTCCTTTCGCTCCACACATCATCAAGAACAAGTAAAAACTTTCTGCCAGCAACTTGATCCATTAGCATATACTCTAGCTGGTCCAGTTCTGTTATTTGACAAGGTTTTCTTGTAAGTGACATGATAATTTTGCTCATAATGTTTTTAAGATCAAAGTTCTCCGATACATGGATCCATCCCATTAGATCAAATTGCTTCATTATCCTTCGATCATTATAAACTAGTTGGGCAAGCGTTGTCTTCCCTACTCCCCCCATTCCAATGATAGGAAGAATTGATGCAATTTTTTCTCCATGAGCTCCATCCATTGAGAGCAACATCTTGACTATGTTGTTCTTGTCATCATCTCTTCCAATGACAGTGGGTTCATCAACATGTGGGGTAGTTGGCATTGGCAGGAAGTCTTGTTCATCTTTTCTCAATGGTGCATCTGCCTCATCCAGTTGGAGATCATTCCATGCCTTAGTGATCTCCTTAAATCTTTCTAGAATTCTTTTTACCCTGAGAGCCAATTCATCTGGTACTGGAACCACCACAGGGTCTGTTTCAGGTTCCTGGAGATGAAATACTTTATTAGTCAAAATGAAAACTGATATTTATTGTTTGTAATCATAACTCGTTCAATATTTAGTAATTTCAGTATTAGTGAGTGCCATTAAAAGTTTCACTGGTCTTAGGGCCTGTTTGGATACATGAGCTAATTGCTAGCTAGCTAAAAATTAGCTCTAGTGCATCCAAACGGGAGAGCTAATAGGTGGGCTAATTTTTTAGCCAAGTCTTCAACTAGTTGTACTAACAACCATAGCTAATTTGGGCTAATTTTTAGCGCCAACTAGTAACTAGCTATGTGTATCCAAACAGGCACTTAATCTCGTTTGTCTTGCTCACATCTCAATTAAGTAGTTTCTATCCATGATTCTAGTGTTTTGAGTTGAAGGTACCATAGCAAATTCTGCTATGTTTTTGTATGTGATTTGACAATCATCTAAATCAAATGGTTTGATCAGTATGAACTATGAAAATAAGTGTCAGAGAAGCAGAACTGGATGTACCTCCTTTTTTCCCTTGCGCTTGCGCTTACGTGTACTTCTGTCTTCACCATGACTGTTTGGATCATCCATCATACGACGCAGCAGCTCAAACTTGTACTCGTCGATAGCATCCTGTGCATCATAGGCAAACTGCTGGAGCTCCCTCAAGCGAAGCCTTCCAGACTCATCTCTGATGTTATCCTCATCCATTGCCCCAAGTGTGCGCTGGACAGTTGCCATCGTCCTCTGCAGTGCCTGCACATCGCTGATTGCTGAAGTTTGCTGCTCATCAGATTGCGATGACCCAATCGGTGCAGAAACCAAGGAAGCAAGCTTGCTTGCTGTCCACTTGATAACTCCAGATGCAATCAGACCAGCCATCTCTCTTCTGCTCCTCTCTGCTAGCTGGAAGAATTTGAGTTGGTCAAGCTATAAGATGGCTTCCAATCACAAATCACGCTTAAAAGCTGGAGTGTGTTGACTTTGCTCTATGATATAGCAACGCTCTTAACATTTTTGCCCTGCACTGCACATAGGCGGTCCCCACTAATTTATGTTTGATGCCTGGATACAAGTTCTGGTGGTTGGTTCCTACGTACTGTTTAAGCCACTGTACTCTGGCTTGAGTTGTTTCTGAACCAGTATTCAGATAGGCCACATAGGAATTGTATCAATATATTCAATTTCATAATATTAAAACTTTATGTCTTTTACTATCAACTTTTGAACTGATTGAAGCTACATTTACGAGACTGCTATTTCTAAATGAATAACACGACAGTCTTTGTGGTTTAAAAGTTTATTGCACATGAAATTCGTGTACAAGATGATGTGACAAACTGGATCCCTATATGTTGGTTTAAATAGATGAATCAGATCAAGCAATTAAGGGAAATTTCAACAAACAAATATAGTAAAATTTTGGATACTGGAAACATGTCAGTTGACTTCATGAATAACTTTGGAAATAACAAGAACGTACTTACTGTGTCCAGGTACCTTGAGAAAGGTGCATCAAATACAGTCAAAATATTTCAGCTGCTTGAATGGAAAACAGCTCCCAAGGTTTGCAAACTCTGGATATGTGGATGAACAGAACACTTGTACCACTAAACTTGCATTTGCTTGGTGAACTTGTCCTGCATCATCTAGTTATTGTTCCAAGCCACAATTTTCAATCCTAGTAAGTCCAAGATCTACATGTACGAATTTTATCTGTTTTTTGTTGGTTTGTTCACCATTTTAATTTGGAGTTATACAAATGCCAAAATCTGAAGCTTTGTTTTTGTCATTCTGATAGTGACAAACGTCTTCGGTAATTTCAAAGGATTATTCAAATATCTGTTTTTAATTCACTATAGCACTAGTTTTGACAAGTTCTCAGCCTCTAGACCAATGACTTCTCGAGGTCGATGGCAGCTTTAGCCCATTGTCAAGGGTGAGTAGTTCTAATGCCTGATGTTGAGGGTGTGGACTTCTTATGCTGAAGCATCTTTTATGTTGAGGGCTTCTTGAGCTCTACATCTAGGGTGAGGCCTTCTTGAGCTTAGCGACTTCTTAAGCTCGATGTCAAACTCGAGGGCTTCTTGAAAAGAACACCTAGACCAACCTAGGAAGGACTATGTGGTATTTTTATTAAGAATAAAATAGGCACCTAAGTTCACTGGATGAGGCATTGAACCTGGGGTCTGGTTCTAATACACACCCCCACCCTCGACAAACTGATCTAGCTCAGCTTCCTTCGAGGGCTTCTTGAGTCTGAGGACCTTCTGAATGGCCTAAAAAACTTCTCAAATTTGTCTTCTTGACATCAAGGACCTCTTGAGTATGAACACGAGGACTAGGGGACTGTCTGGTGTGCTGTCTTACTTAAAGCCAAAATTTGGTCATGCCCATCAAATTTCCCATCATTTGCTAGGGTCTGGATCACTGCTCAACACATGGGCATAGAAGTCAGCACAGAAGTTTGATCAATGTCTAGCAAAGTGGGATTGGACCAAAGGATGCGGCCATGTACAGTGGGGTGCTAGTCAAAGGTTGTTCCCACACATGAAACAAGGCAAGCCCCAGGGAAACTTTTCTTTGAATAAAATAGGAAATGAATGAAAACAAATAAGCATCGATACAAAATAAATACATAAACAAGCTCAGACTAACAGCACAACCTCAATGTTCCAAGGTACATTCTTCTTTCTAGGTAAGTTGAAATCTGTTTACGTCAGTTGGTCCATTATTTAAATTTGGTGTTATCCCAGAAAGATAAAATTTAAGGCTTTGTGTTGTCACTTCGATGATGGCAAACTTCTTCGGGAATCTCAACACAGTAGTAATATGTTTCATTAATTTAGACATAATTCACTAGGAACCATCATTAAAACTGAAAACAAAGGGAATCAGACCAAAGTAGAAAGATTAGAAGAGCTCACAGAGACAGAGCACCTAGAAGAACTGAAAGGTACAGTTTTTTGTAATGGTTTCTAACAGTACTATATAGAGCGGTTTTACTCGGAACAGACCAAGGACACTACCAAATGTTCCAAGTTTGTTGAGTGATAATATGTTGTTTCTAACGGGTGGACATCAAAGATGGTTATCCTGAAAAGTATCAACACACAGGGTGCTAAATGACATAATGAAATGTTTACAGCCATCTGCATTTTCTGTAGTGAAGCAGTAATTTCTATGTCTACTTAGTTTCTCTAATCCTCCTGGTCATCGTCGTCAATACTAAAACCTGATGGCCCGAAGTCTGATTCAGCATCATCATTATTCTCGGGTATATCTAAGAACTCTTCTTCAACTTCATCGTCTGTTTCATCCCACAGGATTTCAAGAGCTTCTCGGTCTTCATCGCTTTCATGGTCAGACAGTAGCTGCTAGCAGTGCAAATTAATCAATGTTTTTTCCCTTGATTGTAGAGTTGCGCATTTTGGAACTCCAAACAGTCATGTAGCTGCGGACATTTCAAGATTGTAAGCCGCTCAAGCTGTTGGGGAAGAGGCTGGTCAAAAGGGAGATGCAGTTTTGGGCACGCTATTATGTTTAGCAGCTTGAGAGATTGCAAGTTGCTAAGGCCCACTAGTTCCTGCAACTTATGGCATGCACGAACCACAAGGAGTTCTAGCAGTGGCAGGTTCTGGCTAAGAATGACGTACTCTATGTTGTGAGAAAGAGACACCTTCAATGCTCGCAGCAATGGCAAGTCCAAGTCAGAAAACAACCCTTCGTTAAGTTTTCCCTTTAAGACCAAACTAGAAAGGTTTGGAAGATGTGGCAGCCTGACTAACTTATCACAGTTCTTGATCACTAATTTTGACAAGGATGCAGACAATGGACGTGGAAGATACCTCAACTCAAAGCATTCCTTGATTCTGAGTTCGTGGAGGCAAGAGAAGTCCCCATCGTCTACTCCGGACCATTCCACCCAAGTTGGCATGTTGTCAAACTCTAGATCCTTCAATGAAGGGAAGCCTTTTATATCACCTTGCCCACAGAATTCCTTTGAAATGTGCCGAACGCCTCTCATCCATTGCACAGAGAGCTCAAGGAGCTGAGGAAATTTACCCAGTGTAGGAAGAAATTCAGAACTTTGCTCATACAGAGTTATTCGAGTCAGTTGGGTGAAGCTAGAAAGCCCTAACCATTCCGGATATCTGTAGCCACCATAGTTGGCTACCTCCAACTCCTTCAGATTGCTATGCGGCCGAAGGATCTCAAAAATTGCCTCCTCAAACTCGGGTGTACGTAAGGTCACATTGAACTCCAGAATGATGTCTGCATCTACTAGGCAATGATCCATCGGCCCAATCCAGTGTTAACTTTAGCAGGTGCTGTTTACTGACCAGATTAGCAGTTTGTGCATCATCTACACTGCCTACTCTCCTTAATCCAGTAATAGACAGCTCTGGACGTATGTTGACAAGGCCATGTAGCTCCGCAATGTTGCAATGCCAGCTCCCACTTCCAATGCTGAACCTTGACAAGGACTGCAATTTCTTCAGTTGTCCAACCCCACTTGGCATGCATAACGGGGACCGTTTCTCTAATTGGAGATAGCGGAGACTGACTAATTTCTTGATTCCTTGGGGAATCTCAGTTAGGCTGTAGGTTCTTGCATCCAAGACCTTAAGATTGTGCAGATTTTCCATAGAATCAGGAATACTTGTAACTAAAGTCTTGAATAGAGAAAGGTATCTTAAAAGTTTCAAGTCTCCAATTGAATCTGTCAAGGTCTTCAGTCCAGTGTGACTGAAATCTAAAACTCGCAGTTGCTGGAAACTTTGCCATAGTGGGTCAGGAATTATCACATTGATATTAAAGGAGAACAACTTGGAATAGCATTTTGAATTGTCTGTTGAGTTGACAACTTGAAGTACTCTGAGGCCTTCTGGAATCTTAGCAGATTGCAACATTACATTTATATCAGAAGAACTAACAACTAAAGATAGATACCGATAACCTTGGTCTACTTCATGGAAATGCTGGATGTTTATTCTCAGGAAATCTTCACCTGCAACGAACTGTAGCAGGTCATGGACAAGATCATGCATCATGAAGCAGTCCAATTCATCATCAGATTTGGTCTGTTGTATCATAGTTCTTTGCATCAGGTCATAAAAGTATAAGCTGCCGATGTTTTCAAGGCGTCTGCGACCACCTTGTTTGAGGATATCCAGTACGACATCCAAAGATTTATGACATTATCTTTCAAGAAAAGGTATCTGTTGAGCTATGATCCAAATTCAAGTTTGGGCCGAAGCAAAGCGGCCCATTAGCGTTAAGAGGGACTACACCATCTATTAGTTCCGTATTACTAATAGACGAGGGTGTGGGGTTTTTTTCTCCCTATATATACGGACCACCTCCCTCATAGTCATCATAGACTTGTATACGGGAATGCCCCTAGGTTAGGGTATCCCCAAGTTGTAAATCTCCGACGTTTGTAACATCACCCGATATAGTGAAGATTTGCTGGCTAGTGCCCATGGTTTTTTCCTTCCACCTTGGAAGGGTTTTCCACGTTAAAATCTCGTGTCTCCTGTGTTTGATCTACTGTTCTTCGTCGTTTATATTGCCAATCGTTTATAACAAGTGGTACCAGAGCTTGGTTTGACCTTAGGGTTTCGCGATGGCATCGATGAAGTTTGATCTACCGCTGCTGGATTACAAGACGAGATTTGCACTGTGGCAAGTCAAGATGCGGGCGATTCTGGCACAATCTTCGGATCTTGATGAGGCACTGGACGGTTTCGGAGGAAAAGGGCAGAAGTCATGGACCGCTGAAGAGAAGCGGAAGGATCGTAAGGCTCTGTCTCTGATTCAACTTCATCTACATAATGATATTTTGCAAGAAGTGCTGCAGGAGAAAACTGCCGCGGAACTTTGGCTCAAGCTGGAATCGATCTGTATGTCCAAGGATCTAACCAGTAAGATGCACGTCACGTGAAGATGAAGTTATTCACGCACAAGCTGCAAGAAGGTGGTTCGGTGATGAACCACTTATCGATCTTTAAGGAGATCGTTGCCGACCTAGTGTCGATGGAGGTAAAATATGATGATGAAGATTTAGCTCTTCTACTGTTATGCTCACTGCCTACTTCATTTGCAAATTTTCGAGATACCATACTATTAAGCCATGATGAACTAACTCTTGCGGAAATATATGAGGCCCTCCAGACGAGGGAGAAGATGAAAGGTATGGTTCAGTCTGATGTGTCGTCCTCCAAGGGCGAAGTGTTGCAGGTTAGAGGCAGGCCCGAGCAGAAAACCTACAACAACAACAATAATCGAGACAAGAGCAAGAATGGTAAAGGCCGTTCGAAGTCCAGAGGCAGAGATAAGTTCTGCAGGTATTGTAAGAAAGATACTCATGTCATTGAGGATTGTTGGAAGCTGCAGAATAAGGAGAAAAGAAACAGTACGTATAAACCGAAAAATAAATCCGATGATGATGGTAAGGCCTCTGTTGTCTCCGCTGTTGATAATTCTGATTCAGGAGATGTTCTGGTTGTTTTTGCTGGTTGTGTTGCTGGTCGTGATGAATGGATACTTGATTCTACATGCTCGTTTCATATATGCTCTAACAGAGATTGGTTCAGTTCTTATGAGTCTGTGCAGAGTGGAGATGTCGTGCGTATGGGAGATAACAACCCCCGTGAGATTGTGGGCATTGGCTCCGTTCAGATCAAGATGCATGATGGCATGATACGCACACTGAAAGATGTGAGACACATACCAGGGATGGCCAGAAATCTCATCTCCCTCAGCACACTTGATGCCGAGGGGTACAGACACTCCGGTTCAGGTGGAGTGTGTAAGGTATCAAAAGGCTCTCTCATTTATATGATAGGTGATATGAACTATGCAAAGTTATATGTTCTTAGAGGAAGTACTTTACATATTTCCGTCACTGCTGCTGCTGTTCAGTGGATTTTTAGGTACCTTCGTGGTACAACAAATGCCTGTTTGAAGTTTGGCAGGACTGATAAGGGACTCACTAGCTACGTGAATTTAGATTTTGCTACTGATTTGGATAAGAGGAGATCTCTCACAGGTTATGTATTCACTATTGGTGGTTGTGCTGTGAGTTGGAGGGCAACATTGTAGCCCGTTGTTGCCCTGTCTACCACTGAAGCAGAATACATGGCTATTGCTGAAGCATGTAAAGAATCAGTTTGGTTGAAAGGTTTGTTTACTGAGCTTTGTGGAGATGATTCTTGCATTAATTTATTTTGTGACAGTCAAAGTGCTATATGTCTCACTAAAGATCAGATGTTCTATGAGAGAACGAAGCACATTGATGTCAAATACCATTATGTTCGCGATGTGATCGCGCAAGGTAAGCTGAAGGTATGCAAGATAAGCACACATGATAATCCTGCTAATATGTTGACAAAGCTAGTTCCTGTTGCTAAGTTTGAGCTTTGCTCAAGCTTAGTTAGTATAACTGTTTAGTCCAAGAGGCTATTTGGCACCGGAAGTATTTCTTTGTTGTTTCAGGGTGAAGGTTCGTTTTATGCTACAAGAAGGAATTTGTCTCAAGGTGGAGTTTGTTGAGCTATGATCCAAATTCAAGTTTGGGCCGAAGCAAAGCGGCCCATTAGCGTTAAGAGGGACTACACCATCTATTAGTTCCGTATTGCTAATAGACGAGGGTGTGGGGTTTTTTCTCCCTATATATACGGACCACCTCCCTCATAGGCATCATAGACTTGTATACGGGAAGGCCCCTAGGTTAGGGTATCCCCAAGTTGTAAATCTCCGACGTTTGTAACCTCACCCGATATAGTGAAGATTTGCTGACTGGTGTCCGTGGTTTTTCCCTTCCACCTTGGGAGGGTTTTCCACGTTAAAATCTCGTGTCTCCTGTGTTTAATCTACTGTTCTTCGTCGTTTATATTGCCTATCGTTTATAACAGTATCTTCTTGGAAGCAAGGTGAGGAAAATGAAACACCGTCTAAGGTGCTTCGGCATCCGATCATAGCTCAACCTCAGAGCTGGAAGGACATGGTCTTCATTTCCTGGTAACTCCCACTGTTCAATATTCAGTACCTCCTTCCATCTCTCCACGGTAGGCTCAAAGCGAAGAGCACTTGCAATTGCTTTTATTGCCAATGGCAACCCTCCACACTTTTCCACAATCTTCTTGCCAGTTTCTTCAAAGTCACCATGGCTATCTTGAACATTGAGGGCAAAGGCCAGCTGCTTAAACAAGATCCATGATTTATCAACTGATTAGAAGCCTATATGGTAGGGAGGCATTGTTTGGAAAGCTCTCGAAACAGATTCCTTACGGGTGGTTAGTAGGATCATTCCCAGTTGAGCACTTAGCATAGGAGACAGTAAAGTGTTCCAAAGGTCCCGGTCCTCATTCCACACATCATCAAGAACAAGCAAGAATTTCATGCCCTCAACTTGCTCCGTCAGTGCATCTTGGAGATCATCCATTTCCATTGCTTCACATTGTCTTCTTGAAAATAACATTAGGATCTTACTTGCCAAGTTCTTGACACTAAACTCAGGAGATACATGTACCCAGCCCTTGATGCCGAAGTATTTAGAGATCCTTCGATCATTGTACACTAGTTGAGCAGGTGTTGTCTTGCCTACTCCTCCCATACCAATAACAGGGAGGACGGAAAGCGTCCCTGCATCAGCATTGACAACTGCTGTTAACATTTTGATGACGCTTTCCTTGTCTTCTTCTCTGCCAACGATGTTTAGTTCATCTACATGTGGGTTGGTCGGCAGAGGCAACAATTCATTGTCATCTTCCAGCATGGGTGCATCACTCTGATCCATCTGGAGGTCATTCCATGCCATTGTTATTTCATTGAACCTCTCTAGAATCTTTTTAACCCTTGTTGCTAACTCATCAGGAACAGGAACTGGAATAGGGTCTGCTTCTGGTTCCTGTAAGTAAGTTCTAACAATATGATTATTCATTTATATTTCATTTGCAATTAACATATTTATGGATGGGAACAGTACAAATAAGAAAGGGTTAATTGGATCTGTGCCATTATAACTTTGTCGTTTCTGAAGAACACAATTACTATTCGCCTATTTTGAAGCATGCCAATACAATTCTTCGTTTCCCACAAATATGCAACTGAATACGTATAGACATAGTCTGGGCCTAGCTGCAGGCGTATACGAAGACGTATACTTCATCTACCCCGTCACTGACACGCGGGCCCCACATGTCATCTTCTTCTTCCCCCTCTCCTCATCACCTTCCTCCTGCTCCCACCTTCCGTCCATGGCTGTCGTGAGATGCTGGCATGGTACTCCAGCGACCGTGGAGGGCTAGTGAACGGCGGAGGAGGTCGAGGGTGGCCCTGCAAACACACCGAGGGTGCCCTCGCCGGTGAGAGCGGATCAGGTGAGGCCGGCGTCGGTGAGGATGGCCCAAGGTCCGCCGGCGTCCGTGGGAGACGAGGTTTCCAGCTCAGGTTAGCCACGAGATGTAGCGAGATGGCCTCCTCATGCGCTTGCGAAGCCGATGGAAGCAGCGGAAGGGCGCAAGATGGCTTGTGCGGGGAGATCGACGAGCTTGGGTCGACCCCGGCAATGGCGGCGGCGGTGCTTGGTGGAGGCGCTGGAGCAAGGAGGGCTTGTGCTGCTGCTCGCGGCTTGGAGATGCCCATCTCCCCGAGCACGGCCATCACCTCCTCCCCGAGGCCGAGCTCCTCGAAGCTCTCGGTAGCCTCGACTCTCTTCCCCTTCCCCTGCTGCGAGCTTCGCTCCGCGACCCTCGAGGCGGGCCTCGGGACGCCAGGGGACGAGGCGTCCTTGAGGTGGCGGAGGCAGAGGCGCTCGAGGAGGAACTCGTGCTGCGGAGGGGGAGCGGGAGTGGAGGTGGGGCCGAGGGTGGGGGCGGCGGTGGAGAGGACGGCGCGGAGGAGGCGGAGCCGGAAAGGGGACGGGCGGGAGAGGAGGAGGCAGCGACCCGTGGCGGCGGCGCCGGCCATCACCATGGGCGACCCGCGGAGGCAGCGACCCACGGCGGCCTAGCGCTCGGGATGGAGAGAGAGAACCGGAGAGAGAGATTCGGAGAAAAGGAGGAAGAAGATGACATATGGGGCCCGCATGTCAGTGACAGGGGAGATGGAGTATACGTCTTCGCATACGCCTGCAGCTAGGCCCAGGTTGTGTCCATACGTATTCAGTGGCATATTTGTGGGAAACGAAGAATTATAATGGCATGCATCAAAATAGATAAATAGTAATGGTGTTCTTCAGAAACGACAAAGTTATAATGGCACAGATCCAATTAACCCAATAAGAAAACCATTGAATAATTCTTCTCATCTGCCTAACCATCTGAAATAGACTTGTTTTGTCTAGAACATATCTGATTCAGCTTGCATAGCATGGAAGAAAGTATATATGCCATGCGCCCATGCACATAACTTTTTGGCACCGGAAATATCACAAAGCATGTTACTAATATAACTTATGTTCTCTTGTATAGGTGATTAAATAGACCAGTGGCCCACCCTACTAATCACAAGTGTTGAGCAGATCAACCAAAGAGAAACACATGCACACGTGAGATGGAAGGAGCAGTACCTTCTTTTCACCCTTGCGTTTGCGACTACTTCTGTTGCTTCCATCACCTTGCCTGTCTTGATCTTCTATCCTTCGCCGCAGCAGCTCATATTTGTAATGGTCAACAGCATCCTGGGCATCATAGACAAACTGCTGCAGTTCGCTTAGGCGCAGCCTCTCTGCTTCACCTCTGATGCTGCCCTCAGCTGATTCATCGAGTGTCCGCTGGATCATTATCATTGACCTTCGCAGCTCCCGGAGGTCCTCAAGAGCAGATTGCCCTTTATCGGAGTCGGAGGGTGCTGTCCAAACTGGTGCAGAAACTAGAGAGGAAAGCTTGCTTGCAGTCCACTTGACGATTCCAGATGCAATTAGCCCAGCCATGTGCTTGCCACCCGTGTTCTCAGACTCTAAGAACTTTATGACCAGATCTGTGACGGGTTTCTGTTTCCAGTTTCCTGTTTATGCTAAACAGCAGCTTCTGTGGCCATGGAGAGAAGGACATTTACTTTGTGTAGTCTACAAGTTGTACGCATTCTGGCTGGCTTCTCACATGGGGTGGTCTTAACGAAGTTGACTTCAATGGTGAGTTTCTTGTTGTATCGTCATAGCTTCAGCCTCATTCTTAAGGCATTAGGTTATGTGTTTCTATTTAATAATGACAACTTTGACAATTTTTTATGTTTATTTTTGAAATAAAAAACATTCACTTTGGCCCTGTACATTGTAGTGTTACAAAACGAAGACCTTGCTAGCTAGCTGACATTTGTTTTCTTTGGGCATTCCAAAGTTGAATGTGGAATATCCTCTTTGGCCAGACTGCCGATAGACAAAAACCAAATAATCTGTTAGTAAAACCATGGTTATGTTGATTAGTGAAAAAACAAACTTTAATTCAATTAGCATTAGGAAATTGCCTGAAGACTGGACTTGTTTGGAAATATTTATGTATTGCTTCACCATTTAGATATCGTGCTAACTTGTTCAGATATCAGGATTGGTGCATGTTACTAAACTATGGTTGTGAAGCTTTCATGCTTAGGAATTGAGAAAATGGCAATTCAGTCATTATGAAACGTGGACTTCGCTCTTTTGTCATCCCAAAAATAAAATTCATCCGTTTGCCATTATCAAACTTGGCACACCCACTAGAATACCTTTTGAATAATTTATTGCCAAATTTAATCATCTTTTTATTCGCGGCATCTTTTTGTTCCCGTTTTGCCCCTGGCTGAACAAACGTTGTCTTCTTCTTCTTTCTTTCCTGGTTCACGGTCTTCATGGACAAAACGAGCGGGAGAGAGAGCTGATGACGATGACGATAGGGCACGGCTCGTCCGCCGCCGCCGGCAGCCCACCTCCTTGGCCGTCTCTCTAAAGCCAGCCAGGTGTCCCGACTCCGCCGCCGACGCCCGCGCAGCTCCAAGTATTGGATGGAAACGCCTGGGGAAAAGCACCCTCACCGCAGCGGGCAGGAGCAGCGGCCACAGATCTGGCGTCGGGGAGAGCGTCGACCTGCTCGTGGCGGCCGCGGCGGGCTGGCGTAGACGCGTTGGAGTGGCGGCGGCGCCCGCCTGGAGTTGCGCCGGCAGTGGCTGTGGGTGGAAGAGAGGCGGCGGCGCTCGCCTGGAGTTGCTCCGGCGGAGGTCGTCTCTGTCTCGTCTGTATCTCCCGTTCGTGCTCCTCTCAGTGAACTCCTGTCAAGAGACCGTGAATGAGAACGAAGCGAAGGATAAGGCTTAAGGGTAAAACGGGAAAAGAAAAGATGACATGAAAAAAGTTATTAAATTTGGTAATAAATCTGTCACAGGATGACATTCTAGCGGGTGTGCCAAATTTGATAATGGCAAACGAGTGAATCTCATTTACGGGGTGATAAAGAGGAAAGCCTACGTTTTATAATGGCAAAATTACCATTTTCTTGGGTTCACATTCATCAGTTTACCTTTGTAAGAAGACTGGGCCAGTTTCTACACTTTCAGCACAGCTTCTAGTTTATGGAATCGTTGCACATGGAAGGTTGTACTTCTATTGACTAATGACCATGCTGCCATCTGTCTAGTGGCCCAAGGGTGGTTTGCCAAACCACACACAGCATGGCACTTCAATTTTCCAAGGTTCTATTGACTATTGTGTCGTTTGTGTTGATATTGGATACATTTTGGTCCTAACACTTATTCGGTCCCCATGCTAACCTGGCATGTTAATCCATTTTCTTGGTCCAGTGAAAGCATCACTCTACAATTCAACCCCATAGCATCGGTTGTCATATACTTTTTTTTTAAGTTTGGTGGCTAATGGATGCATGCCACTTTCAAGGCTCAAATTATGCGACAGAATTTATAGACTGCTGAAACAGTTGTTTCTCTTGAGAATTTAATATAGACTAAAATACACCGGAGGTCCATTAACTTTCGGTAAAGTGTTATCTAGGTCCATCAACTTTGAAACTGCATTTTTGGGTCCATTAACTTTCGTTTTGTGTCATCTAGGTCCATCAACTTTGAAACTACATTTTTGGTTCATGAACTTTTAAAATGGTTCACTGCAGGTCCACGCATGCATGCATGCACGTCGGCTTCGGCTGCAGTACATGAGCGGCTGCAGTATAGTAGTATGCCCATCGACAAGCCCCACTCCCTCGATCTGTATAAAATCACAGCATGCAGCACTGACACCAAAAGTGAATGTGCATGCAGCTGCGGCAGCCACCTTCTCGCGGTTCATCCCGACGGTGACACCAAAAGTGAATGTGCATGCGCTCGTGTACCGGTCAGCATGGACGCCGCCGCGAGGGAAGCGCAGAGTGGTCTGGAATGGCGGGTGACCGTGCCGGAGGGCGCGTCGGTGACCATGGAGCACGAGGCCGGCGGCCCTGCCGCGAGGGCGTGGGCGTGGCTGCTGGCCTGCTTGGCCAAGGCGTGGAGCAGGGTCGCCGGGTTCGCGAGGAAGGTGTGGTGGATCGCGGCAGATGATCCTCGGAAGGCGATGCACGGGCTCAAGGTCGGCCTGGCGCTCGCGCTCGTCTCCGTGTTCTACTACACCAGGCCCCTGTACGACGGCGTTGGTGGGGCTGCCATGTGGGCCATCATGACGGTCGTCGTTGTCTTCGAGTACACTGTCGGTGAGTCGATTGACCGGCTTTGCTTGGCAGAGTCAGTGCACGCAGATGAGCTGCCATACAACACTACCGGGAAAACGTCCTTTGCCGAGATCCTATATTTTTGCCGAGAGCAAAAACGCAGGCTCTCGGCAAATAAAACGTTTGCCGAGAGCGGCTCTCGGCAAACATCGGCTGTCGGCAAGTGACAGGATCGCCGTGGGCCTGCATCTCGGCAAGGAACAGCTCTCGGCGAAGTGGGCCGTTTTGCCGAGAGCCGCGCTCGGCAAAAAATGCCCGTCGGCAAAACGGTCATTTGCCGTAGGCCGCGCTCTCGGCAAAATAAGGCTCTCGGCAAAACATTGCCGCGGGCCCATAGCCGTAACCTGCCCTGACGGCGTCACCGCTTTGCCGAGAGCCCCTCCGTTACTACTCTCGGCAAACCTCTTTGCCGAGAGCTGCTCTCGGCAAAAATTTGCCGAGAGCCCCTCCCAGGCTCTCGGCAAATGTGGTTTCTATATTTCATGTGTATGTGTTTCTCTTCTCCTAACTCTCTCCAATTAAATATTTTTTTCTTTCATATGCTCCAAACTTTTTTCTCTACAGACATACTACAGGTTGTACTCAATATTAAAATTTTGTGTATTTTTGTAATTATTTGCTATATATAATTAATTAATTGCATTTCTATGAGTTTTTTTTAATCGATTAAAATTTGAACAGCGATTGATTTAAACACGGGAAAAAATTAAGTAGAAAATGATATTCATGCTATTTATGCATTATTGAGGGCAAATAACATCTTGTTGACGTTTTTTTCACCTTTTATTTTACGAATCGAAGACCACGAACATATGTCGCCCAACGATTTAAAAATTCTTAAAAAAGGAAACGAAGTCGGAAAATTGTGATATTTGCAATGAAGTCATGGTATCACACTTGGAGGCTGTGGTAAAAAATTAAAAATGTTTCGCACAAGTGGTTGCGTATGATTCTTATAATCTGAGACATCTCCGAATAAGTTTCATAAAGTTGAGAAGGAGTCATTAGGATTTTCAAACAATGTCACGGTCGAATTAGTTTTGGAGTTCCAAACTTTTTGTATAGCCATTAGAGAGCATAAGTTGTAACACGGCAAAAATTCGTATTTTTCCGGAGCCGTTTGTTGTTTATTAATTTTTTTTGGATTTGATTTGCCGAGAGCTTCAGGGGATTGCTCTCGGCAAAGACTCTTTGCCGAGAGCAACTAGTCCCGCTCTCGGCGCAGATTTCTTTTTTTTTACTTGGCCTGGATCAATTTTTTGCCGAGAGCTGGCTCTCGGCGAAGAGGTTTGCCGAGAGCTACTCTCGGCAAATAATAATTTTTATTTTTTTATATTTTTTTGTGCAGTTAGCTAGTTAAAAAATTCGAACCGAATTTGAAAAAAAATAACTTTACCGAGAGCCGGATCTGGGGGCTCTCGGCAAAGGGGGAAGGTTTGCCGAGAGCCTCTCAGATCTGGCTCTCGGCAAAGTGGCTTCACCACTTAAACGTTTCGGCGCAGCCCCGCAAGCCGCGTGAACCGTTTCGGCCGCAGCCCCGCCGCCGCCGCAGCCCGCCACGCCCAGCCGCGCGCGCTGCCGCCACCGCCGCAGCCCGCCACGCCCAGCCGCGCGCGCTGCCGCCGCCGCTCCGCCCGAGCCAGCCCGCCCCATCCTGCTCCGTGCCTCCGTCACGCCAGGAGTCAAGGTCGCCGCCGCCGCCGCCGCATGCCAGGCGCTTGCGTCTTCATCGTACCCTTCGTCAGGTCTTCGTCGGCCACCCAACAGGTATGCCCACCCCTTTCTCTTCCCTTTATGCTTTGTGAATTTGTATTCGGATCGAATCTAATTTCATTTCAGCATGCGGTTCTGCATCCATTGATCTGCTTTGATTTGAATGTCGTATGCTATGTATATAAAATGCAATTAAATTTAAATAACTATCATTATTATTAGAGGTAACTGTGAGGGTAAGATCTTTTGCTGCATGTCGTTTGCTTGACAGTAATGTAGTGTGGTTTTAAGCTCAGACATTTTGTTTATCTCAGATGTTTAAACTCAGATGACAGTTTCTCATATGTTTAAGCTCAGGCGAGAGTTACTAGTAGTTTCTTTTTCTTCTGTACTGATGATTCTTGGCTGCTATGGGCTGGTGATTGTTATGGAATGATGAAACAACTACTGAGCTGGCACCTGTGATGAAACATCTAAAGAATTTAATTAAAACTTCTTCCTCGTGCACAGTTGCAATGTATCATGTAGTAGTACTTTGTTTTCTTGTCAAATAAACTAAGTTATCTCCGTGAGCAAAAAGAGGCTAACTGGATTATAATGTTAAAAATAGAAATATCCGAATTTGTATTTCTTAAAAGGAGAATTCCTGCATTTACTAAATTACTGTGCATCCTAAATCCATTTGTCACATTGTTTGCTATAGACAAGCAAAGTGTCTGAAAATTATTTGCTGGTTGAAATGATGAGAAGGCAAAATAGGATTAACAGGGAATGTATTGCTTGTGAATTCAAACATGTACTGTTCCACGAGAAGCGAACTTGATTGAAATGATGCACAAACATATTTGCCAATTCCCTTTGTGCCACCAGCTATGGCAGTGGAAATTGTGTAAGCTTTCTGGTCGAAGTCATACAATTTTCTAAGCTTGATAGTGTTTCTGAATGCTGAGAACGAAAAAATGATGGAACTGAATGAGATGAGAAAGATAAGTTTCTTATCAGCTTGATAGTAGTAGTTGTAGTAGTTAGAGTAGTAGTAGTTGATAATTAAGCTGCATGTGGTTCCTTGATATATATGTGGTTGTCGGCCATCGTGCCGTGGTTTTCTTTCAGGTTTGGAAACCTCACCGTTCAGGTGAGATGCTGCCGAATTTTTGAGTTGACGTTATTTTGCTTCTTTCTTTCTTTTTGCAGGAGCCGAGTCGGAGTACCCCGGTGTCCCTAGGTCTGCCCGCACCGCGTCGCCTCGCCACTGCACCAACCCGCCACGGCCCCGCTAGCCTGACTTCACCGCCACCTAAGGTATAACCACTCTTTCTTTGTCCTGGTCATGTATCTCCACGTAACCCAGTTAGGTGTCTCCCATTCAAAAGAGATACGGTTAGAAATATGCAGATCTTTGCATATCAATAACCGTATCTGTTTCGAATTGTCCACGTTTTTTGGACAGCCCGAGGATGCGCAGATGGTGTTAGTTTCCATGGTCTGCTCCGATCCGAGACAGAGTTTCGACAGTACCTTCCTGTTGTTCTTCGGATACACAATCTCCCTATCGGGACGTGTATTTGGAGAACAGCGGGGAGGTGCTGCCAAAATTCTGTTTCGGATAGGACTAGACCATGGGAACTAACACCATCTACGCATCCTTGGGTGGGATTAGGACCTATCCTTACCTATTAGATGGTAGGAACAACGTGTAGATGCAAGTCCATGGTTATATTTATTACTTGGTGATATATATGTTAGAGGATGGATGACCGTGAGTGGATGTACTCGGGCCGCCGGAGCGCCCGTGAGATTACCAGAGAATGGGTCGACAAGACCGAGGCTTTCATCAAGCAAGTATTTGACCAGGCTCCCGGAGCGCGTGCCGTTTTTTGTCCCTGCATCAACTGTAAGAACAGAAAGAGGCAGACAAAGGAGGTGATGACTTCACATCTGGCTAGGCATGGATTTACGAAAAACTATACCCAGTGGACCCACCACGGTGAAGCCGATCGTGTGAGAGAGGAGGTGGTGAGACCACGTGTCGAGGATTACAATGCTGATGCTGGGGTAGCAGCTTGGTTAGATGACTTTCACGAAGCACACTTCGCTGACGGACGTAGGCAGCAGGAGGAGGAGCCAGAGGCAAGCGCAAAGGCGTATTACAACATGTTGTCTGCGGCAGGGAAACCCCTTCATGGCCACACACAGATTTCAAAGCTTGATGGCATTTCACGCTTAATGGCCTTAAAGTCCCAGTTCAACCTCAGTCGAGAGAACTTTGATGAAATGTTGACAGTTATTGGCTCCATCCTTCCGGCCGGTCACCTTCTGCCACAGAACATGTACGAATCGCAGAAGGTCCTTCGTGCACTTAAGATGCCGTATGAGCAGATACATGCTTGTCCGAAGGGCTGCGTCCTCTTTAGAAAAGCACACGCGGATGCAAAGTACTGTCCAAAGTGTAAATCCTCTAGGTATCTGGAGGTAGACTCTGGTGATGGTGAGAAGAGGCAGAGTCCGTACCCCATGAAAATCCTATGGTACCTTCCATTCATACCGAGGATCCAATGGCTATTCATGACAGAGGAGTCCGCGAAACAGATGATATGGCACAAAAATGGAAAAAGATACAGTCCTGAGAAGATGGTACATCCAGCCGATGGTGAAGCATGGCATCACTTTGATAACATTCATCATAACAAAAGTGGGGAGGCACGTAATGTGCGTGTTGCACTGGCAACAGATGGGTTCAATCCTTATGGAATGATGGCTGTCCCATACACTTGTTGGCCCGTGTTTGTTATCCCTCTCAATCTCCCCCCAGGCGTCTCCTTCCAACGACAGAATGTGTTCTTGTCGTTGATAATTCCAGAACACCCTGGGAATAACATGGGTGTGTTCATGGAGCCTTTGTTTGATGAACTGGTCCATGCTTGGGACCATGGTGTATGGACATACGATCGAGCTACAAAGACAAACTTCAACATGCATGTTTGGTATCAATACTCCATGCATGACTTCCTAGCATATGGGATATTCAGCGCTTGGTGTGTTCACGGGAAGTTTCCATGCCCCTTGTGCAAGGCAGCTCTGTAGTTTAATTGGCTGCAGAAGGGCGGCAAATATTCTGTATTCGACAAACATCGACAATTCCTCCCTGCTGAGCATCCATTCAGACGAGACATCAAGAACTTTACTAAAGGTGTCATGGTTACAGACCCCGCACCATAGATGATGACCAGTGCCAAGGTTCATGATCAGATAGATGCTCTCCGGATCAATGAAAAAGATGGTAGGTTCGTGGGATATGGTGAGGAGCATATGTGGACCCATAAGTCGCCCTTGATGATGCTCCCCTATTATAACGACCTTCTTCTTCCACACAACATTGATGTAATGCACACTGAGAAGAATGTTGCTGAGGCGCTTTGGGCAACGATCATGGACATTAAGGATAAGACGAAGGACAATGTAAAGGCGAGACTGGACCTGGCAACGATATGTGATAGACCAAAGCAACACATGCAACCTCCTAGAAGCGGCAAGAAATGGACAAGGCCTAAGGCCGATTACAGATTGAAACCGGAACAAAAGAGAGAAGTATTAGAATGGTTCAAAACATTAATGTTCCCTGATGGGTATGCAGCGAATCTGAGGAGGGGAGTGAACTTATCTACCTTGCGAATCAATGGCCTGAAGAGTCATGACTATCACATATGGATTGAGTGTCTTCTTCCGGCGATGCTCCGAGGCTATGTCCCTGAGCATGTGTGGAAGACGCTAGCCAAGTTGAGCTATTTCTTCCGCCAGCTTTGTGCCAAGGAGTTATCTCGTAGCGTGGTTGCAGAATTGGAAAAAATAGCACCTATGTTGCTCTATAAGTTGGAGATGATCTTTCCACCCAGCTTCTTCAACCCAATGCAGCATTTGATTCTGCACCTCCCATATGAGGCACGAATGGGGGGGGCCCGTGCAGGCCCGTTGGTGCTATCCAATCGAGAGATGTCTAAAGGTTCTTCGGAAGAAATGCAGAAACAAATGCAAAATTGAGGCTTCCATGGCGGAGGCATTCGTTCTAGAGGAGGTTACTAACTTCACACAAGCATACTATGGTGACAAGCTTCCTAGCGTGCATAATCGACCCCCTCGTTACAATGCTGGTGAAAATGAATCAAAACTCAGCCTTTTCCAAGGGCAACTTGGAAGTGCGAGTGATGCGACCTCATTGTTGTTGAAAAACGAAGAGTGGCTCACAATCATTATATATGTGTTCACCAATCTTACCGAAATGGAGCCGTACATGCAGTAAGTGGCTTCTTGCACGAACTTGTTAATTAAATATGCTGTCAACATTCTGCATCCAACCTCTTTGTTTCTCGTTGTTATAGGGAGTTTATTAATGAGAACTGGCATCTATCAAGGGAACCTACCCCGCAAGAACGTGACACCATTCTTCATCAGGGTGCGGGAAATGGAATCTCTGATTTTATTTCTTGGTTCAAACAAAAGGTACTATGCAATTTAGCTTGTTCGCCGATTGATATTCCCAGTTGCTTGTACATTCCAATTTAACGATCTATCCTCCTTGACCTTGCAGAGCCAAACCGATTTGACTATGAATCCAGAGTTGAGACAGGTTGCCAATGGCTTTGAACATAGGGTCAAGTCATTTTCTAGTTATGATGTGAATGGATACCGATTTCACACAACAAGACACGAGTAGAGCCGGCCCAATCGAAGAACCACGAATTCCGGAGTTTTTACTGGCGGCCTTGATGGGGCCGAGTATTATGGAAGAATTGAAGAAATATACGAACTTAGGTTTCGTGGTCGCAAACCTCTTAACCCGGTTGTATTCAAATGCCATTGGTTTGATCCTCAAGAAACGAGACGAAGTCCTTCCCTTGGGCTAGTAGAAATTCGACAGGATTCCGTCTATGGTGGAAAGGATGTATATATTGTGGCTCAACAGGCCACACAAGTTTATTATCTCCCCTACTCATGCCAAAGGGACCCTCGTCTTTAGGGTTGGGATATTGTGCACAAGGTATCGCCGCACGGTAAAGCATCTTCCCCAAATGCCGAAGACTACAACTTCGACCCAAACACATATGATGGAGAGTTCTATCAAGAAGAGGGTCTACAAGGGACTTTTGAGATTGACTTAACCGAAGCTATGGAAATGGAAGTAGACAATGAAATGGATGTTGATGTGGACGAGGGGGATGAGGTGGAAAATGCGAAGGACTTGGCGTTACTTGAAGGATTACATATTGGCAATGGCAATGATGACATAGTTGCTCCTTTGGAAAGTGTTGAACATTTTGACATGGCTGATAGTGATGATGAGAGCTATGATCCAGCTAATCTCGATGGGGATGATTATTTCTAATACATGTAATATTATGTTATTTTTTAATTATGCTTTATTTATTTTGCATCTCTTTATAATAATGTCTTGTTTATGATCCATCTAATCCGATCTTATTGTTTATGTCTTGTAGGTGATTGTGCAAAGATGGCGGGCCGTAGAGCTTTGCGGGCGGTCAGGTCGCTTTACGACACGGGGGGCAATACACCAGGGCCCTCAGGTGAAGCTGGGGGGTCGGCACCACCTCAGGGGAGGAGGAGGAGGGCGGCCGGGAGGAGGCCTAGGGCACCACCGCCTCAGCCTGCAGCAGCAGCACCACCAGAGCCCGAGGAGGAGCGGGAGGAAGAGCAGGTGGACGAGCAGGCTCAGCAGGGAGAGGACGAGCTGCAGGCCGAGCAGGAGGCTGACCAGCTGGACGAGCAGGAGGAGCGGGAGGATGAGCAGGAGGCCGAGGTAGGAGGTTCTAGTTCCACCGGAACCTCGGGTGTCTACCAACGAGGTCTGGCAAGCCTACCTGAGCGGCCGATACCTGAGGCTCTACGCCCGGTCATTCGACCCGTTGGGCAAAAGTACGTAACTTTTACATTTTTTCGCTCCTACATATGATAGAATCACAATGGAAACTAACAGTTTTTCTTAATCACTTACGCAGGTCTTGGAAGGTTGTGGACCCAGGTGCTCACAAAAGGTTGCCCAATGGCATCCTGGGTCTTCTCTGTAGGGAACACTTCCCAGGCTTGGTTCGCTATGCCGAAGCTCTAGAGCCGGCCTACATGTACGAGCACTACGTCGCCGCCCCTAATGCGGAGGACGAGACGGGCCGCACGTACGAAAGCGTGGCGGAGCGGGTTATGTGTGAGTTTTGGGTAAGTCTTCCTCCCACTACTTTGCTCAATACATTGCATTCGCTAGAGTTTCTTGAACCAGTGTATTGATACATCTTTTCTATATGCAGGACTTCTTCAAATGCGCCGAGGGCTATGAGGCGAGGGCGGCCAAGGCGTTGGCCAAATCTTTTAGAGGTCGCATCTCAGACATGCATTACGAGGCGCGGCTCCAGGCCATCATCGATTACTGTGCCGTCTATGAGCTTCGGAAGGTAAAGAAAGAAGATGCAAGATTAATGCATCTGACCAAAGAGCAGTACCTGAAGGTAAATATACAACATCAATATTGATTTCTTCTGAGATTGGGTAGGCTTAAATTGTTCTTATATCTGTCAATGTATTTGATGTCGTACAGGTGCCTCCTGGCTGGTGCGCTAATAAAACGTGGGCATGGCAGATGATGGTTGACAGGTGGGTGAGTGGCAATTGGGCGGATAACCACACCATCCTTCGGGAACGACGTTTGCTGATGCCAGGTGTATCACACCACCAGGGCAACCTTAACATCCACGAATTCGGGGCTAGATGGGTACGTGACTTGGTGTAGCTTCATTTATTCTTTCAAACGTTTATTCCTGCATGATTTATAATCGTCTTGTTGTTTTTCTCGCAGTCGGCTGCACATCAAAACCAGCCATGCGGAGAGCTCAAGTCATGGGTTCTGGCCCACAAGGGCAAGGCGACAGACAACATCAACTGGAACTCGGATGACCCAGCCGAGTCGTTCACCAATGAGAGCATCCCTGAGCGCATCAGTCAGTACACCGAGGCGGCAAGGGGAGTCCATGGGGCAGACTGGGATCCGCACACCGCGGACATTGACGGCGACATCGTCATGAGGGTGGAAGGAGGCAAGAAGCATGGGCGGTACCTCATCGGCAACAGCACGCTCGACCCGCACACCACTCCCACTCTCTCACAGGTCCGGACAAGCAGCACGAGCGGTAGCGTGCCCATACGCCCAAGGCAGGACACTTCGACGCATCGTGTGGCAGCACTACAGGTTATTTCTGTTTTATTCGTCGATCATTGGTTTTACATTCCTCGAAATTGCTTGTAACAATGCGGTGAAAAATTATAGGTCCAGGTGCATGCGCTCGAGGAGCATAAGGCTAGGGTGGAGGAAGAGCGACAGAGGGAGCGGGAGGCCGAGCGACAGAGGTGGGAGGCCGAGCGGGCGAGGTTTGACGCCTTGGCTCAGTACGTGGCAAGTCTTGGCGTCACGATGGATCGTCCAGCGCCACTAGAGCTGTTCGCTCCTCCACCGCCTTACCCATACCCACCTTACTCATACGTGAGTTCATCTTCTCTAACAAAAGCTTTTTACTGTGCATGTCGGCCATTGTGCCGTTGATATGTGATGGGAGGCCTTCGTGCCGTTGATATATATGTGTGCCGGCCATCGTGCCGTTGATATGTGGTGGGCGGCCATCGTGCCATTTGTTTTCTTGCAGGTTTTGGAAACCCCACCGTACAGGGGAGGTGCTGCCGAAATTTTGATGTGTCTAGGCTTAGATTACAATTTTATACCTAGTTCTGCAAATTTTGACTTGTCTACGTTTAGATTACAATTGCATGCCTTAGTATTACTATAATTACTAATTTTTCTTCTCCTTTGTGCAGAATCAATCGGCGGGTTCAAATGATGTGCCTGAGCAGCCGCCGTCGGGAGGGTCGTGGCACCAACCGTATCCACAACTTCCGCCGCATCAGCAGTCGTCGGGAGGGTCAGGGTACCAGCCGTATCCACACCTTCCGCCACAGCAGCGGCCGTCGTCGGGAGGGTGGGAGCCTTGGGGGTGAGCCTGTTGTTCTTCATCATGTATTAGCACTTTGTGACATGAACTTGTGTGAGATGAACTTAGCACTTTGAGATGGACATGTGTTGTTGGATTTGAGATGTTTAGATGGATTATAATGTGAGACATGTGATGTGGATGACATATTTGTGATATATGTGATGTGGATGACATATTTGTGATATATGTGATGTGGATGACATATTTGTGATATATATGATGTGGATGATGTGTTATATTTGTGAAATATGTGTTGTTGAAGCTGGAAATATAAACAAAAATAAAAAAAAATGCTCTCTGGACTCTTTGCCGAGAGCCTAGCTCTCGGCAAAGAAGCCTCTTTGCCGAGAGCCTGGCTCTCGGCAAATATGCCTCTTTGCCGAGAGCCTGGTGGTCGGCTCTCGGCAAACCTATTTTTTTTTTAAACCACCTCGGCCGCAGATCTTTTTTTTTAACAATTCTTTGCCGACGGTCGCTCTCGACAAAGAAGTTCTTTGCCGACGGTCGCTCTCGGCAAAGACGCTGTCACACCGTTAGCGGTTGGTAAGTCGTTACTGGGGCGCGCCAGTTTGCCGAGAGCTATAGTTTACCGAGAGCCTTGACATTACTCTCGGTAAATATTTTGCCGAGAGGTGCTCTCGGCAAAGAATACTTTGCCGGTAGATGTTTTGCCGACGGCTCTTTGCCGAGAGCTGCTCTCGGCAAATAGTTTGCCGAGCGTCAACTCGTCTTTGCCGAGAGCTTCGGGCTCTCGGCAAAGGCTATATACGCGTGCATGCATGCGTGGATATTGTCTTGACCAGCTGGTCTTTGCATGGGCAGGTGGCAGCGTGTACAAGTGTTTCAACCGGGTCGTTGCGACGGCGAGCGCCGGCGTTCTCGCGCTCGGCGTGCACTGGGTGGCGGACAGATCCGGCGAGCTCGAGCCGGTCATCGTCACTGGCTCCCTCTTTCTGCTGGGTACGTATTTTGCATTTGTCATTGCTTTGTGTGATAGTAATCACTTAACGTATATATGTAGTACCACCCATATGGCCAGACATGTCGACGAAGAGGATCGGACGGCCTATATACACTTATGCAGCCACGTATGTGAATGAATGTACGTACATTACATTTACATGCAGGCACACAAGAACCAAAACTTGTACGGCCGCCAACGCGTACACACGACGTATATATGTAGTACCACCCATATGGCCAGATATACACATACATACGCGGTGGATGGCGATGGATCCTGTGTCCGTTCTCGGCTGCCCGGGCACCCGGTACATCACATGGCAGGCAGGGGGCACGGCAGGGGCGTCTCATACGTGTAGCCGTGTCACTGTGCATATACACGTACACGTGCCCCGGCAACGCACGAGCGTATGTACGTGTACGTTTAGGGCGAGGGACGACGTACACTTCATGTTTATTAGCAGCTCCTCCGATCCACGGAAAATAATAATCAAGGCCTTCAAATAATATATCTAGTAATAATGAAATGGTGTCGCCCGCCAGGCTAAATCTTATCGAGTTCGTCTAATCTGCCGTCCTGGTTTGGAGATAGATCGATCGGCGAGGTTTTTCATGGTTATCGATCAAGCCTTATTGCTCGTCTTGTTTTCCGGTGACTCCTCGTCGGTGTCCGGCTCGTTCAACGGGTGCACTTTGATCGTCATCTCTCATCTCGGTCTCTCCCTTCCTGTCGTCATCATCATCGTCGTCGTCGACCTGCTTGAAGCTCGCAAGTGTCGCCAGCTCGTCGACGGCGTCCGCATGTCGCCCTGCAGCTCCTGCACGGCCGTGTTCATGTCCGTCACCGCGAAGTCCAGGGCCCCGGAGGAGGACGTGGTCATGGTGGCGACGGAGCGCGACGACGCCTCCCTGAGCACCCGCGCGCACCACGCGCCCACCCGGGTGCACACGTCGCGGAGGAGGCGCTTCACGTGTGGGGGCGCCTGGACCTCGGCGCCCGCGCAGCTGCTCAGGGCCTCCACGCTGCCCGTAGGGGTGGCGGAAGCCGAACCGGCCATGCGCGGGCTCCCACCGCGCCAGGTTGGCATGCGAGTCCTCGGACGCCTTGGAGTTGAGCACGCACTTGTACCCGTCCGACGACTTGGACTGCCGCGCGGCCGCCTCCTCCGCCTCCGCGAAGTAGTCCTCGACGCAGGCCTCCACGGCGTCCGCGAGCTTGTCCATGTTCCGCGAGGTGAGGAGGTGCAGCTCCGCGCCGGACCACACGGGGCAGATGAGCACCCTGACGGCGAGGCACATGAAGATTTCGATGCCGATGGTGGACACCCGCTGCTGCGCCAGCGCCGCGAGCTGGTCGACGCGGTACCCCGACACGGCCACCAGGCTGTACGTCAGGATGAAGATGGTCACGCCATAGTCGAACCGCGCTTTCACCGTCGGGATGAACCGCGAGAAGGTGGCTGCCGCAGCTGCATGCACATTCACTTCTGGTGTCAGTGCTGCATGCTGTGATTTTATACAGATCGAGGGAGCGGGGCTTGTCGATGGGCATACTACTGTACTGCAGCCGCTCATGTACTGCAGCCGAAGCCGACGTGCATGCATGCATGCGTGGACCTGCGGTGAACCATTTTAAAAGTTCATGGACCAAAAATACAGTTTCAAAGTTGATGGACCTAGATGACACAAAACGAAACTTAATGGACTCAAAAATGCAGTTTCAAAGTTGATGGACCTAGATGAAACTTCACCAAAAGTTAATGGACCTCCGGTGTATTTTACTCTTTAATGTAGCTACATACAATTCTTGAGGTGCTACTAGAAAGATACATGAGTGATCTAAATGTGGAAAAATTTGAGGTAACAATCTGAAACAGAGTCGAAATATTTGAGGTAGCTAAAAGGGCCCAAGGTTTGATCTAACAATCTGTATGCCACAGCTAACGAGTAATGATTGTTCTCAGATATATATGTTCTTCAGTTGACTGTTGACCTAGGTGCAGAGTGCTCACGCAGGTAAACATTTCTCTTTTCTATTGGTTGGTCCATCGTTTGATCTTGAGGCTTTCTGGTTCTGGTTGCTATGTCAAATTTCTTCAATAATCCCGAAGCCGCAGTTGGCATTTTTTTTAGCAGAGTTGGCATATTTTAGCCCTAACCGGTTCTATGCGCAGTGGGCCTGATGTGCGTCACGGCCCACTCTTTCTTACCCCAGCGGGAGTTCTGCTCAAAAAAAAAAAAAAACCCAGCGGTTCTTGGGCCTGAAAGTGATCTAGATAAGGACATTTGCGAGTGTCAAACAACAAATATGCTTTTTTCACGCACTTTTTGATATGTTGTTGATGTCCATAATTTTCATATACGTTAAAAAAAAGAATGTTTTATGCGCCTATACGTAACTACTAACTAGAATGACTTATGTCACCGTCATGCAGTGCTGCAATTACTTTGTTTTGCCTATACGTAACTTGGATCTAATTAAAATGTTGGTTTGCAATTTGCAAATCAGCGTATGTTCATAAGGTCAGGTCGGTAACTAGTTCTCGTAACACAGACAGAGGTGACTAGCCGAGCTATTTGCTCCGCCTCGTCTACACCGTGCCCATCCCCCACCGCATCGTGCGATTCGCTCCTGCGCTGTTCACCTGCGTCCCAATTACTTGTGCCGCTCGCTTCCTCGTCGGCCACCCGTTGCCCATCGCCATCGGGCACGGCATTGACCTCGCCATAGCTACTGGGGCACACGTGCCGTGGCGCCTCAAGTCTTCCTCAACTAAGCCAAGGGCACTTATGAGTGTGGCCGTTGCTGGTGGTGCTCGCCGCCGGATCCTACCCCGACGACCGGAATCGACCGGCCCTAGCCTTTCCCTCATGTTGCAAATGTATATTTCAATTGTTTCAGAGGTATGTTGTAATTGTTACACATGGATGTTGTAAAAGTAGATTGGGATGTTACATATTTTCGCAAATGTTTTCACTGGTATATTGCAAGCATTTTGAAAAAAATATTTCATCTGTTTCAGACGCATGTTGCAACAAGTGTTTTGTCTGGATGTTGCATATGTTTCACATGCATGTTGCAAGCGTTTTATGTGGATGTTGCATATGTTTCACATACATGTTGCAAATGTTTTATCTGGATGTTGTATATGTTTCACACATATGTTGCAACAGTATGTTTTAAATGTTTCATCTGTGTCCGATGTATGTTGCATCCAAGTATTTCATGTTATAAGTGTTTCACGGGCTGAGTGATGGGCGCACGGCCCAAGCACCGGGGGATGGGCGCGACAGACTAGGGACCGGCGGACACGGGCGCAGCGAGCTGGGGGTTGGTTCCCGGGTCCCGCCCACATGAAGAGAGAGAAGGGGGTCAGGAAGAAGGAGCGGGGCGTAGAGTGTGCGTGTGAGGTGGGGGCGGGCTATAGCCGTCCATCCGGACGCGAGGAGCGGCGATCGCAGCGCCGAGAGCAGTATGGACGAACGAGTTGAAACGAGGTGGACGGAAATATGCTGCGCGGACGTTCGGACTCGCGTGTCAGTAGGAATGTGCGGGCAATAGCCAGCGCCCTATGTTCAGGCAGCATATCTCCGGTGGTGTTTGGTTCTTTAGTCGCTTTTAAAATTCATGTCACATCAAATGTTTAGATACTAATAAGGAGCATCAAATATAGATTAATTACAAAACCAATTACATAGATGGAGGCTAATTTGCGAGACGATTTTTTAAGCCTAATTAGTCTATCATTAGCACATGTTTACTGAAGCACAACGTTGTCAAATCATGAACTAATTAGGCTTAAAATATTCGTCTCGTAAATTAGTCACAAGTTATACAGTTAGTTTTATAATTAATCTATATTTAATACTCTATGTATCAAACATTCAATGTAACCGGAATTACAAGAGAGACTGCACTAACCAAACAGGGCCGAACGTCTCGTAAAACAGACAGAGGTGACTAGCATTTGCTCCGCCTCGTCTACACCACACAGCCGTTGAGTCCACGTCGCCTTTTTGGCCGTCAACCCCACACCTCAAACTCCCTCCCTCCCAAGAATGCCAGATTATCCACTGCGGCTTCTCCCTCCTCCAGCTCCTCCCCTCCCACCATGATTACCACCCACCTCTCCCCAACCCTCAAGCACCGCTTCCCGTCCCCGCTCCACTGCACGTCCCACTCCCACCACCACCTTCCCGTGCACCTTCCGCTCCCCCGCCGCTACCGCCACCTCGCTAAGCCCCCCGCCGTCGCCGGCTCGGCCGCGCCAGACCTCCTCGCGAGCGTCGAGTCCGTCGCCTCCGCGGCCTCGGTCCTGGCCGCCATCGTGCTCGTCCACGAGTCGGGCCACTTCCTCGCCGCGGCGTCCCGGGGCATCCACGTCTCCCAGTTCTCCATCGGCTTCGGCCCGGCGCTCGCCCGCTTCCGCCTCGGCCCCGTCGAGTACGCGCTCCGCGCCATCCCGCTCGGCGGCTACGTCGGCTTCCCCGACGACGACCCGGAGTCCGGCTTCGCGCCCGACGACCCGGACCTCCTCCGCAACCGCCCCGTCCCGGACCGCCTCCTCGTCGTCTCCGCCGGCGTTGCCGCCAACCTCGCCTTCGCCTTCCTCATCGTCTACGCGCAGGCGCTCACCGTCGGCGTCCCCGTCCAGGCGCAGCTCCCCGGGGTGCTCGTCCCCGAGGTCCTCCCGGGCTCCGCGGCCGCGCGCGCGGGCCTCCTCCCTGGGGACATCATCCTCGCTGTCCCCGGCGCCGCGCCGGACCCGTCCGTGCCCGTCCTCGTCGACCTCATCAAGGCCAGCCCCAGCAAGAAGGTGCCCCTCACCGTCTCAAGAACCGCGCCCGGGACGGTGGACAGGCGGTCCCTTGAGCTCACCGTCGTGCCGGACACCAGCGCCGATGGCATGGGGCGCATCGGCGTGCAGCTCTCCCCCAACGTCATGGTCACGCGCGTGAACCCCAAGAACCTGGCCGACGCCACCGTCCTTGCCGTGCGCGAGTTCACGCTCTTGACCGGGACGGTGTTCGACGGGCTCAGGCAGACATTGCTCAACTTCTCTCAGTCCGCCGAGAAGGTGTCAGGCCCTGTGGCCATCATTGCAGTGGGAGCGGAAGTGGCCAGGTCCAGCGCCGATGGTCTGTTTCAGTTTGCGGCGGTGATCAACCTCAACCTTGCAGCCATAAACTTGTTACCCTTGCCGGCATTGGACGGTGGCACGTTGGCATTGATCCTTCTTGAGGCAGCCCGTGGTGGCCGCAAAATTCCTCGAGAAGTGGAACAGGGCATTATGTCATCAGGGATATTGGTGGTGCTCATGGTTGGCATGTTCCTCATTGTGCGTGACACACTCAACCTTGACTTCATCAAGGAGATGTTGTGATGAAAATCAGTTGATTGCAGCTGTAGTAAAATTGCTGGTGTCAGCACTTGGTTGGCTTGCAAAAGGTTACTTCTTGTCATTCTTTTTGCCCTTTGATGGGACTGCTCTAGCACTCTGCTAGCTTGCTATACTGATCGTAGGTCCTTGTATTGGTATTTTTGAAATGAAGTTTGTGATATTACAGTTAATCATGATCAAGATGAAAAAAAGGAATGATGGATTGCTCAAATCAAATCAAGCTTATAACATCACTACTGCGTTGTGCATTCCTTCCAAAAGAAAAAAAAAAACATCACTACATGGTTTTCTGTCTCCTATCTGATATTACCCACATGTTACAATACAAGCCTATGAATCTGGTCATTATATTTCAATTTGTCTAGACATCTGTTTATTAGAATTCTAACTTTTTTTGGGCTCGAATTGATATATCAGAATTTGCTATCCTGCTCATAGGTCCTTGTGTAGTTGTATTGCTGTTTTCCAAATGAATCTTTTCAAGTTTCTATTAAGCGTCCTTCAAGTAAAAGAAGTTATGAGAAGTTTATATGTAAATTCCTAGCTGCAAGGCACTTGCAACTAGGCATTTGCTATCCTGGTGCCTGAGTACCTTTAACTTCTATGTAATTCAAATATAAAACATACGAGAGAGGTAAAAGCACTTGCTTTTTCTGTTCTATGGATCTGAGTTGCCTTCATTATATATAGGTCATTGGTATGTTTCGAGTACAGCTTGATAGTTCATAAAACTGGGTCAGGAAATAGAAACACAGAACAGAGAAGCAGGAAAAAAGTTCTTTCCTTTAAAACTTGATCTGTTCTATGGATCACTTCTTAACGTCTCATCTTTTATTTTTGCCAAGAGATGCAATAGTATGGGTTTTATGTTGTCTATTGTGCTTTATTCTATGATGAAGAGAGGTTCTGCCTTTATTATATTATTAGCATTAGCAGGGCCTCTCCACCATGATGAAATCATTGGTCTGATGATTTTCGAACCAACTAAAGTTCAGATTTGGAACAACCTTCTACTCTACTACTAATACTAGTGTTGCTTAGCCTCCTGTTGCAAATACAAGAAAAGATAGCAAATGTGTACAGTTCAGGATTTTGCACTCGCGACAGCAGGATGCGCTAATTACATAGCAAAAACTTAAGACCAAGGATCAGTCTGCTAGAACTAGAGTTAACTTTGTGACATGGAACATCTGGCCTACTAATCGAGCATATGTTTCTCTATGCCAACAACGGCAATCAGCTTATTCTCAACTGCTGTACTGCAATATATGCTTTAGAATTAGCAGACATCCCAGACCTCCGATGTTCATGACTATGATTAGCTATGATTTTCAGTAATGCATCGAATTAGAAGACGGCTGCCCATTGCGTCCTGAATCCATGCTGGAATGTGGATCACTCTTTGAGTGTGCGGGTTCAGGGCTGGGTTGCAGGATCTGCAGCTGAACTGCTGAAGGATGAGACAAACCTGGCGGCGTTGGCTAGCTGTAGAAACTCCGACCGCCCTTTGCGGCAGTTGTGATTTGTGAACTCACAGGGTCTCCATCATCCTTCTTTTGTTAAACCACTGTTCATTTTTTTTTAAATATGAGTGCTCATTTTGAAAAGCTAGTATGATTTGTTAGACGAACTTGAGACCTTAAGGTGTGCGTTTGAGGAATTTTGAAAACCAACTGGACGACTGATCGTTGTGGTTAGGAAGAAACTCTTGGTGCAGGATGATCTGGGTGAGAGCAACCTCAACGCATTGCTTTTTATCTGTGCTTCGTCAGGCCAACTTCGATAAAAAAGTAGATGCCGTGCTGTGGCAGTAGTACCTAGATAAGCCGCAATAGCCTAAGGAAAGAGGAGACGAGAGACCATAGAAACTGCGAGAAAAAATGATAATGCTCCACCGTGGGCGTCCGTCTGCCGTCCCACCACACAAATATCTGATACTCCCGTCAGGTATTCAGGTGGCCACTTAGATTTATCCTCTACGGTTCCATCTCGTCTCTCTCTCCTTCGTCTCTCCATTCAAAGCAACAGGGAGACAAAGGATGTCGTGTAGCTTGTGCATCTCCTCCCCGTCTTGAACTCACGCAGCCACCTGTCTCGCGCGTGTCACGACAATACCCCACCTGCCCTCTGCGCGCTGTCAGCAAGGTCTGCGCCTCCATTGAGGTCCGCGCGCTGCCACCAGAGAGCCTCTTGTTGCCGGCGAGCTCCGCGCCGCCAAAATCTAGGCATCGTCGCTGAGCTCTTTGCGCGCGCTGCCGCCCGCGAGCTGCGTGTTGCTGGTGAGCTCTACATCGCCGCAATCCGCGCCGCCAATGAGCTACGCACTGGCAACCTCCGTGGCATCGAGCTTCGTGCTGGTGTCGAGCTTCGCGTCAACGAACCTCGATTCGCCCAAGCAGCAAGAAGATGATGTGCTTTTCGCCTAAGCAACAAGAAGATGTTGCGCTGAAAGCGGATATTGCAAGCGTATGTTTCTAAGTGCTTTCATGTGTTTCATATGCATGTTGCAAGTGTTTCATGTGGATGCTGCATATGTTGCCATGGCTATACACGTATGTTGCAAATGTATTATTTCAAATGTTTTAGCTGTTTCAGACGTATGTTGCAAGTGTTTTATCTAGGTGTTGCATATGTTTCACACATATGTTGCAAGTGTTTCATCCGGATATTGCATATGTTTTCACACATATGTTGCAAGTGTTTCATCTCCATGTTGCATATGTTTTACAATGGCACATGTGTTTTCCTGGTGTTTCAGACGTATGTTGCAAATATTTCAACTGTTGGACGTATGTTGCAAGTGTTTCATCCAGATATTGTAAAAGTAGATCTGATGTTGCACATGTTGCAGTGGGACCCATTTGCCGCAGCCGCTTGCTATAGCTGCTAGGCCCACCTGCATGCGTGTGGGTATGGAGCGAGCGACAGGTGCGGAAAATGGTGCAGGCACAGATCGAGATGCAGCCCTGTGTGGGCACACACATGCGCAGAAAACGGAGCGGCGCGGGCCCCCATGTTAAGCAGGTGCAGGCGTGCGGATGGGCGTAGTAGCATGCCTACGCGGGTGCGCGGGCAAGCGCAGCAGGCGTGGGTATCCGGATGCTAGCCTAACCGAAGAAAAAGTAGATAGAAAAAAGAATTATAGGAACGTCAAAGTATGCTTGGTTTGAATGAATAGTAGCTTAAATTAAGCTTTTTATTCCTATTTGAACCTACCATTTTTCAATAAAACTACCGCTACTGTATGCCTGCATTGGCCATGTCCTGAGCCAGACTACCGGTAGTATGTTGGACCAAAGTGCAGTAGAAACATCAAAAGTAGGGTTAGACGCCTTAACACATGGGTTCCACTGGTCAGCCATAATTTTCTTTGTTCATCTCACCTTTCGTTTCTTCTTTCCTTCTTCCTGCAGAATCCCTTTGGGCGTGATTGGTTTGAGGACGAAGAGAGCCTGGCTCGTTCCTACCGGCCAGACTGAGCTGAGACAGGCTATGTACAAGACCCCCACTTTTGATTGACTGAATATATAGATACAGGAACAACACAGCACTTGTTTGTTTGTCGGTCTGTGCACTCGGCGAGCGCTCGCACGAGCCAGGCCCGAAAGAAACGGAACTCAACCGCGTTTCTAGCAAGCCTGGCTCGGCGTCGCCTCGTGCATGCGGCTGGCCCCGCCCGAGCAGCAAAGCAGCATACCAATCACTTCATTCCTGCATGCGATGGGCCATTTACCAGTAGAAGCAGCGTACCAATCACGCCCTTTGTGAATCGGTGGCGCCCGACAGTTGTTGCTCTCGCGGCCCCGTCTTCTCTCGTGCGAATGGCGCTGTCGGATGGCATCGCTCCCGCGGCTCCCTCTCCCTCTCCTGTGTGAATCGGCGCTGCTGTACCAGAGCACCGCCTGGCCCCCACACATGGCCACCGCACGTAGGATTTTATTTATTTTTAATCATTTTAATCAATATTTGTTACTAACCACTCCTAAAAACAATTTTCATATGTGACCCTTTTGGTCACTCCAATCTGGCTGATGCGATAGTATCGCCGTCGTGCCACACGCGCAGGCACGACAGAGGGCGCCACGGTGGCGTGGACCGTTAACCTACTTCTGCGGATCCCACCCCGTTGCACCATCCATGCGGGCGTGACAGAGCTAGGGCGCCACACCGCCTGGTGTGATAAACTCGTATACAGGTCATGGGCCCGGCCCATTTTCCCTTATCTCCACATACAGGGGCGCGTCGTAGCCGCCGCCGCCCCCTGGGCTGCGCCATCACCCCTCCTCCACTGTGGCAGGTATCAGCTCTTACGCCCTCGATTTTGTGATTTTTTATCCATGCTTCATAGCTAGTGTTACAGATTTGGAGGGTTCGCTAATCGATTCAAGCTAGCATAAGATTAATCAATATCGCTTCTGTTCCACGGTGGCACATACACTACCCTAGATCTAGACATCACTGTCGGTTCAAAAACCCCCTTCACTGTCGGATTTTGAACCGACAGTGACATACCGGCAGTGATGGGGGGTTGACATCACTTTCGGTTCTTAAAAACCGACACTAATCTATAGGAAACAGTGTTAGTTTCTGGTTCCACCCGACAGTGTTTAGTTGAACAACACTGCCGGTTTGTAGTCCCAACCGACAATGATGGTTGCTTCAAGAGTGTCGGTTCTTGGCTCAAGCCAACAGTGTTGAGCAAGCCTACACTGTCGGTTCATGGCTCAAGCCGACAGTATTGAGCTAGACAACACTGTCGGTTGATGGCTCAAGCCGGCAGTGTTGAACAAGACAACACTGTCGGTTCATGGCTCAAGCCGGCAGTGTTTTGCAAGACAATATTGTCGGTTTATTGATAACGGGTAGTGTTTTGCAAGACAACACTGTCGGTTCGTTGCTAACCGACAGTGATGGCCCATTCGTATTTTATTGTTTTATAATTGATTTTAATTTATATTTTTTCGTGGAATCGGATTTCGCTTTATATACGCTACGTAGACGATAGGTCCATCAATATTAAACATTACAAATGTTATAGTTACTGTTCAAATGTTCTTATCCAGATCTCGATCCCTCAAAATAAAACAGAAATGTTCTCGGACTTCACAGATTGTGCAATGCTTCTCAGACTTCTTACAATAATCTGGCGAGCCGCTCTGGGCCATACTGGTCCTTGTACCTCACGGATTGTGCAATGGAAAATACTCCATCTTTTTCCATTACCTCGGCTAAGATGAATTTTACGAGCTCCGATTGCAGTGCGACAATCTCCATGCCTAACAGCGTTTGGTGGTTATATTTCTTGCGCTGTCGTTCAAAAAAGATGATATCCAAAAAGGAACATTAAATCATTTTGTTGAATTATTAACAGACATAAATGAAATTAGAGATTATACACACCAACTTATCGGCTTCTTCTGATTTCCTGCCGATGTAGCGAAGCATTGCCTACATTACATAAAACCCGCATTCATTGTTTCCCGCCAGCTATGACAGGTACTTCCCCTCTATTTCGACAACCTTGAATGGGACCGGCATCCCACCGATATGTCTTCTTCGGACACTGAGTAATTAAAGGGAGAAACATTAGAAAGCGGTATGTGTGATTAGAAAATAATATGTTATTAGGATCGCTTACTAATTCAGCACTGCCACCGATGCATCTAGATGATGAAATGATTTTTTCTTCGAGTCCCACACCTCGATCAGATTTTTGGTAAGATTGACATAAATGAAGATAAAATGGTTGCTACAATCACATAATCCTAATTATCGAATAATCTTAACGAAAAAAAGCATAAAATTAAAAGTCAAGAATACATACTCGCAGTTGTAGGCTAGAAGTATGTGGATTTTCTTCTTCATCGTGAATTCGTCGAAAACAGCAATCAACCTCTGTTTTAGGTCTTCCACATCACATCCATAGAGGCATAGACATGTCCTCTCATTGACTTGCAAGGGGTCCAAGAAGCCTATGTAATCCTATTTGCTTTTTAGAATGCAAAATTTTGATATACACCTACATAAAATCATGGGAAGTGCTCAAAAGTTAACAATTTGTTTTGAGAGAGTAGTTAATTGTAATATCGTACGTGTAGGGTACTTACATAGTCCACAGCATCAACATTTGAACATCAAGAGAGCGTTTCTGGTATAGCTGAAACAAACACTCCAACTCGACATCGAACTTCTCTTCTTCAGGATAATGGAAAACATGTGGCGAACAGATAATAACCTCAAAACCAAAGTCGTCCGTCTCTGTTGCTTGAGCCATGTAATATTCATGCAACTGGTGCATATATATTGTCGAATTTTTATACTTGTCATCGGGAACCAAAAGATTGCCCCTTTCATACTTCATTGCCGATGTTCCCGTCCCTTGTACATCATAATAGATGTTCGCGGCCTCTTCCATGGTTAATCCTAGATTGTCTTCGACGTACTTCTATGTGTTCCTTAAATCTTTATTGTGTATTTCTTCGTATCTTGTTGTAGCGTATTTATTTTGTGTTTGCCTTTCGAATTCGGACTTCAACAAATACGAAGACAGTGAGGCACAGAGATTGAAGAAACTAACACAATCTTCCTTCGAGATGTGTGCTGTAAATTTTTCTTTCATCAAGGTGGTAATGCTGCCACTGAATGACGTTTTTCTTTTCTGTTGGTCCACTTTGGGAGCATTAGTGACCGAATCCAATGACCTTTTCTGTGACTACGAGGATGTCCTTGATCTTGTTTTGGGCTGAGGTGGAGGAGGAGGAGGATGACAAAGAGATTTCTGTTTTCCCGGCGCTGATGAAGATGGAGGAGGAGGGGGAGGAGGAGGAGTCTCTTTTCTCAGGGCTGATGAAGATGGAGTCAGACGAGGAGGAATAGAAGGAGACCTCTGTCTTCTTGGGGGTGATGGCTCTGGATGAGGAGGGGAGTGATCTTTGTTGGGAGATGGTGAGTGATCATCGTGGCTGGGCGAAGACTCGTAGTCGTCCTTATCATCAGAGGACAATTGATGGTCAAGCTTAATGAAGCGCTTGCACCAGGCCACTTGAGAACTCTTGTTTTGACCAAGTTTTGGCCTATCTTCCGCTACGGGGTACTCAATGGGTATCTTGTTAAACTTCTTATCAAGTATTCTGTCAATGGTGACGCGAGCGTATTCCTATGAAATTGGGTGGCCATTAATTGTCCCATCTTTCGAAGGCCAGGCTAGGCCAAGCGCCACCTTATCCTTTGTCCATTCCTGATGGATGTACAACTTGACATTCACGGGTTCAGTGATGCCATCCACCAGATGAGGCACATTCGCCTCTTCTTCGTCGAGTGGGGTCGATTCGCAGCTGCTGTGACCCCTAAACTGTGGGCTAAAGGCAGTAGGAGTAGGGTTTTGTGGTACTCCTGACCCCTTGGATAGCAAAATTTGCTCTACTCGCGCTTCAACAGTCGCCTCAATCTGTGCTTCCATTATGTCTTCCATCTCTTTTAGTTGCCTCAAATACTCTGCCTCATGTTCTGCTCTACCCCTCGAGCAGCTCCGATAAGTGTTAGATTCTTGGGGGAATTCTAGTTTCCAAGGAACAACACCGGTTCCTCTAGTGCGACCAGGGTGCTCCTTGGTTCTGAGTGCTTGGGTGAGCACGTCTTTCTCCCTATTAGAAGTGTGAGTCCCTTGCCTCACCTCCTTAGTTACCTAGGAGATCCTCTGGATGAGTTCGCTCGAATACAGATTTTACAGCGATTGCCTGTGCTCGTCAATGTATGGCATCACACCCTCGGCTTGCTGGTGAACAGCGAACTGTGCATGTCTAAAATAAACAGGGTCATCTACTATAACAGATTTCTTCCTGATTGTTCCTTTGCCACGTAGTCTTCCCTCATGATGAGATTCTGGAACTCCGACCCTTTTGATGTCTAGATAATATGTGCAGAACTCAATGGCCTCCTCCATTGACCATCCTTCAACCATGCCCCCTTCTGGCCTAAATCTATTCCTAACATACCTCCTAAAAACTTTCATCAATCTTTCGAAAGGGAACATCTGATGCAGGTACATTGGGCCAAGGGCTCTAATTTGGTCAACAAGATGAATGAGCAGATGCAATGAGATATCAAAGTAAGTCAGCAGGAAATGCATCTCAAGCCTAACGAGAGTTTTGGCTATGTCCCGCTGTAGCTGCTCTAGCGTGGACACATCAATGACCTTTTTGAGATCACGTTAAAGAACAAGCAAAGCTTTATGATTGGGGCGTAGACCTTTGGGGGGAGGATACCATGTAGGGCAACAGGGAGCAGCTAAGTCATAATGACATGATAGTCATGGGCCTTCATAGGGCCATAGTTGAACTTGAGCTCTCTCATGTTCACTAGCCTCTTCGGGTTCGCACAGTAGCCCATCAGGACTTTGAGTTCATTGAAGAAAGAAATAAGCGCATGCTTTTCTTCCTTCTTCAATGTCCATGACGCAACCAGAAGTTCGAACTAGCCATTCTCTAGCTCCACGGGATGCAGCTCCTTCCTGATTCCCAAGTGTTGCATGTCTAGGCGTGTGGCTAGTGAATCCTTCGATGTCCCCCAAGTGTCCATCAAGGTGTTAAGAGTGTTAGCGCACACATTTTTAGTGATGTGTATGGGATCAAGACAATGGCGTACACTTAGAAATGGCCAGTAAGGTAGTTTCTAGAAAACCAATTTTTTTCTTTCAAATGCTCCCATCACGCGCTGCTACTGCATTCTCCCCCTTCCCAAAGACAACCTCTAGTTTGTTGAGTTCTCAAAGTATCGCAGGCCCATCTCGATATTTTGGAGCTAATCATTTCTCAATAGTACCATTGAAATCTTTTCTGTTTCTGCGGTAAGGGTGATCCTTAGGTAGGAACCTATGGTGTCCGCATCGGTGTCGTCCAAGCACTCGACACATCCAGTGTTGCCTTTTGTCGTCTCTCCAGACAACAAACCTCGACCTGGCAGGTCGGTGATTGTAGCGATAAGTACTCCCTTGATCATGACATTTTCCTTTTTCTACTCGTCCCAAACATTTAGCACACCCTTTTCAAACATCTCCACTAGTTCATCGATCACTGGTTCCAGAAACACATCGATGTCATTCCTAGGGTGTCTTGGCCCTTGGATCAGTAGTGGCATCTGGATGTACGACCACTTCATACAGACCCAAGGTGGAATGTTGTATATATAGAGCGTCACTGGCCAGGTGCTATGATTGCTTCTAACCTGGTCAAAAGGATTCATCCCATCTATGCTCAAAGCAAACCAAAGGTGCCTTACCTCTCCACCGATGTCCTTATAGAACATAGTATTGATAGTCCTCTAGTCATGCCCATCGGCAAGGTGCCTCATCATTGTATGTTTCTTACGCTCTTCGCCATGCCAGCGCAACAGCTTGGCTGACTTTGCACATGCAAACAACCTATGCACTCGGAGAGCTATAGGGAAATACCAAACGACCTTTACAGGACCTCCTCTGGTCTTGGTACCCTCATCTGACGTCCCTTCCTTGTACCATGGAGCTTCACACTTGGGGCACTTGTCTAAGTCTTTGTATTTTTCTCCACGGTATAATACGCAATCATTGGAACACGCGTGGATTTTTTCAACCTCGAGGTCAATGGGGCAGATCATTTGCTTGGCCATGTATGTCTTTTCTGGCAACTCATTTTTTTTCTAGGAGCATTTTCCTTATTATACCTAACAACTGATCAAAGCCTTTATCGCTCAATCCATTTGTCGATTTGAAATCTAACAGTATGATATCGGCTTCCAGTTTGCTCATTGGACAATTCCTATGCAATGGTGTTTTGCCATCTTGTCTCATTTTCTCAGCTTTCTCAGTTGTCTTTCACTAAGACATCCGGTCTCTACATTACGTAGCAGCTGAGAAATGCCATCGTTATCCTCGGTGTCGTCAGCTAGCGTGTTCCTAAACACATTATTAACTGTGGCCATAGGTTCCGTGTTGACACCAGGTTCCTCATCAGCATCGTGGATGGCTACGTCAGGCATGTCCACATCATTATTGTTTTCATGCAGAACATTCACACCAACCTCGCCATGCATAGTCCATATCGTATAGTATGGCATGAACCCCCTAGTAATCAAGTGCGATCGTATAGACTCAATTTGATGAAAGTTCCTTTGATTCTTGCAATCTTTGCATGGGCAGAACACAGGGTTCCCATTCCTAGCATGGGCTTTGGCATCGGTGATAAACTAGCTGACGCCATGCATGTACTGCTTGTCTGTTCGGGATAGATGCATCCACTCTTGATCCATCTCTGCATAAAAAAATACTGAGACAGTAATTAGAAAGAATTAATAAGAAATCGAGCTTCATGAACAACAATTGTAGCTTGAAAGTACTATTTTTTGGAAAACATTATTGTACACTAATTATTAGAAATTCAAATTGGTAGCCCCGGCCCTGTAAATTGAAAATCGTAGTAAAAACAATTATTGCACAATATTGAAGAACAACTATTCTACTCTACTTCTAAGAACTAATTATAGCATCACATACTAACAATGATGATCTTGACCACCATGGAATAATTAGCTAGGAATTAAAATGTGTTCATAGACACCAACCTTTTGGATGATGGATTCACCACAATTTGAGCCTGGCATAAATGTCCAATTGGAAAAGTGCTCTCTAGAATGGAGAAAGAACTAGAATGAGAATCAAGCAATGTAGCCATCAAAAAGAAGCTAATTAAGCAACAAAATCAAAGAAGTGGATGTTTGTTACTAACCTTAAAGCAAAAAGATCAAGCCATTCTTCAAAATCCAAGCACTAGCTTCATGGTGAAGAGTAGCCACAACAATAGAGGGAAGGGTCCAAACACGCGCCTCTATTCTCGGGATGGAAGAGAGGAGGAAGTAGAGGACAACTGTAGCCTTTTTGTGTTGTAGGCTTATCACTGTCGGTTCTTGGCTAGAACCGATAGTGATAGAGCCCAATCACTGTCGGCTCTTGGATTAAACCGGTAGTGATGAGTGCCCGCCAAAACACTGCTGGTTCAAGCCACAAACTAGCAGTGATGTGGTCCTTCACTACCAGTTTTAGCCTAGCCCCAATCATTTTTTCATTTTTAAGCTCATAACCGGCAGTGAAGGTACATCACTGCCGATTCTCACAAATCCGGCAGTGATGATGCCGGCAGTGATGTGCAAATCTAGCGTAGTGATAGGAGGGTTCGCTAAATGATTCGAGCTAGCATTAAGCTTCTAGTTCTCTATCATTTTTGGAGGCTTTGATGGCGGCAGAAACCAATGAATAAACTCATCATATGGCCATGGTCTTCTAGGGGTCGAATAGAAACAACATAATCTTTTGATCAAACGTTTCATGTCCATCTATCCACCTAAAGAAGTTGCATGCATTTATAATGTGTTCATCCCAAGGGACGCTTCTGTTGGCACATGTAGTAAGCATAGCCAGCTGACTTAGGATGCCTTGATTGCTTCAAAAAAGCCGGTAGGCCACAATCACATATAATGGTGTACGTAATGCTGGTAGGAAAGGGCCAAATGCACCATGATCTTTGAGATAATGCAAACATTGCATATGGTACAAAGCTAACATTGAACCTACCAACAAAGTTAACAACAAAGACTATTACAGACCAGTTGAAAAATCAACATGAACCCTAGAGCAGTGTACAATACACATATGATTTATGAATTCATCACTCAGATTGTGGACAACACGATACACATAACAAGAACTATGCATCTGATCCCAATATAGTAGGCACCGTTGCCAAATCAAACTTCAATAAAAAAACCAAAGAACGTCTGCCTAATAGTCCAAACCCTAGCAAGCAAGAAAAGTCAAATCAGTGTGTCTTCTTCGATAAGCGAGTCATACCTCTTTCAAGGTTGCAGTGACAACCAAATGAGAAAATCCAACAACAACCTGAGTGAGAGAAGAGGAGAGAAAGGGAAGAGAGAGAATGCGAGAGAAAGAGCTCCACACGCGGGAGCTAGAGAAAGAGCGAGAGAGAAGGAAGAAGCTGGGGCACCTTTATACCACTCTGTCTTGCCGACACCGGTGGCACGACAAGGTGGGCCTAGTCATGGTCTACATAGGAATGGGTCTTCGGTCCACGCCACCATGGCGCTCTCTGTCGCGCTAGTGCATGTGGCGCAACAGAGCAATACTGTTGTGCCAGAGGGACTAGCGCGACCAAAAGGCATAGATATGAAAATTGTTTTCAGGCTTAGATCTGAAAATTGTTTTTAGGAGTGGTTAGTAATAAAATATTAATTAAAAAGGATTAAAAATATAAAATCCACATACCTATGTGTCTCTAAAATCCGAGCGCCGCCTAGCCCCTGCGGTGGACCTTCATGCTCACCTAATCGCCTTCCTCAACACCAGCACCGGCCTAGCTCGCGCTCCTCTTGTTCCTTATGGATCTCACTCACTACACGAGTGCTCGTCTGTCGGCCCTCAATTTGAGAGTCCTAAGTGCATCTGTATTTGCGCTAGTATCACGCACAAATATGCCCAAATCACAAGAATAGTATGTAGATATATAATAAAAGGTTCCGGGCTTTTATTGATATATAGAAATAAGGTCTTACAACAGTGGCCCAAGGGGCATGGTCATAAGCTACATATCTAGCGGAAGACTACGGCTGTGAAACGACATTATTGGTGTTCTCTAGAGCGGGATTATTATACAGCGAAGCGGTGTCCTATTCTGTAGGCAACTTGAGCACAACCAAAACCCTAGCCTCGATATCATACTCCTACATATGTATCTCCTTGCAGGAATCCTAATCTTTGTGGTACGTTTTCTCATCGAAGTCATAGTCTTCTTCTGTGCCAAGGTCTGTGTGTTAACAATGGGTGAGTACATACATACTCAGCAAGCCCTAACCATAGGGTGGACACAGAAGTGTAGTGGTGATTATAATTAAGGGTTGGGCCCTAGCGGAGTATTACCATTCCCACTAGTACCCAGATGAGCATCAATTCCATTACCAGTTTCATTACACATAAAAGTAAAACTAATCATAGTATCCTATCCTAGCATTTGCCCATTCCAAGGACGTGGCTATTCGAATAGGTTTATGTGACTCTATAGAGGTGTACAAATTACCCACACGATAGGTGCAACCTGATCCATGATTAGTGGATGAAATAGACCTAATGAGACCTCGTACCCGAATGTATCCGACCTTAGATGTCCATATAGCTCTACTATGGCTTCTCAAGAGTTGGAAACACAAAGCCAAAAAGATACCAAATCCCCCTAATGTGATGATATGTAGCACCCAGTTTTAAGAACAAAACCAGATACACACCATATATGAGCTTAGAAAGTCAAATCTCACATATAGCTACAAATAAGGGTAATATCAAAAGACAATGCTCCATATATAACGTAGTTAGTAAAAGAATATAACCGTAGACAACAAACAGCGGAAAGACAACTCCGATCTTCAGGTGAAGACTCTAATTCCATAGGGACAACTGACTGGTTGATCACAAGCCTAATTCCTCCAAACTCTAGCAATCTGGTACCCATCCGAGATGTTTCCAAATAATTGAAAAATAAAACAAGTGTAAGTACATGTCGTACTCAACAAATATAACATGGGGTTCATGAGGCTCAAAAGGCTAACACTGGTTTAACTGCGATTAGCTTTTAATGAGTCATCTTTTAGCAATTGGGTGGCAACGAGTTTATTCACAAGCCCATATAAACACATGATCAGGTAAACATGAATAATGAACAGCATAAACAGTAATCATTAGTGTGCATCTTCATCATCGGTATCATCCATGTTCTTCATCTATTCCATAAGGGTCCAAGGCTGCTTGTGACCGTGAGCATGGCTGATATACTAGTTTTACACTCTACAGAGGTTGTACACTTTCACTGTGAGTTATGATTTACCCTTTCACCCGAGGTGATCAGCCTCTTGACCCACTACCAAGGAAGGTCGGCAGGGTTCACTATAAAGCCTTTCAAAGGTTCATCTAATAAGTTAGGGCCATTAGATTCACTTGGCAAACAGATATAGAGCCCCCCTTCCCGATGGCACAATGACGCACAGCCTATACACAAGGGGACAGTGGCCGTACTATACCCAATTCATCAAGCCATTCTTACGCCAATAAAGGTAACCACTAACAAGCTAGAAAATGTCCTCATACTGAGCTAAAGCTAGAGCCATGTAGCCCTCATAGTTGTACTGCAAGTCCTGGATGATCACTTACAGATAAATCCTCAGGGAGAGGAATCTAGAGCACCATAAAAATAGTCCAATGCTCTTAGCCCCTTGTTCTATGTTGCTAAAAAGCATCTTTTAAATGTTTATTGCATATACCATTAGTCAAATTACAAGATCATGGCTTTAGTTGAGCACTAGCAAAGCTACCCAATGCAATAACCCAAAAGTATCAAGGTACAAGTACAAAAGACTAGGATATCCTTAGTGGTAATCAAGGTAGACACATGTAGTATCATAAGTGATTAATGGTGTATAGAACAACAAGGAAGATCCCATGCTATACTTGCCTTAAAACACCGATCCTTCGGTAAGCTTTAATCTTCAACATTCATCTTCTTCTTCTTGATCACCACGTATATCTCACCGACTGGACATAATTGTAGAACACCACACAAACATCCATACACATACATACATAGCCTACAATTACATCTATGTTAGAACAATACACCAATCATAGAAAAATAAGTAAAAGAGTTTAAAACACGATTCTACGCATCGCTACAAACACAGTCACGAGAGGTACGCTAATCGGAGCTACGGTTTGAAAGAAACGGCTTCCGAAAGATCTACTCATAAGAGAAAATATAAAACTATAAGCTTCATATGTCTTAACTATATAAAAGCTTATATAAATTGAATTAAGTCAAATTTAGATGTGAATTAAAAAACTAAAGTAAAACAAATCATATTTTATTTATAAAATCCAGTTGCATAATTATTATTCAAATTAAAGTTTAAACCATGAAATTCTAGAAATGGAGACATGATAAACATTGTTACTAACGCGTAGATCTCGTTGTAATGAATCTAGAGAAACTTAAACATGTCAAATCGGAGTTAAAACGGAGAAGATATGGCCTACAGAAGGTAGTGGCAATTTTGTAAATAGATGAAACTTGATTTTTGAATTAAAATAAATAAATTCTGATTTTTAAAATCTGGCCGAGGACTATGGGCACTATTTAAAGAAAAGGCAGGGGTCCTTTTGAAAGAAGCCAGGGACGATGGGTTCAAATATCTAAAACCATAGGGACTCTTTAGCAATTAGGCACAGCGAAGGGTTATAGGCTGATCTCAGCCGTTGGATCAGATCCTGACAGTTTGGATTAGAAGAAGAGAGGGAAAGGGGATCGGCCATCCGGGCATGGTGTCAGCCTGGTGGTGTCTTCGCTTGAGACGGGTAAACCTCACCGGAGTAACGAGGAAAAAGGGCTAGGAACCTCAAATTAGCTTGGGATTGGCACTAGGAGATAGAGAGGGAGATGGTGAATCCATCTAGGGTACCGGTTGAGATCGGAAGGAGATGGAGACGGCGATGAGCTCGGTTAGGCGGTCGGTGTTGATTCAGCTGCGGTGCGTAGGCAATCGGAAGCAAGAGAGAGCAAGATAAGGCACCTGGAGCCCTTCTTACCGAGATGTGAAGGTTAGAAAGCAGCTCGGAGCGACGGTGGAGCTTGGCCATGGCAGAATCACACGCGACAACGGCGACGTTCTAGGGTTGTGACAACGTTGGGAGCTCAAGGCAAAGGCAGTGGCTGCACTTAGGGCTCGGAATAGGGCTAAGCGATGAGGGTGCATGTGCTATTAAAGAGGGGGTTAGGCGTAGCGCTCACGCCAAGGTGAGGAGATGGCGCAGAGGAGGACATGATCAAAGAACTTCATGCTGGTTATGAGGTCAAGCTAGGGGATGAGGCTAGTAGGTAGCTCCCACCTATCGACGTCGACGAGGGCGAGGGTTAGCAGTCAGAGAGAGAAGGGGCATGCGGCTACTACCTTCTACTGGCTGGGCCGTCCTGTAGGGCCTACGCAGTGAGATGGGCCAGTGCGAGAGAGGGGAAAGAGTGGGCCTGCGCACGCGGCTGGGCTGCCAGGCCGGAAGAAAGGGGAGAAGAGTTTTTTCCTTTTCCAAATCCCTTTCTATTTTGTTTTCAAAACCAAATTCAAATGTAAACCAAATCAAATTCGAATATGGTTTAAAATACACTTTTCAATTCAAATAAAAATGAGAAATTTTGGTATGCTCCCAAAAATAAATTTTACAACTTTAAAAAGAATCTTTTGTTTTCAAATTTGCTTTTCTTTTATTTCAAAGCCATTTTCAAACTCATTTCCAAAAGCAATTTAAACCATTTTGAATTTTAATCAAAACCACTCTACCAAATAAATCAAATGCACCAGCATGTTTGCACAACCATGTTGCTACTCCTTATGATGAATTTTAATATAATGAGAAATATACTCTTTATTTTATTTCATGAGCACAAAAATTCAAAATTAAATCAATTTAACTACATTTCCAAAGTAGCAAATTTTAGGGTGTTACATGATACCAAATCATCACAAAAGAAAACATGGCTCGAACACGGCCAAGAAAATCAAGGGCTCGAACGCGACCAAAAACCAAAAGCTTAACGTGGAAGATCACATAGCATCGATGCCAACTAGACCACGAAAGAAAACCTATCCCCCGTGTTGGCTCCTGATATTCCGCTGCCTACACCAGCCTCCTAGTAGAAATTATACTTCTATCTAACAGAGTGTGAGATCAAGCCTACCCATATAGACATGTGGCTATATGTAATACCTCACTAGGCGAGATGGACTACGAACCGGTCCTTAGGTGACCGAGGCAAGTATCTCCCATAGGAATCCTCTCCAGGTATCCCTGCCATGGTAAACTACCTCCATAGTTTACCACCACTCACCCCTTGTCAGGGTTTAGTTTTAGGTTTTACAAATTTTAGGTTCCATTATTATCCCTAAATCTATTCATGGTGTGGAGCTCATAAAATAACAAGATAACCATTTATCTTAATTCAACAATAATCATATCACAATGACCTAGCTGATATTCTAGGGTAATAATCTTAGTCATATTTTAGCATTTCAGTGGTTTAAAGCAAGATGGTAGGGAGGGGACCTAGGACTTGCCTTCGTCGTTGTCACCTTCCGGCATGTCTACGAAATGCAGGTCCTCATCCTCCTAACGATTACCGTCGTCAGTCGAGCATAACAATCAAAGTAAGACTACCGCTAACCACAAAAGAAAAGGCCAAAGCAAACATAGAACAATATGTTGGTACTAGGTGCAAATGATAGAGTTTCATGTGAAAAGAAGTTAGGGTTTAAAAGTCATACATTTTATAAGCTTATCCTATAGCTATTTTATTAGGTGGAATTTTACATGCATTTTCTAGTGCATGAAAACATGTGCAAACTACATGATTAAATTCCCTAATACATCTAGTTTATTTACAAATTTTCTAGGCATTTTTCTAAGTCTGGAAAATAGGTTTTTAACACTCTGTGTACACTAGCCAGGTGCACCTAGCAATTTCCACTATGTACCCAGCGCTATGCATGGTGTGTGTGTGTACGTATGACAGGTAGGTGTTGGTGGTCACTAACGACAACATTCAATCACCAATTATTATCCAAAATAGGAGAAATAAACAATCTTTTAACACGTATGCCTTTACTATTAACATAGTTCCACTTGTATTGGAGAAAATACGTTTTGCAGGACACATATTTGAATACAAGTGGAAAATGATCAAAATACGTAAAAGAGAAAGCGTAATGTAGATTTTACACCAAAGATCCAAGCAAAGGCTCACTCTAACGAAAAATCTGGGCCGAGCACCAACGTGGGACGGGCCCAGGCCCACCCAGGAACCGACCACACGAAGGCGGTCGTGAGGTGGCCCTACCTTGGTGCGGGTGCACCAGGGGTGCGGCCGCACCCAGCCACTGCCGCCTAGGCCTGACTTCCTCTAGCGGTTGCATGCAGCCGTGCTATCAAGGAGGGCTTGACTTCCTGGGTGTTTCCTAATTTTCCTATGCCAAACCGACCATGCTACAATATAAGAAGGAGAAGAGCTCATGTTCAACACACACCAACATTTGGAGCTACACCTCACTACCACGTCTTGTACTCTTACTTTTAGTAGTTTTGTGAGCAAGGCAAAAGCTATCAAGGAGGGCTTGACTCCTTGGAAGAAAAGCAACACTTGGTATGAATAATACTATGAAGAGTTGTTCCAAAGTCTTGCTCTCATATTATTATATAGTAGTGCATATGAACTAGAATATAGTTGCCTTATTATAGTCATGATATATGAACTAGCATATAGTTTATGTGTCATGATCTTAACATGTTCAACTTCATGCTTAATCATTCATATGATTTGTATGAGTAGAAGTAGAGCTAGGGTTGGGGTGATGGTTCGTCGTTCCTTCGGATTTGCCCATATTCTTGCTTGTCGATCCGTAGGGTTAGAGTCCCAGGGGGATATCAGTAGTTTCCTTGTACACGGGCATGGTGCTCGGGTACATGGGAACCTTCAGATATGATGGTATCTCATGGTTGAGGGGTAGGCAGTAGGTGGTGACAGCCTTGTCCGTCCCTTGTAATCCACCACATCCGGATATTGTGTAGGAGTTTTAAATTCTCTCACGCTTGTTGGCAGACCAGTACTCGGAGATCTCCCCGTCCATCTCACACTTAGTTCTAACTCTAGTCATATAGCTTGTATGATCATTAACTGTTCTTTGCATGGCTATATTAGAATATGCCGGCTCCACGTAGGAATATTCTTTTATTCTTTATTTTCCTTTTATACTTGAGGTTGGCCCAGATGTGTGTTCACTATCCATGAAATATTGTTTTTACCCCTGTCATGCACTATGGTCCACTATGCAAGTATGTAATCATGTTTATGCTCATGCTAGACTCTTATACCTTGCCCTCATTTGGGAAAATATAAATAACGATATCCTGAATACTTCCGGGTGAAATGCTACAAGGATAGATCCGTGCGCTTGTGGATGATTTCTATAATCGTTAAGAACTATCGTAGTTGGTGTTTCTTGTCAGTGTTGCTAAGATTAACTCAATCTTAGTAATGGTGTTAAGAAATACCAACAGGCCTATCTGGCGCTATTGCCAGTGATGGACTTAAAACCTCCTCACTTGGTGATTGCGCTAAGAAATGCCAACAAGCATTTCTAGCAACGTTGTCGGGGAGGGCATAGGTTAAAGAATCTAGTAGGACATGAATACATACATGTAATGGTAGCCATAGTTTATGCAGGCTAATTCTGCTTATTTTCTTCCTATTGTGGATAAAAATAGGATAGTGTATGAGTGGTTTTGATCTACCGAACAACTACACCGATAATCTGGAGGCACTCCTAAGGAAGAGCCGGTCTCGTACCACTTCTTTTTCTGCTACTCCGCTGGTAGTCGAACCAGTCATCCCCGTACCATCCGCTACTACCGAAATGGCCAACTCACTATGTTGCTACTCCACCCCCGCTGTTGCCAACGTGCCCGTTGGGCCTGCTGTCAACATGGGCAATGAAAATTTCAAGCTATGCACTAGCCTAATTACGATGGTGTAGGCAAACTAATTCTATGGTTTGCCAAGCGAGGACTCAAGTGCACACTTGCAACACTTCCTGGAGTTGTGCGACACCAATGTCATCAAGGATGTCACACAATCTAGCATCATGCTCCGTCTGTTTCCCTTCTCCCTCGCGGGGAAGGCAAAATAGTGGTTCTATAAAGAGAAGGAAGCTGTCAACACGTGGGACAAATGTTCTGCGGTGTTCCTCATGAAGTTTTTCCCCATGGGCAAAACCATTACCCTAAGGGGGCAAATTTCAAACTTCTAGTAGATTTCACTAGAATCCATCCCTGAGGCATCGGAAAGGCTCTAGGATTACATCTAGGCCTGCCCGCACCATGGAATGGAGAATTGGCTCATGCTCTAGAATTTCTATGTTGGGCTCACGCCCATGTCAAAGGGGCACATAGATGCCACTGCTGGAGGAGCATTCCTCTCCCTCACTATCAACGATGCCATGGCTCTCATTGAGAAGATGGTGGCTAATCAAAGCTGGGAGAGGAATGCAAACAACAAAAAGGCATGCATATCGTGAAGCAGACGGATATGCTTGTCGCAAAATAGACTTGTTACTCTCAAGACTAAACGAACGGGCCTATGAAAAAGAAGCTATTCAGGCCACAGACTCACAAATGACTTACGAAGTCTGTGGTGAGGTCGGACATTCGGGGAATAACTGCCCTGAAACCACGGACTCACAAATGACTTACGAAGTCTGTGGTGAGGTCGGACATTCAGGGAATATTTGCCCTGAAACCAGTGAAGATGCCGCCTACATCAACAATGGGTTCTGACAAGGTAACAATAATGGCTGGAACAATCAGTCCCGCCCGCAAGGGGGTAATTCGAACATTAACTCAAATTATAATTCGAATCAACCTACCTTGAAAGACCTAGTTTTAGGTCAAGCAAAAATCAATGAAAATCTCACTAAAAAGCTTATGTATAATGATAAAATGATTGAAAATATTAATTCAAAAATTGAAAATTTATCCACCTCTATGAAAAACCAACTAAGTTTTAATAAAATGATAGAAACCCAAATTGCTCAAATTGTTGCCGCTATATCAGTTAACCATTCGGGGAAAATCCTGGGACAACCCGATAATTCTCCTGAATTTGTTCATGCAGCTACAGAGCAATAAAGGAGGAGGAGTCTTGGCGACGGACTATAAATGTCGAGGCCTTGCTGAAGGTAAATCGATAGTTATCTTTTAAAAATTAAAAAATTAAAAAATTCAAAATTTTTAAAATTCAAAATTTAAAACTTGCTTTAAAATAATTTTTTAGAAAAAAAATAAAATCATTTTCTGATAGTATAGATTTTTCTGTTATCATTTCTAATTTTTAAAATATTTATAAAAATTCAAAATATAATAAAAGTTTTGTGGAAAATCAATTTCGGGAGCAACTTTTTAAAACCGAGGGAAGCACCAACGGCTACATTTTGAAAATGGCCGTTGGGAGCTACGAGCCAAAGGGGGGCAGCAGCGAGCGCACCAGGGGTGTGGCCACACCCTGTAGGTGGACGTTGGCCCCGTGCCTTCACCAACGACTCCTAGCCATTGCCCTTTGCCTCCTTCAGCTGGTGTTTCGCTCTATAAAAGCCGAGAGCCCAGGGTTGAGCTGTTCTCACCGTCACACTCTCCATTTTCACTCCCTCTCACTCTCTTTTGCTCCATCACTTACAAAAATATTTTTTTCACAAAGCTCAAGAGCAAGAAAACTCTATAGAAAATTCCTAAGCTTATCACCACCAAGCCAAGCTCGTGGGTTGTTCGATTTGTTTTCACTAACATAACCCTGTTTGTGAGTTTTGCTGTTGTCTTTTTCCACCAGGGGCAAGTTTAGGAGGAAGCTCGCTGACACTTTCAAGAAGGCCATAGGAGCGAGCTCAAGTTGCTCCTGCGGAAGCTCAGGCATGCGCTACACCAAACCTCAAGAGAGCTCGATGCATGAAGAAGAAACCGAGCCAACGGAAGAGCAAGAAGAAGAGTAGGAACAACCGATGGAGGAAGGCGATGATGATCCACACCCTGATTTGGAGGGAGATCGGGAGACGTAGGCATACAACCTCATCAAGAATCACGAGTTCATGCACACGCCGGCATATGACCCCGACCTTCTCCAAAACATAGGTATGGGCACCAAATTTGCCACCATCTGGAAAGCCGTTGGATGGGAGAATGTTGCTCCCATCAACGAGCTTGGTTCTCGCCTCTTAACAATTCAATTCTTATGCTCTTTGCAAGAAGTTGAGGGTCGGATTACTTTCCATCTTTTTGAGAAAGAATACTATCTTACATGAAGAAATCTTAGCTCTCACTTAGGCTTTAGCATAAAATGTTAAATTGACTTATATCATGCTCTTAAAGGTTTTAATCGCCATGAATTTTGGAGAATGATTTCTAGTCAAAACGTAGTTGGCAAGTTTCAACCTCAAAACATGAATATTCATCAACCTACTTTGAGGTTCATTCATCGGTGGATTGCCATCACTTTGTTTGCAAGGCAAGACATAAGATTTTTTTATCATGCCGAATTGCAAATTCTCTATGCCATGCTTAAAAAGATTAAAATTCCTCCTGTGAAAGAAATGTTTAAACATTGGTTAGAAACATTCAAGGCTTCTACATCTATCTCTTGCACGTCCCTTGTGACTCATATTATCACTGATATTGGTGCATTGGATGGACAAGATGTGACATACATCTCTACTCCACGCATTGATATTAATGAGCACTACTTGATGTAAGGGCATCACTCGAAGTATGATGATGAAGGGAACCTTGTATTTTTCTTTCTAGGATATACAAATGGGATTCCACTTCCTAACCCAGAACTCTCTTTGTATAAATCCCCATCACTCACCTTCACTCTTGTCGAACAAGAGGAAGCACGTAGTAGTTATGTTTATCGTAGGGGAACATGGAGCAGGGCTAGAGACAAAGCTGGCAGCTCTCAACAGCCACCACTGACACCGACACCACTTGTGCCTCAGGCATTCCATGTGGAGTGGTTCCCGGCCATGCAGACGCCTAGGTTCACCCCTAGGTATCAGCCAGGCTAGGGACACGCCCCTCAACCACACGAGACCGGTGGATCGCGATGGAACAAGGCCAATGATGCGGCATGGGTGTATCACTCATCCGACTCCGAGGGGCTACCACCACCCGTCCATCCATGACAGTCCACTTTGGACTGTCGGGAGTTGGACGACATCAATACTCACCTCGGAGGATTAGAAATTCGCATAGGTGTAATTCAAAATACACTTAACACTCATATGCAGGATACGAGACAGTGGCACCTATAGCAGCAACAACAGTTTGCGGACATCAACGCACTGCTAAGACAACAACAGGAAGCATAGGCAGCCTACTGGCGGTCCATGGGCTAAAATCTCAGACCATAGGCCTAGAGCTAGCTTGGGGGAGGACCCTGCAGAGATACCTTGTATCTTTTAATTTCCGCATTTATTTTATGCATTTATTATTTATTAGCATTTGAAAAAAATCTAAAAAATCAAAAATTCTAAAAAAATAAAATATGATAAAAATATAAAAAATATGAATTCCACTCTCATATGTGTTTTAAGAATGTTTAGTTTCTCTTAAGTTGAAATGATAAATAGTTGCTCTATTTATAATTCATCTGTGCGTAGGTTATAACTTAGTATTCCCCAAGATTTAAGTTTGTTGGCTAAAAATATCTCATACTAAAATCTTGAAAACTTGTGGGTTGCAAAAGCATGCTCCTTTTCTAAGTTGTTGCGAGATATGATATGGTACAAATAGAATTTACTATGACTCTATTCTAAGAGAGACTTGACATCCAGAGATTTTACTTTCAAAAATGCAAAAATTCATAAAACCTCCGGATAGATGGTTAATCGAAGAATCAATGATTGGTGATTCTGTTATAACCATTCTATCTTGCAACCACCCAAGAACTTGGAAAAGCTATATGCCCCACAAGAATCAAGGTAAAGGGTGGATAAAATGCCAACTTATTTAAATCATAGAAGAATGCTTTGCTATAGACATGGCACTTGTGAATTGTATCGGCATAGTAGCAACTCCTGATCAACAACCAAGTACTTAGCTATTTGCTTGGGACGAGCAAAGGTTAAGCTTAGGGGATTTGTTAGCGGTCACTAACAACAACATTCGATCACCAATTATTATCCAAAGCAGAAGAAATAAACAATCTTTTAACACATATGCCTTTACTATTAATATAGTTCCACTTGTATTGGAGAAAACATGTTTTGTTGGACAAATATTTGAATACAATTGGAAAATGATCAAAATGCGCAAAAGAGAAAGCGTAATGCAGATTTTACACCAAAGATCCAAGCAAAGGCCCACTCCAATGAAGAATCTAGGCCGAGCACCGACATGGGAGGGGCCTAGGCCCACCCAGGAAGCGACCACGCGAAGGCGGTCACGAGGCGACTCCACTAGGGTGCAGGCGCCCAGCCACTGCCGCCTGGGCCCGGCTTCCTCTGGCGGTTGCATGCCACCATGCTACGGTGGATCTCGGGTGTTTCCTAATTTTCCTACGCACACCAACACACACCAACATTTGGAGCTACACCTCACTACCACCTCTTGTACTCTTACTTTTAGTAGTTTTGTGAGCAAGGCAAAAGCTATCAAGGAGGGCTTGGATCCTTGGAAGAAAAACAAACCTTGGTATGAATAGTACTATGAAGTGTTCTTCCAAAGTCTTGCTCTCATATCATTTATATAGTAGTGCATATGAACTAGAGTATAGTTTCCTTGTTATAGTCATGATATATGAACTAGCATATAGTTTATGTGCCATGATCTTAACATGTTCAACTTCATGCTTAATCATTCATTTGATTTGTATGAGTAGAAGTAGAGCTAGGGTTGGGGTGATGGTTCGTCGTTCCATCGGGTTTGCCCATATTCTTGCTTGTCAATCCGTAGGGTCGGAGTCTCGGTGGAATATGGGTAGTTTTCTTGTACACGGGCGTGGTGCTCGGGTACACAGGAACCTTCAAATATGATGGTATCCCATGGTTGAAGGGTAGGCAGCAGGTGGTGACAGCCTATCCGTCCCTTGTAATCCCCACGTCCGGATATTGTGTAGGAGTTTTAAAGTCTCTTGCGCTTGCTGGCAGACCAGTGCTCGGAGATCTCCCCGTCCATCTCACACTTAGTTCTAAGTCTAGTCATATAGCTTGTATGATCATTAACTGCTCTTTGCACGACTATATTAGAACATGCTGGCTCCACGTAGGAGCATTCTTTTATTCTTTGTTTTCCTTTTATCCTTGAGGTTGGCCCAGATGTGTGTCCACTATCCATGAAATACACACTTAGTTCTATCGAAACAGGGGAGAGGGGCTCAGGCTCGCCGGAGTGAGCTATGCCAGCAGCGCCGGGCCTCAGGGGAGGTGACAAAGGGATGGACGATGCTCGAGGAGGCTCGCCATGGTCAGTGGTGGGGTCAACGGCGGTAGCGAGTGCCCGAGGCGGCGGCGGTGGCTCGCTAAAGCCAGTACGGCGGCGCGAGTGGTGAAGGGGCACCTAACTAACCTATACTACCTAATCAACTACATGTGTGTGTGCATAGGGGTGTAGGGAGTGCAGCGGAGGTGGCGTGAGGACCAACTGAGCCTTGCCAACGGCCAGCCGGTGGCCATGACGGTTTAGTGCGCATGACGCACGTGGATAGCACAACATAGACGCCTAGACTATTAACTAGCTATGGCAAAAGGAAGAGGAGAAGCTCAGGGACTCACCGGTCACTCTAATCAGCCAAGGAAGCAGCAGAGAAGAAGATGGGAGGTGGCACTAATGGCGTCGGCAAGCTCCTGAATCGGGGGAAATCGGAAGAGAGTAGAGAGGAAGAAGGATAGGTGGAATGGAGGGGGAGATGGTGTGTTCCCGCCCTCGGTGGAGCGGATGGAGGAGAGGGCAAGGTGAGAGCGTCGCCGGCCGGTCCTATTTTTAGGCCAGCTAGGTCGGTGTCCCAACGACGAGATATTTCCCCCGGCCGTTCTTATCCACCACGTGCGCTCCCGGTTGACCTTGTCGGGTCACTTCGCCACAGCTGGAGCTTGCCCACGCGCATGTTGAAGTGACTTGGTGGCTACTTCGGCAGCTCAGCGCAGTGGCGACCATGGCTTCGGCATTGACGAGTTCACAGTGAGGGAGGAGGAGAGGGGAGAGGAGGAGAAAAGGGGCGCCGTGGGGTCCCGTGGTCATGTCATGTCGCCGTTTACCTCCGCTAGCACCTGGGTGGAGCCGGCGGGGCGTTGACGCGCGGTTGCACCATGTACGGCTGCCAGCCACAAGGTGGACGACGAAGCTGACGGGTGGGACCCAGGCGTCAGCGAGGGAGAGAGGGAGAAGGGAGGGGCGCGGTGCGGCTGGGTCAGTCGCTGGTGGACCGGCCCACGTGGGAGAAGGGAAGGGGAGAGGGAAGGGAGAAGAGGAGGAAATGTTCTACTACTATGGGTCGAGTGAGAGGGAGAGGGAGAGATTGAGCCCATGTGACTTTTCCATTTTCCTTTCTTTTTTCTATTTTCCTGATTATATATATGCATATGTTTATATGCTTTGAATTTAAATTTGAATGTATGAGTACGCAAAAGTGTACCACCATAAGTTCAACAAGCAACCAATCACTCAAGCACACTAAGTTTCACACATCAAGTTTTGTTTCCTATGTTAATTTATTTTGTAAATATTATCTACGTTGGTTATATATTCTAGTTCCTAGGCAAAGTTTTAAAAAATTCAAATTTTTAGTGATTTTTTATACTAGGTTAAAATCTTAGGGTGCTACATCATCCCACTTGGGATGACCCTATCCGTGAGATTTTTAGAGGGGAGTTGAGCACGTACGGATCTAGAAAGTATGTTCCCTAGTGAGATCATGTCAAACACCAAGGCATGGTGGGATATCGCACGTGAGACCATTTCATCCGTGAAACCAAACACTGCTTGTGGCTGTCGAATATCACTACAAAGTGGCACTACAACTTATTGATAACGATGTGCTTGTGCAACGCCTCCAATTGTCAGATACAGCTAGGGTCTATTTGATAGAGCTTCATCTGATTCTGATTCTCTATGGAACTGATTATCTGAGAAAAGTGATTATATGTCTGAAAGTGATTCTCTTTGATTCTTTAGCATAAACTAATTACTTCACAGAATCAGGAGAAACTAATTTTTTCGGCTACTAGTCTCTTAGTTCATTTTAGAGAATATGAAAACTGTTTGACAGAGCTTCTGCTGTAATTAACAGAGAATCACCTCTGAGAGCTTTGCCAGACGAGGCCTTGCTTGCCTTGTAATCAAAGAATTTGTAGCCGAGCAGGAGTTTTACTTGCTTTCTAATTTCTTTTGTGAAATAAAGTGTGAGGCGAATTCAGTGGCTCATTGCTGCGCGACATCGCCCAGGAGCTTGAATGGATCAATGGAGTGCGTGCTTGGTTTGGCCACTTCCTGGAGTAGTGTTGCGTGGATGTCGCGAACCGTGATTGTGCAACCCTGCTGAAGTTGAATGAAAGCTCCCATGAGAAGAAAAAAAAAGTTGACCACTTGACACGTGTTGAGTTGAGCAGTTTCCCCGTGTTCCCGATATGACATTGCCGGAACAAGGATAATCCAGGAGGTGCAACTTACGACCAGCACCGGCGTGTGAACCTTTTCTTGGGTTTGTCCACGTACAATTATTACTCGGGTAGTGCACCTCGATGGCACCAAGCAATCTTCAGGAAGAAGTTGTCAAAAAAAATCTTCAGGAAGAAGGGCGAGCCAAGAGCCCAAGAGCCAGCCAACCATGGCATTAATACCACTAGAGTAGTAGTACTACGAGCCAACGGCTACTAGTAGTACAACCCTAGCTAGCTAGGTCCAGGCAGTGTACTAGGGGAATACAGCAGCCAGCTGCACCGAATTTTTTTAGTTTGTAGCTCTTTTTTAAAAGTTTTTCACAAATACAAGATTTTAGAATCTGTACTCTTAGCTCGGTGCCATCAATGCTGGCGCCGAACTAACGTGTCTCGGCGCCATTGTCCTTGGCGCTAAGCTCTTGGGCTCGACGCTGACGTGGCGCTGATTTAACAGATATCTCGGCGCCATCGACTCTGGCACCGAGCTTGACACCATCGACTATGGCGCCAAGCTACAGAGGCCAAAGGCAAGTGAGTGGACTGCTCTGCCAGGCCACCAGCGCCACCCTGCTGTGCTGTGCGTAGCTTGGCTGCTTGAGCCCAGTCAGGTCAAGGATAAAAATCAATCACGGTGTGGAAGCCTAGCCTGTCGCCGCTAGATAGGCAGCCTGCATCCTCTTCTGCGCTGGCCATGCCAGGCTGCCAGTCCCGCGCTTCTCCTGGTTACACAAGCCAAAAGAGCTACCTACGGGCTACACCTACGGAGCCTGCTTACCCTACTGTAATTTCTGCTTACTTCTTGACTTAGCTTTTGTATAGTTCATCCGTCCAAACTTTACACCTATCGTATCGAATATTTAGACATATGTATAGAGTATTAAATATACACTAAAAAATAATTAATTAGATATATTACGACGGCATGGTGTGGCAGCCTAGCCTGCGGCCTCGTGCGGTCAAATCCCACGCATTTAAATCCCCTACATGCGCACTCAGCTAGGCTACGGCTATGAGCCTACTATGAACCGGGGAGGTTGGAGCAGGGCTCTACTAGTACGCTACGCCGCCGGCAGCCCGGATCACCGGCGATTGGTTCACAAATATACTAGTATATTTTGATTTTGATTATAAATAGTATAAAAATATTTTAAAAGTTATTGAGACATACACTTGTGTATATTTTATCATATTTCATCACACTTAAAGATATCATCATATTTGTCCGGCCCCTTAATCAAAATCGTTGGTTCCGCCACTAAATAGGTTGATACCAAAGGTCCAGGAGGGCTTATGCTCAGTTTTTGTAAGGCATTGTGATTTCGGTTTATTTTGATTCTTAGGCTCTCTACGCCCCTTTGCTCTCTTCTTATAATGATATTACTTTAGTACTAGTAGTCAACAAATCTTTACGGAAAAAAAGATGGCCAATAATGTATTGGCGGTACTACAGATTACGTAAGGTGGTGTTTAGATTCAGGGTGTACAGTTTTGGAGGTGTCATATCGGATGTTAAATGGAGTGTCGTATGGGGTGTTCAGATATTAATATAAAAACAAATTACAGAATCCGTCAGGAAACCTCGAGACAAATTTATTAATCCTAATTAATCTGTCATTAGCACATGTATTTACCGTAGCACTTTATTGTTAAATCATAGAAAATAGTTAGGCTTAAAAGATTCATCTCGTAAAGTAGTCGTAATCTGTGTAATTAATTATTTTTTAGTTTATATTTAATACTCTATGTATGTGTCTAGATATTCGATGCGATAGGTGTAAAGTTTTGACGAAGGAACTATACAAGGGTTAAGGGGGTGTTTGGATCCGGTGACTAAAATTTAGGAGGTGTCACATAAGGATGTCGCATGGGGTGTTCGGATACTAATAAAAAACAAATTACATAGTCCATCAGTACTCCACGAGATGAATTTATCAAGTCTAATTAATCCGTCATTAGCATATTTTTACTGTAGCACCATATTGTCAAATCATGGACTAATTAGGCTTAAAAGATTCGTCTCGCAAAAATTTTCGATGGGACAACGACTAAAATTTAGGAGGAGGAACCAAACACCCGCTAAGTTAAGAAGTAAGGGTGTGTTTAGATCCATTTTTTTGGGTTTTGGTTACTGTAGCAGTTTTATTTTTATTTGGTAATTAGTGTCTAATTATGGATTAATTAGGTTTGAAAGTTTCGTCTCGCGATTTCTCACCTAACTATGTAATTAGTTTTTTTTCGTCTACATTTAGTACTCTATGCATGTGCAGTAAGATTCGATGTGATGGGTACTACGCAAAAAATTTTGGGAACTAAACAGGCCCTAAGCAGAAATTACAGTAGGGTAAGCAGGCTTCGTAGATATAGCCTGTAGGTAGTTGTTTTGGCTTGTGTAACCACGAGAAGCGCTGGACTGGCAGCCTGGCATGGCCAGCGCAGAAGAGGCTGCAGCTGCAGGCTGCCTATCTAGCGGTGATAGGCTAGGCTACCACACTATGATTGATTTTTATCCTTTGACCTGACTGGGCTCAAGCAGCCAAGCTACGCACAACACAGCAGGGTGGCGCTGGTGGCCTGGTAGGGCCTCTGCAGCTCGGTGCCAGAGTCGACGGCGTCGAGATGCCTGTCAAATCAGCATCACGTCAACGTCAAGCCCAAGAGCTCGGCACCAGAGACGATGGTGTCGAGACGTGTTAGCTCGGTGTCAACATCGATGACGCCGAGCTAAGGGTCTAGATTCTAAAAATTTTTCTTCATAGATGTATTTGTGAAAAGCTATAAAAAGAAGGCTAAAAACTGCATGGGCACCCAATCGGCAATCGCCCGCCCGCTCGGCTCGGACGTTATCCAGATTTGGTCCCTGCCGACGGGGCGGCGAGCGGCAGATGTCACCGCGCGTGCCGGCCGGCGCCGCAAGGCTACGTCTACGGATAGTAGTACGTGGGTGCTGTGGACGGCAGCACTGACGCACGTCACGTCGTCATAGGTCATGAACGTGTCGCTCGGGCAGTGAGGTTGTGGCGCAACACCAAAGATGGCTGCCGGCGACGACGTAAGCGCGAGACATCGCTTTGGCCCACGCACGCATGTCTCCCCCAGTTCCCTAGCTAACCAAAAGACGGCACCCGGCGCCATCCTCCTCCTCATCTTTTTCTTATAATACGCTATCTGGGTCTAAGTTCTCGACCTGATATATTGGTCCTATTCGTTTCTTTTATAATCCATACTTTTTAGCTTGTTTTTTTAACTGGAATATTGTTTTTCTCTCACAGCAAACCAGCCGGAACAATGTTTTAACTTGTTTTTTCAGCGAAGCGAATGGAGCCATGTGCTTATATTTTTATGAATTTATTTTAAGATTTAACGACGTCATTATTTTAGTGATAGGTCATGTGTCCGTTGATAGCGAGGCGTTTAAGGTAACTTCGTCAATTTTGACATATGCCGATCCAAAGATGCTCCTGGGGTTGAGCGTGAGTTCATAGGGTGAGTGTGCACTCGTATATATCAACGTCTATATCTGTACTAGGTCTAAAAAAGGACGCTCACATATACGCATGTGGTTATTAGGAGTCTAATTAAATGTCTTTTATATAACCTATATTCCCATAAAAAATCAATTACAAATATACATATCATCAAGTAATAAATTTTCAACAAGGTTTCATCTAACATTCTCAAAATAAATCCTATCCAAATTATGGCCCCACATTTGGCACACCAGGTTTTCAACAGGCCATCCGAACACGCATCTTCGCTAGATCGTCGACATCTATGCTCCAGATTCCCATCATTTTGGATCTTGTGAACTCCAACTACTTTCAGTGGTGACACTCTTCGAGACTGTCTTCACCAAGTTCAACCTCCATCATCATGTTACCACGGTTGCTCCCCCCCGCCAACCTGGATCCCAAGTGGATCATGAATGACACCAACATCGTCAACTGGTTCTACACCACTATGTCCTCCAATCTACGAGAGTTTGTGATGTAGCCCGATAACATGACGGCCAAGGTGTTATAGCGCTCCATCGAGGGCATGTACCTTGACAACGTCCTCGCCCGGGCAATCTAAATCAAGGCGGAGTATTGCACTATCACTCAAGGTGGGATGTCCTGTAATACCCTAGCCCATTAGTAGCATGTGGTAGTTTGTGAAGTTGGTCCATGTGACCCATGTGACATGTGTGGTTGTGGTTGATGGGTTCAGTACCACCTTAGAAGTTTAGGAGAGTGATGGCTAGCTTATAGTCCTTGTCGTCCAAACATAGCAACTTTGGGTTAACCCTTTTATATGATGGGATGATGAAAGTGTAAGAGAGGTGCGCGTATATGCAGGTTGTTCGACGTGAGGTGATGGGCCATATAAGCAGATTTTGGACATATATTTGTTATACATGTCCATACCCTGGTATCGTAGCTGGCTCAAGACACTGGTAGATCAACTCTATGACCTTGGCAAATCTGTCAAAGATTCCACCTAGGTCATCAATTTGCTTCATGGGTTGAGCCTTGAGTTCTGCCACATCATCCCCTCACCTTCCATCTTGAATCGCCATCCTTCCTTGAAGTTCGATCCTTCCTGGCTCAAGACACTGGTAGATCAACTCTATGACCTTTACCAAACCAGTCAAGGATTCTACCTAGGTCATCAATTTGCTTCATCGGTTGAGCCTTAAATTCTACCATGTCATCCCCTCCATCACCGAAGAACAAAAACATTATTTGTTACCCGCCATTGCCAAATAACAACATTATTTGTGTCCTATTGATCTTTGTTAGGCATTTGGGGATCAATCTGCCCTCATTGATCCCCGCTAGAGGTTTTCCTCCTCTGAATAATGTTGTTTTTGATAGATCTTGTAGGACCTCTAAGGACAGATCTAGCGGGTGAAAACTTAACTTAAACAATACCTTGTCGATGTATCTCGCCAAGCGCAGTCGCGGCCATGGCGCCATAGTGACGTGGCCTTGAGTGTTGGAGTAGAGGTAGCTGTGCAGTGGAGACGCGATCCAATGGCGGCGGCGAAGGCGGTGGCGCTTCCTGTCACTCACAGCGTGCCCTCTCGATCGGACTAGGGTTAGGACGTCGGTGGGGCGCTGGTGGCTGCGGTAAACCTCATCCCTTGCGCCCCGGCCCCCACCTTCCTCTTTATAGCGATGCGCGACGGAGGCCCATCAACCAGGAGAACGGCTGGGCGCCCCCCGATCAGGACATGGATCAAGGACCCAATTGGCCGTTGGGCCAACTGATGGAGATCAATCTAACATTTTCTCGCTTGATCTCACCTTATGACTTAAACTTAACTTACTTTATCTTTTTTCATTCCATCGCAGATCAGTGCATAGAGCGTGCCTCATCGTCATGTCAGTTGCCATTAGATTAAGGGGGAATTTCTTGTGTGCCATTAAAAAAGATCGCAATGCCCTGTGTGTCCCTAGAAAAGTTCAGCGGACTTCAGCGCCACTGCTCTAACTTTTTTGTGCCCTCCATGCCACTGCCGTCAGTTTGGGCTCTAACGCCGTCAAACTGCAGGTGTGAAAAGTCGAAAATACCCTTATGTGTAAATATGTCATTAATTTTTTTGAGCATCTTAACGACTTCAAATAAAAAACTCAAAACTAGAAAGTTGTAGATCTTGTTGAGATCTATAATTTTCATATAAAAATTATTTTTATTTAATTCCATAAAAAAATATGATTTGATATGATTAATATAACTTAGAAAAAATCATATCTTTTTTTGCGAAATGAAATGAAAATAATTTTTATATGAAAATTATAGATCTCGACGAGTACAACTTTCTAGTTTTGAGTTTTTTCATTTGAAGTTGTTAAGATGATAAAAAAAATTAATGACATATTTACACATAAGGGTATTTTTGACTTTTCACACCTGCAGTTTGACGGCGTTAGAGCCCAAACTAACGACAGTGGCATGGAGGGCACAAAAAGTTGGAGCAGTGGCGCTGAAGACCGCTGAACTTTTCTAGGGGCACACAAGACATTGCGATCTTTTTAATGGCACACAAGGAATTCCCCCTTAGATTAAACAGCTACAATGCACCTCTCTGTTTTAAAATAGATTCTCAACTAGGCCCTTAATATCCAGAAATCATACGCTTTCTCGTAAACCCATGTCGACTATGTGTTCTCTGAACGCATTGAGTGGTTAGCCTTTGGTAAGCGGATCCGCAAGTACTTGCTTTGTATTTATATGCTCAGTGCTTTTAAAATGATTCTGGATTTTCTCCTTTACAACAAATAACTTAATGTCAATGTGTTTGGCAGCACATTTGACCTATTGTCTTAGGAGTTAACTACTTTAAATGGTTATTATTGTGGACTACCATTGTTAAATCTAGGTATATATTCCCTTAACCACTTTTGCCTGTTCCTAAGGCCTCATGACAAGCTATACTATGGTATGCATCGTTGATGACACCACAACTGTTTCATTGAAGCTTTTCCACAATAATACTCTAACTGTGAGTGTTAGGCCTATGATAATATTTGAGAGTATTTGTTCTTTCTTACTCAGCGTGAGGCCTATGATACTTTACAAAAATTGCAAGACATTCTTAAATCCATTTCAGTGATCTATATCTAGATTGGACTTCTGCCAAAATATCCTAAATACGTAAGCTACGTCAAGGTAAGTTCTTACTTGTACATTCATTAAGCTTCCAATAGCTGAAACATATGGAACCATGTTCATTTGATCAATCTCATATCGGTTCCTAGAATACTTAAAGTTCCCAAATCTATTACCCTTGACTATAGGTGCAGGCATAGGTTTACTCGCATGCATACTTTATTTCTTTAGGATCTTTTTCTAAGTATGCCTTTGAAATAGTCCTAATACCCCTTTTCATCTATCTCAGTGAATTTTAATTCCTAGAACCAATAAGTCTTCACCAAGATCATTCACATTGAAACTTGAGGACAAGGGCTTCTTCTTCTCCAATGACAGATTAACATTACTACTAGAGAGTAGGTTGTCATATATACACAGGATGTGGAAAAAGAATTTTTCATTCATGAACTTCGCATAAATGCTATTGTCCTTCTCATTTTCTTTAAACCCAAACTTTCTTATCATTCCATCAACTTCAAATACTACTGTCTAAAGACTTGTTTTAACCCATAAATGGATTTCTACAGGTGGCACCCCATACATTTTTTTCTTCTACGACAAAACCTTTGGGTTGTGCCAAGTAAACGTTTTCATACAAATCCCCATTGAGGAATGTCGTCTTTATATTCATCTGATGTAACTCTAAATCGTAATGTGCCAATAACACCATTATGATTCTAAAAGAATCCTTGCATGAGACTGGAGAGAAAACTCTCATCGTAATCTATTCATTCTCTTTGTGTAAAGCCTTTTGCTATAAGTCATGCTTTATATCTTTCCACATTCCCTTTGGAGTCACATTTTGTCTTGTAGACCCTTTCACAGTCTACTGTTTTGGCTCCATTAGGAATTTTTTCTAAGTCATAAACGTTGTTGGTATTCATTAAATTCATTTCAACTTCCATAGCTTCTTGTCATTCAAACGAGTAAATGCTTCTCATGGCTTCTTCAAATGAGGTGGGATCACCCTCCATTTGAATTTCTTCACTAACATAGACTTCATAGTCATCAGAAAATTGGTTTACTAATTCTTTGAGACCTTCTGGGGCCTCAGCTACTGACACTTTCATATGGGGCTATTGTTGCTCTTCATTGCCAAGAGGCAATTGATTCTACATGCTTCTGTATCACAAGATCCTTGTTTATATTATTCAACTTCTTTGAAGAGCCAACAACAGGTGTTGTATAAGTCATACAACATCAACAGGTATCGAGAAATTTGTTGTTTTGAATCACTGAAGTGGCCACACAATCCCGCTTCTCTTCAAGTCATAGGTCTCTACATACCGTGCTCCCCAAATCGTCCCATCTTTTATAAAGATAGTGTATCTTCTAATTTCTTATTTGGGTTCAATCTGTTAAAATCTTATATGGCGCTTTAAGCACCACTTTAATATCTTTGATGGTGACTATGCTATCTTTCTCTCAGAACTTTAAAAAATCTTGAAATTTAGTTGTTTCTCTGCTTAGGGGTATCATTGTTATGACCGATGATCACATTCATCAAAATCTTTATCTCACTCAGTTTCTTACAAAATTTGTATCTCACTCTTAATGAAGAGTACACATTCATCAACATCTTTATGTCACTCTTAATTGATCTTAATTTTTACTCTTAATTTATCTCATAATTCTTCCCCTCGAAATATGGCATGAACTATACTGCCATAATTTCGAGAACTATTTAGAAAACTATGAATGAGGAGACACTTATGACTTACTTCATTCATATGATTATGCCATGCAAATAAAGTTATTTCTTGATCTGTATAGGAGTACACTTTCCTCATTCGACTTCAAGAACTCGACGAGGCCTTTTATTAACTGTACTTTTGCAAGTCACGCTTGCATCTTTTTGTTGTCCTTTGATCAGTATTAACCATAACGATGCATTGTTATTGTGCCATGGTCAATACTAGGATAGCATAAGAGCTACCCAAACTTCTCTTGCTATGCAGGATAAAAAAACATATGAGTCATCATAAAATTTCTCCCGCCATGTAGGATTGACTAGCATAAGTACTATACCAAACTTCTCCCCGTGCGGGATAAATATATATATAAATTACCATAATGAAAAATTTAGTTATGATGACTAAAATATTCACTTATACTTTATTTTCCAATTAAATCTTCCTATTGGTTCCAATTTAATCAGAAAATTACTAAACTAACAAAAAACTGTCCTGAACTGGCTTGACTCAAGCCTTTTCATTAACATACCCCAGCATTGCAGCTCGTTGGCATACAGCTGAGTGATCTCGTCAGTTAAAAAAATAAAACTTACAAGATGCTTCTACCTCAATTCTATATTACCATTGGGCAGAAAATAAAATTAATGCAAAAAACTCATAAATTAACTTGAAAGACATATAACTAATCTTTAAAATTAATTTCTCCCGTTGGTTCGAATTTAATTAGAGGATAATCAACATCATTGCAGCGAAACATGATAACAAAATACATTCTATTAGTTTAGGAGTATTTCTTGGTCTTTATCTACTGTCTGAAAAATTGACCATGTTGGTGTAAAATTTATCAGAGATTTATACTTCAACCTTAAACTCATTATAATATTGTTATCATCAACGTTGGTCAGAAAATAACAATACCATAGTTAACATAAACAAATCGGACTACTCCTCTAATTTAAATTTTCTCGTTGGTTCCAATTTAATTAGAGGATAAACATAATCATAATTTACTAAAAGTAACCGCTTTTCAAATTAAATTCTCCCGTTGGTTCAAATTTAATTAGAAGATAATCAGCAATAAACTTTACAGCGGAGGCATAAAAAAATAATTTATCTACTTTTCAGAAGCATTTTACTGTATACTTATCTACTCTCTCAATAATTTATCCTGTTGGTTCAAAATTGAATAGAGATGAAAAACTAATCAAAATTCGCTTATGAAAATAATAAAAAATTCATAAACTTTACTAAGCATTTTGGGCTGAAACACACTCGCGTGATGCACGCTGTCGCGGCCTAGCAGCGAAATCCGGCCTACGGCGGCCGCTCGCGCCGGGCTCCCCCGCGCCCATGCCGCAACCTGGGCCTAGGCTAGGATTTCCCTCGCCCGCCTGGGCCGAATCTAGCCCGAGCGCCCGGAGCCGTTCATCATGATCGGACGGTCGGGAAATGATCTCAACAGAATAAAAGCCCCCGCCACGCTGGTCACCCAAACCCTAGTTTCATTTCTTCCTCGACTTCTCTGTCTTTGCCGCACATAGAAAGGAAAGAGCAGCGGAGCGCCACCGCCGCCGATCCCCTCGCCAGCGCACGCACTCACCCTGGGCTGAGTGCGCCGTCGTCGAGCGATCTAGGTGACGGTGCCCTAGTCCCCCATGCGTGCTATGGTGGTGCTTGCCCTAAACCCTAGCTCCTCCCTCTTTATCCTTTGTCAGCCCTCAGTGTAGCAGTTGTTGGTGAAGAAGTGCGGCACCGCCATGGGTCCCCTCACCAGAGAGTGCAATCCCTAGTGGGTGAGCGCATCGTCATCAAGCGGTCCTATGATGGTGCCCTCGGTCGGGGCTCATGCGCACGGCGATGAGCGTAGCTTGGCTCTATCCCCGTGTGCCAGCGAGGTGGCGACATGGCTTCTTCCCGCGCGACGGCGGTGAGAAAACCGGGTAGGTCCCTCCACTCTCCGTCCATTCTTCTAGAGTTAGGGTTAGGGTTAGGGATGGAGTTCGATCCGATTTGAATCACCTCCTAAATTTATCATTCTAATCTACCCCAAAGTCTAGATCTATGCCTAGTAAGGCTCTGATACCATTAATAGATCTTGTAGGACCTCTAGGTATAGATCCAGTGGGTGAAAACTTAACTTAGACAATACCTTGTCGATGTACCTCGCCAAGTGCAGTCGTGGCCATGGCACCATAGTGACATGGCCTCGAGTGTCGGAGTAGAGGTAGCTGTGCAATGGAGACGCAATCTAGTGGTGGCGACGAAGGCGGTGGTGCTTCCCATCACTCATAGCATGCCCTCTCGATCAGACTAGGGTTAGGATGTCGGTGGGGCACTAGCGTCTACGGTAAACCTTGTCCCTTATGCCTTGGCCCCCACCTACCTCTTTATAGCACTGCATGACGGGGGCCCATCAACCAGGAGAATGGCTGGGCGCCCACGATCAGGGCGTGGATCAAGGGCCCAATTGGCCGTTGGGCCAACTGGTGGAGATCAATCTATCAGTTTTGTCTCCCTACCTTGTTAGGAATTTGATCTTTATAAGTGCTCTCACGCATGAAAACTTTGTGTCTACTAAGTTTGACCCTTATGGGCTTTCTGTCAGGGATCGATCTTCACACTAGGAAGGTGATTAATGATCTTTACCTGCTTACTTCTTCTATGCTAACATTCATGTTTGGCACAACTTTGGTGCCAATGTCTGGGGCATCCTGGCAATGCCTCCCTTATGGGCACTCTACATTCTTTCAATTTGCCTTAGAATAAATTAGTGTCCCACACTTATTCAGCATGCCAGCTCAATAAATAGGCTCGAAAACCAGTTAGTTCTTCAGTTTCCAGCACCTTTTCCCTTTCCAACACATTTGCTATGATATATGGACTTCGCCTGTACCAAGCATCTCTTTGGAAGTAAATATTGATGTGTACCTGAACCATGCATACCCTCACTAACAAGGTATCATCCTACAAGATACTAAGCCCTTGCTCGACTTGGGTCAGTTGGACAAAGGGCTCGGGGACTACACCCCTAGGTGCACTCACACAATCCTTTTTTCGCGAGCGGGCTAACACCCATTTTTTATTAAGAGGAGTAAGCAGTTAACCAACAAACACAAGGCAGAGGTGTTGGCGAGTAGCTCCCAACACTACCCAAAAAATACCTAACTGTTAGATTGATCTCCACCAATTGAGCCCTTGAATCCGCGCCCTGATTGGGGGCATCCAACCGCTTCATGATTGGTGGGCCCTCATCACATAATGCCATAAAAAGGGAGGTGCGGGCCAAGGAACAAGGCACAAGAATCACCTACGCCACCAGACACCATACCTACACCTCTAACCCTAAGTCGATCTGGAGAGAGGGTGCTACCAGCGAGAGAAAGCCGCCACCATCGTGTCTTCACCACCGCCTCTGTGCCACCACCTTTGCACTGCCGCCCTACGACCGAGCCTCCACCGACATCGATGCGTTGGCCAGCTCGTCTTCCTTGTAGGCGGCCAATGGTTTGCATCTCCGCTATCGAGTTCATAAACCCGAGGTCCCAAATGGACCTGCTTCCTAGCAAAAGCTCGGCCCAACAGACGACGTTGTGGACGATGTGCAACTCCTAGGCCGGCCTAGATACCTAATGATAGGCCGTAAGAATGATCCAGTCTCCAACTGGATCGCTTCCAACTCCAACCTACTTCTTTGACCGGAAGGCCTAGCCAAGGAAGGAACGACACTCACTTCTAACTCCGACCCGTGTCTCTGACTAGAAGGCCTAGCCAAGGAAGGGTGATGCTCGCTTCTGACTCTGACCCGCGTCTCCGACCAGAAGGCCTCCAAGCCTCTACCTACGGCTCTTCTCCGATCGGTGCGGTCGGAGCCAACTAGGAACGACCGAATGGAGACACACGCTCGGTGAGGACCCGAGAAATCAAGTGGAGCAGATAAGATAAGGCACATAAGTCAACCGCAATACCGAGGACCGTACCATGCATGCCTGTAGGACAGTACTATCAGGGCACGATAGAATGGTACTTTGCAACCTTCCAGACATGTCAGGACATGAACAGTATTGTGGACACCAGCATTTGTCCTACAGTATGGTAGGCGCCGACATTTGCCATACCAGAAGGCACGATGGAACCAACCACATGCATTAGGGCATCAACAGTATTGTAGGCGTCCACAAAACCATCTTGTACCCGACAGCGTGGGCAACAAGACTAGGTAGCACACACTCTCTCTCTCTCTCACTTGTAGGGCCATCCCCTTCATCTATAAAAGGAGATGTGCTCTCTCCTAAAGGGGGACAATTCGATCGATTCAATAAACAATAGACAACACATGGATCATTCTAACTCACTCTCTGCTAGCTTTAGAAATTCTAAAGCTACACAGAGCATACGTTCCAACACTTAGCGCACATAGGAGCTTCCATCACTCTTGGCCCTTCGGTCCAGAGTCTGAATAGACCTCTGATACCCCTCATCTTAATCCATCTCGTTTGTAACCCCACAGCAAACTTCGAGCACCTGGGCTCAGGAATAAAGTCACCGACCAACTCAAACTAGACATAGGGCACGTTGCCTGAACTAGTATAAACCCTATGTTATTGAGTACTAGGCCACATTCGATCACAACGTATGGCAAAATGACAAATATTTACTAGTTGGTCACTTTTTGCACCGAAAGTTGGCGCCATCCATGGGGAGAACGCCGTACGTTCACGCTTTTTGGTCATCGGATGGCCCACCTGTTCGCCGTCCTCGGCATGGCGGGCTCAAGCGATATGACTCGCTTTGGTTTGCTGGAGTTTCCTGCACTCCCACCTGTGGGGACGTGGGTTCCTCCCATCTTTGAGCCATCCTAGACCTTCCTCTTTGGAAGCCTGGACTTCATCGCCGACTGGCTTGGCGTGCTTCGCCTTTGCGAGGAGACACTTGTCCCGGCACCCATTGGAGGAGGAGCGTCCCTCATCGGCTCTGGGACACTGGCGACCTCAACAATGAGGCGCCTACGCTTCGCTCTGAGCCAACACTAGGCTCAAACCCTGCTGTGAGTAACGTACATATTGCTATTTACTCGCAGTATACTATCTTCCACCGATTCTCTAAAGGGACCCCGTTGTCCCCACCACAACCGCCATGCAACCGGTTCCCCTATGGCCACACATCCCCTATGGACGCATATGCATAGGGGCTCCAAAAGATGCTGATGCTGCCTCCTCTCACATCCAAATTCATGGGGATGGTGGGCTACGCTCCTGCCTCTTTCCATGACCTCATGGATGATGAGGTTGAGAGCGACGGCTCTAGCATCAGCAACGTCGTGGCACCTAGCCACCCTCTATCATAGGAGTACGCTATGACAGATGCTCTAGGACAACCACTGGTGGTAGCGGAGTCTCCATAGACCCACACCGCTCTGGACCCTCGTGTGGAGGCCCTCGTGTGTGCGCAGAAGCACGGTGAGGAGCTACGACAGAGGCGGCAGAACCAGCCGCCACCTATGCTGTGTGCTCGACATAGCACGCTGTGCCATGCGCGCGTAACACGGTGAGCGGCGCCCGGGGTCATGCCCGCTAGGTCCAGTGTGACATCATGGATGGGGGGCTCGATCCCCCATAGTTTGCTCGGGCAGGCAATAGCATCGCCGCTGCGGTGATGCTTCTACACGGCCTTCCAGAGCCTATCGACCCCTAGGAGTAGGCAATCCACTAGAAACTCTAGGCACTGGTGGAAACCACCGCCGTTCAATAGGCGAAGAGCTCCGCATCGCGACACTAACTCATGGCCTCTCTCCCAACCAGGGGAATGGGGCCACATCAGTCGCACTGCTCCATCCGCTCACCACTATAGTCGCTAGGAGCAGAATAGGAGGCCACAGCTGCACCACGACCTAACCCAACGCCCGCTCCACACCAACCACCTATGCGTGAACACCTCGAGCTAAACCGAGATGCTCGTAGCATCATCAACAACCGGCACCAGTCCTAGCATGATGATGATGACCATCAGAGGGCGGTGAGAGCAGGTGGCATAGGCCCTAGCTAGACCATCGAGGGGAGTGGTGAAACGCACACTAGGCATGGTTGCCGACCCAATGACTAGAGTCCCAGCCTTGATGGCCCGAGACCATGGGCTTTTGGCCGACGCATCTAGAGAGTGCTGTTCCCACAACGCTTTCGAACGCCTACCAATGTCGCCAAATATACTAGGGAGACGAATCCTAGTATATGGCTTGAAGACTTCTAGCTCGCCTGTCGAGCTAGGGGAGTGGATGATGACCACTTCATCATTCAATACCTCCCCATCTACGTGGGGGAACATGTTTGAGCATGGCTCGAATTCCTCCCGCATGATAGCATCCGCAACTAGGCGGATCTCAAGAGGATCTTCATTGGCAATTTCTAGGGGACGTATGTCCATCCTTGGAATTCCTGGGACCTCAAGAGCTACCAGCAGGAGCCCAATGAGTCCCTACGGGATTACATCCGTAGGTCCTCAAAATGATGCAACTCCCTTCCTGATGTCGTCGACATAGACGTCATCAGCGCGTTCCTCTCTAGGACAACTATGAGTCTTTGATTCACAAGCTTGGCTATCTGAAGCCCTAGACCACCCACGACCTACTCAACATCACCATGAACCACGCCTCTGGCGAGGAAGCAGTCAGCGCGGTCTTTAATAGAGGACGGGACAAAGGCAAGGCCAAACGTGAGGATCAAGACGAGGGCCCCTCCACGTAGAGGGGCAAAAAGAACAAGAAGGATCAGCGCTGACCGACCAACTCCGTGTTGGTCACCATGGCCAATCGCACGGGCAAGCAGCCTCAGCAGGGCCTACCTGACCACTTCGACAAACTCATGGAGAGTCCATGCACCAACCACGCCTACCCCGTCAAACACCTCTACAAGGATTGCGAGCTCCTCTAGTGCTTTCTGCAATAGGCTGGTGAGCCAAAAGAAGGACAGGGCAAGGACCCAGTAGCCAAGAAAGGAGGCACGACGAGCAAGGATGGGGATGGCTTTCCCAATCCTAAGGAATGCCTCATGATCTTTAGGGGATCTGAAGCCATCTACTCCAAACGCCAGCACAAAGTGCGCTACAGAGAGGCATGCACCGCTGAAACGGCCATCCCCTCCTTCGTTAGCTGGTTGGAATCACTGATCATCTTTGACTAGAGGGACCATCCCTCCCATGTTGCTAGACTAGGTCCCTACCCGCTCATCGTCAACCCCATTGTCTGCAAGAAGCACCTCACCAAGGTGCTAATAGACAGAGGCAGCGGCCTCAACATCCTCTATGTCGACACCCTCGACGCTATGCGCATCCCCTAGTCGGAGCTCTGCCCAGTGAGCTCTCCCTTCCATGATGTAATCCTAGGGACACAAGCATACCTGCTTGGGTAGATCGACCTGCCCGTCATGTTTGGCGACCGAGCCAACTTTCACTCGGAGGTCCTTACCTTCGAGGTGGTGGACTTCTCGGGGTCCTACCATGTCATCTTGGGGCGGCCATGCTATACCAAATTCATGGCAATCCCCATCTACACCTACCTGAAGTTGAAGATGCCAGGACCGAACAGCGTCATCACTGTGGGTAGCACCTTTTCACATGCCTTCACATGCGACCATGAGCATTACGAGCTCACCACTGCTATCATCAACTCAACCGAGCTCCCTCAGCTCAGAGATTCATTGACCCTAGCAATCCCGAACTGCAACAAGCGAACCTCCTTGATTGCCTTCTGCCCACTCGAGGAAACTAAGGCGGTGGGGATCGACCCCACCGACCCAACCAAGATGGTGCGGATCAGGACCCAGCTCTCGACCAAATAGGAATGCGAGTTTGCTAACTTTATGTGCACTAATCGTGATGTCTTCGCATGGAAACCTTCTAACATGCCGAGCATACCACGGGAGGTCGTCGAGCACGCATTATGCCTCTTCCTAGGCTCAAAGCATGTCAAACAACACCTACGTCGCTTTGATGATGAGAGGCACAGGGCCATAGGCGATGAGGTCACCAAACTCTTGGTAGCTAGATTCATCAAGGAGGTATACCACTCCAACTGGCTTACCAATCTTGTTCTCGTTAAAAAGAAGATTGGGAAATGGAGAATGTGTGTTGATTATACCGACCTCAACAAGGCATGCCCAAAGGACCATTTTCCTTTGCCATGCATAGACCAAATAGTTGACTCCACCTCAGGATGCAAAATCCTCTCCTTTCTGGATGCCTACTCTGGCTATCACTAGATCACGATGAAAGAATACGACCAGCTCACAGCCTCATTCATCACCCCGTATGGTTCATACTGTTACGTAACCATGCCTTTCAGTCTAAATAACGCTGGTGCCACCTATCAATGGTGCATGCAACAATGCTTTGTCGATCAAATCAACCCGCTCAACCAGCCTAACCAAGTCGAGCAGCCAAAATCAATAATCACCATCTATGTTGATGACATAGTGGTCAAAATGGCTCAAGTTTGCGACCTGATCGCAAACTTGGCCACGACATTCATGAACCTCCAAAGGTTCAACATCAAGTTAAATCTTAAAAAATGTGTTTTAGAACGCGGTATCGAGGCCAACCTCAAAAAAAATCATGGCCATCTCCAACATGGGCCCTATATGCAACGTCAAGGGCATACAGAGGCTCACCGACTGTTTGGCCACCCTGAGCTAGTTCATCTCCTGGCTAGGCGAGCAGGGAATGCCTCTCTACAAGCTCCTAAAAAAGATGGACACCTTCGTCTAGACTAAGGAGGCACAGTAGGCTTTGGAGAGCCTCAAAGCATCACTGACGTTGGCCCTAATCCTTGTCGCTCCCAAATGAGGAGAACCCCTGCTCCTCTATGTCTCATCAAGCAACCACGTGGTGAGTGCTACCCTAGTCATCGAAAGGGAGGAGCTAGGACACCACCTTAAGGTCCAACTACCCATATACTTTGTCAGGGGGTACTCACCGATGCCAAGGTTCAGTACCCCCAGGTACAGAAACTTCTATACGCCATGCTGATGGTGATCCAGAAGCTCCTGCACTACTTCACCGACCATGAAGTCTTGGTCGTCACCTCATACCCACTAGGAGACATCATCCGCAACCACGACACCGCGGGATGAATCTCCAAGTGGGCACTCGAGCTAATGGGCCACAACATCAGGTATATCGCTCGTACCGCTATTGAGTCTCAGGCTCTCATGGACTTTGTCGCCAAATGGACAGAGGTCTAGCTATCGACTCCGAATGTCACCCATGAGTACTGGATGATGTACTTTGATGGGTCCGTAATGGCACCTAGCTCAGGGGCTAGAGTAGTTCTGATCTCCTCGGACAGGAGTAGGCTCTGCTACATGATCCACCTCCACTTTTCGGCCTTAAACAATGCCGCAGAATAGGAGGCCCTCATCGACGGACTACACATCACCATCGAGCTCAACGCAACGCGACTCTACGTCCACGGCGACTCGGAGTTGGTCATTGACCAAGTCATGAAGGAGTCCTCCTACAAAAGCCCCCTCATGGTAGCATACTGCTAGGAGGTGCGCAAGCTTGAGGACAAATTCTAGGGGATTGAGCTACATCATGTCCCCAGAAAGGACAATGATACTGCCAATTTTCTTACAAAATTGGTTGCTAGGCGGGTTCCATCTCTGGATGGGGTCTTCATCAATGACCTTCATGAGCCATTCACCTGCATCCTAGAAGGTCTGATCTAGACACACCTCGATGCCAACCTAGCGCTCGGGAGCTCCGACCTCAGTGCTTGCATGACGACATCACCCGCCAACATCACCGTGGTAGCACTCGATCAAACCAACTGGCGAGCGCCACTACTCGCCTACCTCCTCGAGGAAGTTCTCCCACTAGAAAGGACTAAAGCACGACGAATTGCTCGACGCGCCAAGACATTTGTCGCGATCTATAATGAACTCTACAAACAAAGTCCGTCGGGAGTACTCATGAAGTGTGTCCCTACCGACCATGGAAAACATATCCTACTCGAGGTCCATGCCAAAATCTGTGGACATCATACGACCCTGAGGTCGCTGGTCGGAAAAGCCTTTCGGTAAGGTTTTTACTGGCCCACCATGCTATGAGATGTAGAGGAGGTCATCTGTAGGTGTGAAGGATGCCAGTTCTATGCTTGGCAAACTCATTTGCCAGCATAGGGGCTCCAAACCATCCCAATCACCTCGTCATTCGTGGTCTAGGGCCTCGACATGGTAGGACCCCTCAAAAAGGACCCAAGCGACTTCACTCACCTACTCATAGAAGTGGACAAATTCACCAAGTGGTTAGAGGTGAAGCCCATCACCAACATTCGTTCGAAAGAGGCGGTCAAGTTATTCCTTGACATCATCTACTAGTTTAGAGTTCCTAACTATATCATCACTGACCACAGAACTAACTTCACCGGTAAGAAGTTCATGGACTTTTATGATGGATACGACATCAGAATTGACCGGGCCTCTATCGGACATCCACATACTAACGGTTAGGTCGAGCGGGCCAATGGCATGGTCCTCCAAGGACTCAAGCCACGCATCTTCGATCGACTCAATAAGTACGTTGGGTGATGGGTTGCAGAGGTCCTAGCGATCCTCTAGAGCCTAAGAATGACCCCAAACCTATCCATATGGTTCACACCCTTCTTCCTAGCCTATGGAGCTGAAGCAGTGCTGCCCTTCGACCTCGACCACGACGCCCCAATAGTGAAGACCTTTGACCACGACCGAGCCATGGAGGCTTAGCAAGACGTGGTTGACCTGCTCGAGGAGGCTTATGAGACAACCATCATCCGCTCCTCTTGCTAGTAGCAAACTCTCCGCATGTACCACGAAATAAAAATTAGAGGAAGGATCCTTAAGGTCAGAGACCTCGTGCTCTGGAGAACCCAATCAACCAAGGAGAAACACAAACTCTCTCCGCCATGGGAAGGACCCTATACGGTTAGTGAAGTGATCTGACTGGGCACCTACTGACTGAAGGATGACAATAGCAATGTTCTTACCAACATTTGGAACATCGAACAGTTACGTCGTTTCTTCCCCTAAAAATTTGGTCTTACTGTTTTCTTTCATTCAACGTTCGCTCCTACAAAGCACTCCAGCCTGAACACTTTCGGCCTAGGTCGCTCAAGGGCTCCATGAGGGTGCGATACCACCTCTCTTTTTTGCTATCATATAGTAATACTTTCACCCAAACAAAAGGGCGTCGCCCAAGTGAAAGGGCATTCCGTTCCTTTAAATTACCCTATGTAGCTTTGTCTTAAACTCTCGACCAATCACACCTCGCCACGACCTACGGTTACGAGCAACTGAGCCTCATGGGCCATGCCTGGGTTCTTAAGGTTGCAACCTATGGGTCAAACGGGCAGGTGCAAAAAAGAAAGGATAAAAAGCAGAGCTATGCTAGGGTAAAAACAAAGAACAGATGGGGCAAGCTTCCCCTTATGAAGTGATTCTATCACAAAAACAAAACTAATTGACTGTTTGTATTCATAAATACACAAAAATATTTACATAGGGGGCTCCCCCATGAACTTATCCCTTACACATATTGACTATTTTTGCTTTAGATACTATTGTGGCTGCCCCACGGCATCGGCTGCCGACTCAGTCGACGAGGATAAAAGCTGTTCGGTCTCTGATGGAACGATGTTCGGCTCGATCAGAGATGGGACGATGTTCTCTTCCGACCTAGGCTCCACTCCATCCACTGGCTAGGCAACGTCTTCTTGATGCATGCCTTTAGCCGTGCTTGCATAGCGAGCCTTCATCACCCACTGCGCGGAGACTTGCTCGGCCACCAACTGTGCGTGTGGCAGCAAGCTTTCCCCAAGCACATGGATGGCATCCGCGCTCTAGCCATCAGTGTACCCGCTGTAGATGGCGGTGAAGTCTAGGTTCGGGTGGTGTGTCACCACCAAAGTTAGCACCCCTAATGTCCCATAGAACATCCCATTAGAGATAAGCGCCCGAACTTCATCTTGACCTTTGCCAGTCGCATGGCGGGCATGCTGTTGCTCGGCGCCGACCCAAACACCTCTAAGACGATGACCTAGGCAACATTGAGGATTTGGTCCAGCTCCCCCTTGAGAGCATGTGGTCTTCAAGGGACTTGGCCAGCGCCTCTGTGCTCCGACCAATCATCACCTTGGCCATCTCTAGGTCCTGCTCTAGAGAACCAACCCTTCTGCCCTGTTCTAGAAGAAGGATGACAGACTCAGAAGCAAGGGAAAGGAAAAACTAAGACATCAACCAAAAGCAGAATAGGTACATACCAAGGCGGGTGTTCTCAAGGATAGAGAGTCCTTCCTCCTGCTAAGTCACCAGCTCGCACAGTCGAGCATTTGACTCCTCCGTCCCAAGCATCTACCCCTAGAGCGCGAGCACATCCTGGTCAACCTTTGACCGAGCCTTCCGCTCTAACTCTAGATCCTCCAGGGACTTCTGGAGTGCCACCTTGATCTCTGCTAGGGACTTCTGGAGCGCCACCTCATTCTCTGCCTAGTGGACCTTCACTGCGTCAAGTCCCCGCTCAGCGGTAGTCACCCGCTCCACCGCGAGCCGTTCTGTGCCTACGCTTTCGTCGCCTCGGCCGCCCATTCTTGAGACTCACGGTAGACAGACTCCAGCTGACGCTTGAGCTCAGTGACCCACCATGACACCGCGGCCTCCTGCTCCATCCGAGCATACTCCTGCTAGAGGAAATAGGACTTGTGGCTCAACATCTCCTCTAAACCCTGCAAAGCAAGAAGCAAGCATGCTGAGACAACCAGTAAAAGACCAAGGAGTCAAGGACAAATGCAGAAAAACTTACCTCTATGACATAGGCCAGGTCGACCATAATCACCTGATGGATGAGCTTGACCCGCTCTAAGGCCTCCTCGAGCATAGCCTTGGTTTGGGCAAGATCGAACTCCATCGCGAGTCCTCTCCCCCCAAGTACGTCCTAGAGCTACACCTCCTCCTCATCCCGAAGGATGAATGGAACCTTCCTTAGGTCGCTATTGCAAGGCCACACTAGGTTGTGGGTCACCCCTAACCCGCTGGAAGGCCCAGCCGACGACCAGACCACCGCCAACTCCCATAATGACAGGACGGCTGGTGGCTCCACTCTGGTGCCTACCTCGCCAGGGCAGGGGACCTCCACCTCCTTGACCCCATGGCCCGTTGGTGGATGCTTTGCCTTTGGCCCAGCCGTGTCACCTCCTGACGCCTCCAGCTCTGACCAGGAGGGTGAGCCGTGCGTCCTTTCGCTAGGCGAGGTAGGGAGCCCGGTCTCCCTCCTCTCTTCTACCATAGCTAGTGCGGGAGGGATCATGAGGATCACCTCTGACCTAGCCTCCACTGTCGCCACCAGGATGGCTGCCATCACCGCCACTGCTGCTGCTGCTCGGCCCATGACCGGCCGGGAGGGCGCAACCCCTAGAGGAGACGGCTGCACCACTGCTGCTCGTCGTGACCCGCTGCAGGCTCGGCCTCCACTCCTCCTGTACGGGAGGCAGGGCGATGCTCATTCCTGTTAGAATCTGGCTGCTGTCAAAAAAGGTATAGGTCAGTCACACTCAAAGAACTCAACTGTGAGATCAAAAGAAACCTAGGTACATACTTAGATGCAAGGGGCAAGGCCCTGATGACCCAACCCGCTGGCAATAGGCCCACCAAACGAGGACCGCTCATGGGTCTCGACCCACACACCCTCACATTGACTGAGGGGGGAGTCGACCCGGCTGGTTCCCAATCGGTCCATGAGCTACTATGACTGCCAGCTTGTGATGCACCCACCGGAGCAACCGGCGAGGCATCCCCCCATTCTAGGTCGTGCACTGATGCTAGCCATGAAGATGTGGGGGTGTGAGCCCACTCCTCCGACCAACTGTCCTGCCCCTACCATGCTTGGAGTAGGGGAGGGCGATGCCAGCGATGCCTCCGAACGCTACAGTGACCGCATCCACCTTGCCCCTCGCTCGGCGGTGGCATCCGAGCTCGCGGCGCACTTCCTTAACACGGGAATGTCGCTGCGCCTCTCCACATCCCACCTGCCATGGACAGACATGGCCATAGGCTCATGACGTTGCGACAAGGATGCGATAATGTCTTGGTCTCCATCCTTAGAGGAGCTCACGTCGCCACCCAACTCCGTGGGCTCCTCCGACTTGAGCTCCGCCTCCACATCGCTCCTATTTTCCTTGGCCCGCACGCGCCGGGCGATCTCCTGCTCCTTCTGGTGCCTCCTCCAAGCCTTCTCATCTCTCTTCTTCTTCCTGCCATCCGCTACCTCCTTTAGGGTGGCTAGCCAGGCTGCGCCCTCTGGCCCCCTTGGAAGATGTGGCCAGGATTTGTAACCGGCAAGTCCCTATGAAAACAGATGACTCAAAGTCAAAATAGGGGAAAGCAAAAGATAAAAAGGTACAGAATAAGGAGAAGGGAGCATAACAGAGTGGACAGCTTCATGACGTGGTGGGGTCCGAGCTTTCCCTCGAGGGACTCCTTGTTCCTCTACTACAGCACCTGATCATGCCAACTCTAGACCATGTCCTTCGCTAGCTCTTCTAGTGTCACGTGGTTGGGATCCATCGGGCCAGAGTAGATCCACATCGGTCGGCTCCTCTCTGCTAGCGAGGTGACCCAATGGCGGAAGAAGGTGTGGAACACCCTCAGCCTATCAAGGCCATGCTGCACCAGCTTCTGAAGCTCTGCCTCGATGACCTCTAGCTTGTTTTGCTGATTGGCAGGCCCCCACGACCAGCTATCCCGCCTCTCCAGCCTCCTTCTGGTGAATGGCAGGAACGACGCCTCCATCAGGTTCCTAATGTAGAACCACTCCCCAAGCCACCCCTGATTGGAGTCGTAGGGGGAGTACGCGGGGTAGGAGCCCGACAGCCTCAACTTCTTCTGTAGGGCGAAACCCCCCACCAGTGTGTTCCTGGTGGCTTCCCCTCCGACAAAGCTCATCCGGTGAAGATCCACCGGAAGATGTCCACGTGTGGCTCCATCCTGTGGAAGGCCTCGTAGATGGTGACGAAGCCAGTGACGTGCAACACCCTAGTCGGATTGAGGTGCTGCAGCTCTAGGCCCCATTCATTGAGGAGCCCACGTAGGAACCAGTGCGCGGGGTATCCTAGCCCGCACTCATGGAAGGCAAGGAAGGATGTGACCTCATCAGCCTGAGGTCACGGAACAGCTTCCCCCAGCGCAGGAGCCCTCTAGTGCGCCACCTCCTTCGGCGGGAGCAACCCCTTCTCGGTGAAGGCAGCTAGCACCACCTCATCCACATTGGATGGCCTCTAGCTGGACATCACACTTTGCATTCACACATGGATCTGTGAGTTCTCCTCTCCCTCGCTTTACCCTCTCTTACTTAGGAACCGTCGTAGCAGACGAACGTGCTTGGCAAAAAGGAAGAAGGAGGAGGAGCAACAGTTGGAGAATAGGAGAAGGATTGGGACAAAAACCCTCTCCCTTTCCCTATTTAAGGAGGAGACACGACAGTTGGAGAAAGGTGAAGGATTGGAGTGAAAAACCTCTCCCTTCTCCCATTCAAGGATGAGACATGGCAATTAGAGGAAGGCGAAGGATTGGGGCGAAAACCCCTCTCCCTTCCCCCATTCAATGCGAATGGGATGCGGTGGGATGTGTCCTGACTGATGGGACGCACCCTACCCAATGAAACAGTGCCTAGTTAGACGGGATGTGGCCTAGGCATGGCCTACCACTACCACATGCTAGGCATAGGAAATAAGGCACAACCGCATGCAGACGGCCCTCCACCTTCCCAAGCCAGGCTTGGAAGGGCCCAACGATGGGATCACCATCGAGGAGAGACCAACGGGCTTCCTGAGTCAATCGAATAGCTCAGGCGACTACCGAGAGACAAGTAAGGAGCAGTGGGATGCCCCTTGTGGGCCATGCCATCTCTATCACGAATGACAAATACGAATCCCATTTGGATATATCCGATAAAAACTCCTCAAACCCGTCACTTGAGTCATCAAGGTAACTTTATCAAATATTCTTACTTTATTTTTTGATGCATGATCATTCATTTCATCCATTCTCATACATGCATTTGCACATTCATTCATACAATCATTCATTCATTCATCCCATACATCCAAAGCATCGCATATGCAATAATGCATCACAACGCTTTGTGTTGTGTCACAAAGCGGTAGTTGCCTCATTCAACATGAGCAACGACCGACCGAGGTTTGAAGGCCAGCCTATGAAGGGCTTGAGGCTACCTTGCGTCAAACAAAGCTAGGGGAGAAAACATAGATGAGCCCCAGCGACCCTCGCCCGGTATGCTCAGAATCAGTCAGGGTCATCTCAACCTTATTGTTCGATCTTAACCTCAAGCCACACCCACAGAATCTCCATCGAGGGGAGGCTAGCGAGCCACTTGAGTCGCTCTTCAGAACAACCCAAGCATCTACCGGGAGGCAGGTTAAGGAGTAGCAGAATGCCACGTGAGGGCTATGCCGCCCCTATCACGAACAATGGACCTAGATTCCGCTCGAATGTACCCGTTAGTGAGCTCACCAAGCACGTCACTTGAGCCATTGAGGCAAGCGACTTTAGCTTAGCCCCTCCGGTTGCGGAAACCGTGGATAGGGTAAACACACAAAACTAGACCAACCCCTACCGAGCCCAATAGGGCTCGAAGGCTCAGGTCGCCCGACACCAACTCGGGAAATCAACCAACCGCGTAGGTCGCGGGCGGGAGAAACATGGGCAAACACCCCGAATGGCGGTCTATGGCCCTAGGAAATGGTACCAAGATGATCAGCCTCCAACCGACTCACCAGTTGGACGCAGGCTTGGGGGGCTACACCCGCGGGTGCGCTTGCGCACACTCGCTATTAAAACAAAAAAAATTCCCCCACTGGCAAAACGAAACCCCCCAGGCGATTCTACCTGAATCGCCCGGGGGCTCGGGGGCTACACCCGCGGATGCGCTCGCTTGCACTCGCTGTTAAAACAAAAAATTCCCCCATTAGCAAAACGAAACCCTCTAGACGATTCTACCCGAATCGTCCGGGGGCTCGGGGGCCACACCTGTGGGTGCGCTCACACGCACCCGCTGTCAAAATGAAAAATCCCTCAGATGATTCTACCCAAATCACCCAAGGACTTGGGGGCTCCTGTCGGATTTATAAACCTAGGGTCCCTAATAGACCTGCTTCCTAGCAAAAGCTCGGCCCAGCAAACGATGCACAACTCCTAGGCCAACCCAGATACCTAACGATAGGCCATAATAATGATCTAGTCTCCGACCATATCGCTTTCGACTTCGACCCACTTCTCTGACCAGAAGTCCTAGCCAAGGAAGGAATAATGCTCGCTTCTGACTCTGACCCACGTCTCTGACGGGAAGGCCTGGCCAAGGAAGGGTGATGCTCGCTTCCGACTCTGACCTGCATCTCCGACCGGAAGGCCTCCAAGCCTCTGCCTGTGGCTCTTCTCCGACCGACATGGTTGGAGCCAACTGGGAATGACCGAATGGGGATGCCCGCTTAGTGAGGACTCGAGAAATCAGGTGGAGCAGATAAGATAAGGTGCACAAGTCAACCGCAATACTGAGGACCGTACCCTACACGCCTGCTGGACAGTACTGTTAGGGCATGACAGAAGGGCACTTTGCAACCTTCCAGACATGTCAGGACACGAAAAGTATTGTGGGCGTCGGCATTTATCCTATAGTATGGTAGGTGCCGACATTTGTCGTACCAAAAGAGCACGATGGAACCAACCACATGCATTAGGGCATCAACAATATTGTAAGCGTCGACAAAACCATCTCGTACACGACAGCGTGGACAACAAGACTAGGTAGCACACACTCCCTCTCTCTCACTTGTAGGGCCATCCCCTTCATCTATAAAAGGGGATGCGCTCTCTCCTAAAGGGGGATGATTCGATCGATTCAACAAACAATAGATAACACACGGATCATTTTGACTCACTCTTTGCTAGCTTTAGACATTCTAAAGGTATACAGAGCATATGTTCCAACACTTAGCACACGTAGGTGCTTTCGTCACTCTCGGCCCTTCGGTCCAGCATCCGACCGGACCACTGATACCCCCCATCTTAATCCGTCTCGTTTGTAACCCCACAGCAAACTTCGAGCACCTAGGCTCTGAAATAAAATCACCGACCGACTCAAACTAGACCTAAGGCATATTGCCTAAACAAGTATAAACCCTGTGTTATTGAGTGCTTGGCCACATCCGATCACAACGTACAACAAAACGACAAATATTTACTAGTTGGTTACTTTTTGCACCGACATCCACACTCCTCTCTCTCTCTGTGTGTTTCTCGTATTAGCTTATGTTCTTGGGTTTGTCATTTATCCTAAATGTCAGTTATACCTGCTAGATCTACTGCAAGATGATCTTGTTAATCTATCAATGGTATCGGAGCAAGGTTACCTAGTGTGTAGATCTAGATCGGGGTAGAAAGTAGAAGGAGATGAACGAATTTTGATTCGGATTGAAACCCTAACCCTAACCCTAGAGTAAGGATGAAGGAAGGGAGGACCTACCTGGACTCCCCGCAGCGCGTCACCACCGCCATTGCGTGGGTAGAATCCCGTCATCACGCAGGTAGAATGGGCTGAGCCACCGCTCGACGCTTAGTCACCAGCGCGCGGGCTCTAGGCGCCGACATAGGACCGCTTGACGGCGGCGCGCTCACCCACTAGGAGCGCATGCTCCAACGAGGGGACCCGCAGCGACGCCACACTCTTCTTCTCGAACATCGGTTACACTGAGGAGAAAGGAGGAAGATATAGGGTTTAGGGCGAGCCCACCGCAACGCGTGTGGGGATCTGGGCACCGTCGCCCAGACCACTCGATGGCGACACACTCAGCCTAGGGCGAGCACGCGCGCCATCGAGGGGACCGGTGGTGGCACACTGCTACTCTTCTTTTGGCCGTAGCACTGAGGAGAGGAGACAGAGGGAGGTGAGAATGAAATTAGGGTGAGGGAACTCGGCTGCGGCGTGGGTTTTTAATCTCGCGAGGCGTCCGTCGGATCAAGATGGATGGTCGACGTTCACTGGAATAGATATTGCCCAGGTGGGTTGAGGAAATCCCGGCCTAGGCCCAGGTTGCAGCCTGGGACATGGGGGAGCGCAGCATGAGCGGCCACCATGGCCTAATTTTGCCTGCTGGGCCGCGACAAAGGAGCGCGCGGGTGCATGGGCATGATTTCGCCAATGGGCCATGACTGTTGAACCAGGCCGGGCCGAATGAGCAGTAAAAACAGATTTATGTTTTGTTCTTTTTCAGAAGCAATTCTTCGATGTTTTTTGTCTAGTTTAAATCTCTGTCAAAATTTGAACCAATGGGATAATTTTTTCAGAGAGTAGATGAGTACAGTAAGTGCTTCTGAAAAGTAGATAAATATTTTTTTATGTTTCCGCTGCAATGTTAAAGCTTATTATCTTCTAATTAAATTAGAACCAACGGGAGAATTTAACTTGAAGAGCAGTCTTTTTTGTCATTAAACTATAATATTGTTATTTTTCTGACCAACGTTGATAATAGCAATATTATAATGTTTATTCATAAATTTTCCATGCATTAGTTCTATTTCTGCACAATGGTGATGTAGAATTAGTGTATAAGAATGTTGTATATTTAATTTTGACCAACGTTAAATTAAAGCATACAATTATGATGTCATATTTTCTCACTATCTCTGACAGTGTTTTTCAGGACTCAACCCAATGGCATTTATCTCACACATACCACCTCTTGAAGGACTCAACCCAATGGCGAGAGAAGCATGAACTAGCACTTGCGCTATCTAAAAATGACCTAGCACTTACCTCCTCGTGTCCTACTGAGTCAGTGGACCCGGTAAGGGAAGAAAATGAGACTGATGCTGATTTCATTGCTCGGCAGCGAGATCATGTAGAAGTGCGGATGAAATATGATCTCGAACGTAAGAAATGGGACATTTCAAACCGTAAGTGCTTCATAGTGGCTAAGTCCACTATTTCAGATGCAATAAGAGGGTTTATCCTAGATTATGACACCGCCACAGAGTACCTCAAGAAAATGGAGAGTCAGTTTACTAGCTCTTTAAAGGCTTATGCCAATACTTTAATCAAGAAATTGTTCAATGAGAAATACACTTATGGCAGTATTAGAGAGCACATATTGAAGATGAGCAATACAGCTTTAAAGCTGAAGCCAATGGATTTGGGGCTCAAGGATGAGTTCCTGATTCATTTGGTTTTTGCTTCCTTGCCTAAGGAATATGAAACCTTTGTTGTTAATTACAATATGAAGCCCAATAAGTGAGATATAGAGAAGCTTATCGTAATGTGTGTTCAAGAAGAAGAAAGGCTGAAAAGCTCACAAGGTGATTCTGCTAACCTTATGAAGGATAACAAAAAAAACTTTAACAAGAATGTCAAACCTCAAGGAAAAGCCCCTCAAAATGACCACCATCCGAAGAACAACAATGCTCAAGTTAAGAAGGGTCAGTGTAAATGGTGCAAGAAACATGGGCATTACGAGAGGGACTCTTCAGACTTCCTGAAGAACCTTCTGAAAAGAGGTGAGGATTTCATTACATTCATAGATGAATCCTTGTTTTAAAGTTATGCAAAATCTACTTGGTGGATTGATTCAGGTGCAACTGTTCATGTTACAAATTTATTACAGGGATTTCGTACGAGGAGGACCCTGCAAAGAGGAGAAAGAAGAATTAAAGTTGCAAATAGAGTTGAAGCTTGTTTGAAGCCATTGGAGATCGCTCTCTAGAATTAGATGATGGTTTTAGATTTCAGCTTTCAGATATTCTTTATGTACCCTCTTTGCGTAGAAACTTGATAAGTGTCTCACGACTTGACGATGATGGTTATGATTGATTTCCACCAATTGGGCCCTTGGATCCGCGCCCTGATCGGGGAGGGGGGCAACTGCTCTATGGTTGGTGGCCTCTCGTCGCACAGCGCCATAAAAAGAAAGGTGGGGACTAGGGTACAAGGCACGAGAATCACTTGCGCCGTCAGGCACCTCACCTACACCTCTAACCTAAGCCGATCTAGAGGTCGCTGCCAGCGCCACATCTTCACCGCCGCCTCTGCACCGTTGCCCTATGACCGTGCCTCCACCGACACTGACGTGATGGTCAGCTCGTCTTCCTCGAAGGCGGCCGGCGGTTTGCATCTTCGCATTCCTCTCTCTTTGTTTCTCATATTAGCTTATGTTCTAGGGTTTACCATTTATCTTAAATGCTGCTAGATCTACTACTAGATGATCATGTTAATCTATCACTAACTACTTGATCCTGTTTAGCCGTTACAATTACATTAGTGTTTTGCGACCAAAGTTGAGCTAGCATCATCAGAGGAGCGAATCCAGCCAGCGCCCAGTCCTCGCCTTCCGCGAACGCCGCCCTGACAACTGCAAGCAGGGTCGACGGCGGTCTCCCGAACACCTTGCAATTCCTTTCCTTCCAAATCGACCAAGCGACTAATAACAGCATAGAGTCGAAGAGAGGTGACGCGACAATGTTCCTTGGCTCTGAGCAGCGAGGTGGAGCTGTACGTCGATGATACTAAAAAGTTGCCATCAGCCGACCATTTCCACACGAATCTATCAGGCTGCAGAGGCTCCAGCGTAACCGAGCACAAGAGCTCCCAGACACGTAGGTAGTCGCATAATACTTGGGTCGTTGGCGCCCCTGTAATGTCTCTTGCCCATCAGTTGTTCGCGAGCGCATCGCGCAGCACACGCCTGCGGCCCGGTCTGGAAACGGCGGCAAACAGCACCGGGGCGAAGAGCGATAGGGGGCCAACCGAAGCCCAATTGTCTGTCCATAACCTCGTCGATGCACCGTCCCCGATCATGATCGACATGCTAGCAGAGCACATAGCAGCGACCGCCTTTTCTGGCCACGAAGGCAGTCCAACCCAGCAACGTCACCCTACACTTCCAGCGCAGCCGCAGGGCGTATCCGAAGAAGCGTAGGTCGGCGACGCCAAGACCACCGAAGTCAGTAAGCTGGCACACAATCGGCCACGCCACCCTACACTTCGCCGCTTGTGAATCTGTTTGATGGCCCATTCAGACAAGCAGCAAGCAATGCTGAGATGCACCGATATCGCCGACAGTGTGACCTTGGTCAGTAGTACTCTACTGGCGTTGGTCAGTAGACCTGACTTCCAAGTTGGGATCCTGGACGCGATAGCATCCACCAGTGGCTGCTCGACCGCCCGGTTCAGCCTTCTTAGTGATAGAGGAATCCCCAAGTACTTACAGGGGAAGGGTGAAACGGTGCACGGGAACACCTGCTGGAGCGCCGCTATCGTTTCTTCGTTGCAGCGGATCGGAGTTGCCACGCACTTGTCGAAGTTGGTGACAAGACCCGAGGCACCCGCGAATAGTTGCAGGATTTTGCTGAGACACTGCAGATGATTGGGCACGGGTGCCGTTAAGACGACCAAATCGTCGGCGTAGAGGGGCGCCCGTTGCGCGATCCCCTGACCCGGCAACGGCGAGAGTGTGGAGCGCCGGTCAGCCTCTCGTATCAACGAGTTCAACACTTCCATGACATTGATGAAAAGCATCGACGAGATGGGGTCCCCCTGCCTGAGGCCACGGGCATGCGCGATGCGCCGTTCTGGTCTCCCATTGACTAGGACCTTGGTGCTCACAGTCGAGAGCAGGATGGAGATCCAATTCGTCCATCGCCGGGAAAAGCCGATGTGCTGAAGGATCTCAAGCAAGAAAGGCCATGCAACGGAGTCGAACGCCTTGGCAATGTCGATCTTGATCAGCACTGCGGGGAACTTCCTGGAATGCAGCCACCGACGTGCAAGCTGCACCGTCCTGAAGTTGTCGTGGATGGCCCTGCCTTTGATGAGCCCGCTCTGGTTCATCGCGACGATGTCCTTGAGCTTGGGCGCGAGCCTAGTTGCCAGACATTTGGCGAATAGATTACTAAAGCTGTGCATTAAGCTGATAGGACGAAGCGCTCGCGCACTCCCACCGGATTCAGCCATTATAGGGTCAGGGGATCCTTATCTGGCCTCTCGGGGGACCCGCTGACCCGTATGGGTACGTCCGCCTAACACGTCCAACATGGCTCCTTTACTCGCCAGCCCACAGATGAGTCCGACCCATTTGTTGGGAGGATAAGCGTCGGCGCGGTCTTTACCATTGCGTTCCTCTCATTGAGATGACCGAAAATACATATATAGAACGTCGAATTTGGAGTGTTGGTGAGAAAATTACACTCCGATCAAGATTCATCCCCTAGAAAACCAATTTTTATTTCGAGAAAAAATCTCTTGTAATGTTAGGATATTATTTTCTTTAGCAATATATTTATCCTTTAGAGGAACACTTTTCCTTTAGCAGATCATTCGCAAAGTTGATTGGTGGGACACTTTGGCATTTACAAAATTAGAAAATATATTGTAACATAAAAAATGATAGAGGGCACAATAAACCAAGGCGTGGCCCATCTTTTTCTCCACTCTCTGAGAAAAAAAAAACCGTTAGAAGCTTCTTTTATCCAAAGGTAAGAAAGACAGGGAAGAGCAAGATTATGCCGGGGATAGAGGAGCAAGGAGTCACAACAAGAGGAACCTACTTAGGGGAGCAACTTATGGCACAAAGCAAGGAGCAAAGAGTGGGCAACACGTAGTTCGCATGGATACTACGAACCTGCTCAAAATTGCTCATGCAATCCAACTGCTCCTTGTTCCTCGATCCATTTGCGCATCATGGGGAGGCCGTAGACAATGAAACACCTTTGGCATGGTTGGCGTCGATTTCACGACGGATTTGTGACCATTCCCCGCGATTTGCGACGATTTTGTATAGTGCAATTGCTTCTAGCAATTCTAGAATCAGTCCAGCTGTTTTTTTTTATAAAAAAAACAATTTAAATCTGCGCACATGAAGTTGATGTGTTTCGAATTGCAAAATAGTATTAGACCATTAGTATTTCGTTGGCTTTGCAGACTATCTAGTATAAGATACGTATTTATTAGCGACTACGTTTATGTGTACAAAGTGTAAGCACATATAATAATTGCATCAGAGTATCAGACAACAGCAAAGTAAGCAAAATCTTTCTCTGCACGGATGTGCAATGTCTGAAGTTGATAAGGATCATGATTAGTGCTCCCATTCTCCTATCTGGACTCAGGACCATAAGTTCAAGTTTGGTCCTACGCCAACGGCTACGTGTGGCCCCAGCAATTTCCTTGTATGTGATCCTAGGTTGTTTCAATTGCCTTTGCATTGTCTACTATGAGGTGGCAGCTGAAACCCAGCCAGCTACTCGATCTGCTCACAAAAGGTAAACTTGATGTCAAGTTTAGGACGCTGGTATTTCAGACGTGTTTCTCTATAATCACGAACAAATCGAATAATAGGCATTCTTCGGTTCAGATTGCTCTAGCTGGAGGGGCAACTTGCCACAATTTCCAAAAGTTTCAGGGTGCCAATCTGACTTCTTGTCCTCATGAGCACATGGATCACAACTTAGCACAAATGGATTGTACCATGTTTGGGTGATGTCATTTTAAGTAGCCATACTGGCTACACGCAAGAGGACTATATACTCTCTTGTGAGAGAAAGAATAGTGATAGATGGATGATGTACCTCCCAGAAAATCCAGAAAACGTTGAGGGGATCTACCTGTAAAATCTACCATTGATTGATGATGTCAATTGAACTGGAAACTGGACAGAAACATGCTAGAGATGCTGACGCAAATTCGGCTGGATTGCGCAGATGAAAATGAACAGTCGGTAACTAACCAACATAGTCGTCAAGAACGGTACACAGAACACAAACAGATTTGTCCATGATGCTTGGCATCTGACAGCAGCAAGAAATTAAAGGTTCAAAAAAGGCATTCTGTCTCCGGCTCCTTAATCAGTTCTCCGAATCATCGGATGGATGTCTTAATCGACGATTCGACATGGCTAGGCCGATCCCTGCAGTTCTTGCACGAGATCAGCAGATCCTGGACATGTTGCTCCACTTGCAGACACCATCGAGGCCCCAGTCCTGGTCCGACGAGCTGGTGCCGCCGGCGACGTGAAGGTCGACGGTGGACGGGTTCTGGTCGTCGCTGCTGTGCTGCGAGGTCGAGCCGGAGTGGTTGGAGGCAGCAGCCGGCGGCACCGTCTCCGGCGCGCTGAGCGCTGGGTGCACCAGGCCGAGCAGGGTGTCCATGTCGTCGTCAACCCTGTGCTGCACGCCGCTGAACCTGTTCTCTGGGACTGAAACCAACAACAGAGAAACGCACGACGAAAAATCAGGAACAAAGTGACATTGCTGGGCAGGTGCAGCACAAATTCTGAAAGCTCAATTTGCTCCATGAAAGTTCCTATATATTCGCACGATAGCACGCACATCATAAAAGTTAAAATCAGTAGCTTTTATAAATTATTAGTCCTGATTTGATACTATTCTTTTCACTGATCACGATGACCTGTCTATTTTTTTTAAAAAAGAAAAGAATGAGAACCTCTCTAGTTAATCTCCGGAAAAGAAATATAGCTATATATGATCATCCTGATTATGCTAAGTTTTCTTGCTTCAAAAAACAATGCTAAGCTTGTGCAGAATATGACAGCAATGTGACGTACGTGTTGCAATGGAAGCTAACGAGCAATCATACAATTGCGAAAAGGAACGATGAATTGGAATCATATTACGTCTGATTAGGTAAATGATAGATAAAGTGGTACGTGCAGAGGGAAAAAAATGTTGTTAAAGCACTTGGCAGGATAAGGTAAAGTAATCATGGAACAAGATCAAAGGTAGTCACTGTCTTGCAAGGACAAAAAGAAAACCCTCTCCATAGACAGCACCTGCAGAAGTTTCTTTAACCTTAAAACTATCAAAAAGAAAGACAAAAAAAAAAAAAAAAAATCCAAACAGTGTGCTGTCCATGTTTCAGATTTTGTCCAAATCCCAACAAAATATACTTAACCAGAATTACTTTCACCAAGGCACATTTATTCCTATTAGTACTGCCAAGTAAGTGAACTCTGATTAACAGATCCTGACACCGCGAAAAAGATTAGAATTGTTTAGCTTTTAAAGAAGTTGGTGGCACATAGCAAGAGAAAACAAACCGAGATTTTGTAAACACAAACGAAAAGGTTCACACTAATCTGCCAATTCACATTGTAATCATGAGTATTTGTTCTCTTCCCCCGCAAAGCAACAAATCGAACTCCGAGTGCATCCAAAAAAGAGAGCAAGATGTGAGAGAAATGCTTCACACACGGCATGACTACTCACCTCCGCCATCATGCCGCTCCAGGGCAGCGCCGCCGCCGCCGTTGGCCGGGACCAGAGCCGGCGGATCGACCTTGATGACGTCATGCAGCTCCTGCAGCATCTTCTCAAGGCTCGCCGCGTTCTGATGATCCGGCAGCGCTACACCACCTCCAAATCCGGCGGTGGCGGTGGTGGCGGCCGAGGTCGGCGGCGTCGGCTGGCCGTATTGGTTTGAAGGGAGCTCCACTCTGGGGCCAGGGGACGGCGAGAGCGGCGGGAGCCTGCTCTGGTCGGTGACGCCGCGCACGCCGTAGCCGAGGGACAGGTCCGGCGTGGCCGGGTGCATCGGCCCGGTCGGCGTCGACGGGGACACGGGCGACGAGTGCGCGAGCTGGAAGTACTGGGAGTTCCGGGCGAACGGCTTCTCCCACGGGGACGACGGTGCCGAGAAGGGCGCCGGCGAGAGGAACTGCACCGTCTGCTGGTTGGGCACGGCGAGTTGGCGAGCCAGGTCGAGCGGCGCCGGGCGGGAGCTGGCGTACCCGGCCGATGCGGCGGCGCCCAGCGCCTGGGCATTGGCCGTCCCCGACAGCTGCGGGGACGCCAGCGGCGAGAAGTCGTCGTAGCGACAGCGCTTGGAGAGGGCGAGGTGGAGCTGCACCTCCGGCGGGTACACGGGCAGGCCGGCGCGCTGGCGGCGCTTGGTCCTCGTGTTCCAGTAGTTCTTGATCTCGTTGTCCGTCCTCCCCGGCAGCTGCGGACGCGCACAAACCAGCACAGGAACGAACACGAAGCATCAGTCACATCACATCAACAAGTCGCCATAAATAAATTATTCATTCAAGCCGAAGAGAGTACAGTGCTTGCTTACATGCGCGGCCATGCGCGCCCACTTGTTGCCGAGCTGCGCGTGGAGCTGGGAGATGAGGAGCTCCTCGTCGGGGGAGAAGGAGCCCTTCTTGAGGTTGGGGCGGAGGTGGTTGGTCCAGCGCAGGCGGCAGCTCTTGCCGCAGCGAAGCAGGCCGGTCATCCTCTGCACTGCGTTCCAGTTCCCCTCGCCATGGTGCCGGACGTGGTCAATGAGCATGGCATCCTCCGCGGCCGTCCACGGCCCCTTTTTGAGCACCACTGGCGTCGCCTCCTGCTCCGTCACATCCTCAGCATGTGCATGGCCCTCCACCACCACCTCCTCCTCGGGCCATGATGTCGGCGCCGCACCGGTACCGGGACTCTTCTCCATGGCGGGCGTCCAACGGCGGCGCCAGAGAACGGTCGAGGAGGGGGAGGGCGGCAGGGTGGGGGCAAGGAGGTGACTGCGATGGGAGATTGAAGGGAAAAGTTGCTAAAAATGGAGGCAGGGGAGCTGGCGTTTTCGGTTTGTGTGGTTTGCAAGTGGTTTATGCAGGTGAGTCAGTGCGGAGGAGGGGCTACGCTGTGCTGTGGTGTGGGTCATTTGGCTGTCTGCCCCTTTGAGGCTTTTTGTTTGCACTTCCCTGTTTGCTCTCTAGAGGCCTATGCATGGGCAGCATAGATTGGAGCATCTGATGCCTGGGGTTTTTTTTGGTGCAACGCCTGCGTTGTTGGCCTATGTGGGCGAGGACCGGGAGATGGAGAAGATCGGGGAGTGCCCAAACAGATATGCTGTGTAGGAGGAGGAGAATGATTAGGGACTAAAGATGGGCCCAGCTAAGGCTGGCCCTATGCACGCCCCCAAAATAAAAAAAAATATATATGAGCAATTGCTTTTTTCCATTTATGGCCTTCTCCGCTGTTACCGGCCTTAACCATCGCCGTTCCTCCACATTGCCATGCGCTAATCTAGCCACTGCTCGGTTCCTCCGCCGACCCTCCCTTAAGTCGCCCCCGCCGTTTAGCCGCTAGTGTCCCCGCTAGCTTGATGTGCCATCCATCACCCATCAGTACCGTCGGGTAAGCTGCTACCACCTTTATGCTCGTCGGTCTTTCAAAACCGTAACCACAAACCATCTAACACTAACCTAGCTCGTGTTTTCGTCGTGGGTTTGGCCTCCTCCACCGTGGACCAGCACACCAACGAATTCATGGAGAGTTTCCATGACCCGTCTTGCCAGTAGCACTACCACCTGTGACACCATTCTCTTAGAGGAAGGGGGAGGGGGAGGAGGGAACGAGGAGGGAGAGAGAAGAGAAAGAAAATTGTTGGCTGCCTGTAGTATAGGATAAGATTGCACATGATACCCTTGAATTGTGGATCGATGAAGGATATTGTAGGGATCGAAAATAAAAATCTTAGCTAGTTCCATTAAAGATTGCATACTAGTTCCTGTGTACCACATTAAGATATAAGTGAATAGAAGGGGTTGGAGCAAGAAGGGTAGAAAGATGGTGTGATGGGGCTATATGTCCAATATGCTCCTTGCTATGGCCCTGTGAACCCATTATATTGATCATGCTTTATGTGGTAGATGTATAACATCCATACAAACATTATTGGAGCATCACCAACAATATCCCAAAAAGAAGCCCAAACATGACTTTGGTCTTGGTTAAGAAATACAGGACTCCAACTGTCCAACGATGCCCTAAATGATCATCCTAAATTCCCGATCACCCAAAAGCCTCCCCAAAACATCTCATTTTAGTGCTCCATGGATGTTAGGACAACTCCCATCCAAGCCAATGATTAGGCTAAGCTAGAATCCCTTGACCGCACTCAACCTGACCTCAATTTGTACGGTTGTCCTAGTGTGCTACCCACATAACACATAGCTATGCGACCTTCATCCAAGATCAATCGCAAGAAAATGACCTCATATGGTTCACGATAGGTTCACATCACATTTAATAAAATTTTACTTAAGTTTACAACACAATTGTCCACAACTTAGTTCATAACACGACAAACACATTAAGGTCTAGCAGAAGTCTTGCGACTAGCGACCTAGTGGGCAGCGGTCCATGGTCGGGAGTTTGGGACTCGGGCAGAGGAACTAATAGCGACCTAGTGGGCGGCGACACTTGGATGCAAGAGTGAGATATGGAGAGGCACGCGGTTGAGAGTCGGGCGAATGGCCACAGGTGGAGAGATATTGTCAGGGTTTGGAGGGAATGATGGATGGATGGGTGAAAGCTCTAGTTTGGTTTTGGTGAATTGATGAAACCCTAAGTGCTAACCTAGTTTATCAAGTGATCATGAGATAGATAGCACATTCCAAGTGGTGAAGCAAATGAAGATCATAACATGATGATGATACCATGATGATGATCAAGTGCTTGGACTTGGAAAGAAGAAAGAGAAAAACAAAAAGCTCAAGGCAAAGGTATAAACCATAGGAGCTATTTTGTTTTGGTGATCAAGACACTTAGAGAGTGTGATCACATTTAGGTTTGATAGCCGTACTATTAAGAGAGGTGAAACTCGTATCGGAATACGGTTATCAAAGTGCCACTAGATGCTCTAACTCATTGCATATGCATTTAGGATCTAGTGGAGTGCTAACACCTTTGAAAATGTTTGTGAAAATATGCTAACACATGTGCACAAGGTGATACACTTGGTGGTTGGCACATTTGAGCAAGGGTGGAGAAGTTAGAAGTGAAAACGAGTAAGTGTCGCTGGTTATACAGTGACCGGACGCTGGACCTCTGAGGGACCGGTGCGTCCGGTCATGTGTAACAGTGAGATGCTGGCGTCGGTCAACTGACCGGACGCTGGGTCGCTAAGCGACCGGACGCTGAGGAACAGTGTCCGGTCAAGTTGTTGGATGGCATGGTGATCAGGGTTAAGCATCGGTCGCTGGGATGTGTCCGGTCCTGCATGACCGGACACGTCCGGTCAGCAAAAACTCGTTTTGGACCCTTACTGTAAACGACCGGACGCTGAGGGTACAACATCCGGTCAGCTCTGTCGGAGCGTCCGGTCAACATGTCGATCGTTGAGATCAAACGTTCACCGTTGAACGCAGGAGACACGTGGCCGCCATTGGGCGACCGGACTCTGAGGAGCAGCGTTCGGTCAACCCGATCAGTACCCAGTGAAGGGGTACAACGGCTCTATTTTGTGGGGACTTCTATTTAAGCCCCATGGCCGGCTGTAGCTCACAACCTTTGGCCATTTTCATTAACATAGCAACCTTGTGAGCTTAGCCAAAGCCCTTCCACTCATCTCCATCATTGATTCATCATCATAGTGAGATTAGAAGTGAATCCAAGTGCATTGCTTGAGTGATTGCATCTAGAGGCACTTGGTGTTTGTGTTTCACTGTGGATTTCACTTGTTACTCTTGGTGGTTGCCGCCACCTAGACGGCTTGGAGCAGCGAGGATCGTTGAGCGGAGGGTGCTGAATGTCTCCGGCTCCGATCGTGGTGATTGTGAGGGGTTCTTGACCTTTCCCCGGCGGAGCGCCAAAAGGTACTCTAGTGGATTGCTCGTGGCTTGTGTGATCCTCATCTTGTGTTGGTTGTGCGGCACCCTATTGAGAGTTTGGCGTGTGAAGCCAATTAGCGCGTGAACCTCCAAGTGAGTGAATCACCACAACGAGGACTAGCTTGCCGGCAAGCAAGTGAACCTTGGTAAAAAATCATTGTGTTCATCTTTGATTCCGAGGTGATTGGTCTTCATTGTTATTCACTCTTGTGATTGATTGGTTCCTTCATCTACACGGCGGTATAACCTTCTTGATCACTCTCTTTACTTTACCGCAAACTAGTTGACAAGCTCTTTAGTATAGCTAGTTGTGAGAGCTTGCTTGCTTGGTTAGTGTGGCTCTTTAGTTAGCCTTTGAGAGCACACTAACATAGGGTAGTGTCATAGCTATTGAGTGAATAGATACTATCTAAACTAGAATTATGGTAGGTGGCTTGCATTTTGAGTAGGCTAGCGCAACACTTGCTTCGCCTCATAATAGTCTAACCATTTTGTTAAGTGTTGTTGTAGAAATTTTTATTAGGCTATTCACCCCCTCTAGCCATTAGGACCTTTCAAGTGGTATCAGAGCCGAGGTCACTGTTATTTGAGGCTTAACAACCTTCGGTGTTAAAATGGCTCAAATCAACAACACCAAGAAGCCACCCCAATTTGATGGCTCCAACTATCCCTATTGAAAGGCCAAGATGACAACTTATATCAAGTCAATCAATAGGAAGGTTTGGAAGGTGGTAGAAACAAAAATTGAGATAGAAGATCCGGAGAATCCCACCGCGGCCGAAGAAGTACTTCTCCAAAACAATGACATTGCTCTAAGTGCTATTCATGATGCAATTGATGAAAGAACATTTGAGCAAGTCAAAAATATTGAGATGGCTCATGAGGCATGGAAGAAGTTGGAAGAGTCATTTGAGGGCACTCAAGCCGTGAAGGGTGTAAAGGCTTACATTCTCAAAGAAAAGTTTGCAAGCTTCAAGATGAAGGATGATGAGAGTGTGCCAGAGATGTTCCATAGGCTTCAAGTGCTTATCATTGATCTCAAAGCACTTGGAGAAGAGGTGAAGGACAAGGACTTCTCCCATAAGTTCTTGAGATGCTTGCCCTCAAGATTTGGTACATTGGTCACCATTCTAGTGAGAAGCAGTTTGGACACTATGACACCAAACCAAGTGTTGGGAGATATAATGACCGATGATACATATAGAGATAATGATGAGAAGGAAGAAAAGGAGAAGAAAGATGAGAAGAAGAAGAGCGTGGCATTCAAAGCCACATCATCCAAGGGCAAAGCAAAGCAAGAAACATCAAGTGAAGAAGATGAATCATGGGATGATGATGATGATGAGAAGATGGCTCTATTTGTCAAGAGATTTGGCAAGTTTATGGTGAAGAAGGACTACCGTGCTAGAAGAAAGAAGTCTTCATCCAAGAACAAAGAGTCAAGAAGGTGCTTCAAGTGTGGAAGCAAAGATCATCTTGTTGCTCAATACCCATACAATAGTGACAATGATGATGACAAGAAGAAGGACAAGAAGGAAAAGAAAGAGAAGAAGGACAAGATGGCCTTCAAGAAGAAGAAGGGTGATTCATATGTAGTCACTTGGGATAGTGATGCTTCCTCAAGTGATGATGATGATCATAGTGATGATAACAAGACCACCAAGAAGAAGGTTCTTGCAAGCATTGCTATCAATGAGAAGCCTTCTCTCTTCGAATCTTCATCATGCTTCATGGCTAAGGACACAAAGGTATAATCTTGTGATGATGAAAGTGATGAAGAATATGATGATGATAATGAACATGAAAATGAAAATGATAGTGATAATGATGAACCTACTAGGGATGAATTATTTGACATGCTAGAAGATGCTAAAGAACACTTTGACATTAAGAGAAGGGAATGCAAGAGCTTGAATAAGGAGGTAAAAGCCCTTAAGCAAGCCCTTGATGAGCTCAAAGCAACTCATGAGAAGCTAGAGGAAGCCCATGAGAAGCTTGGCAAGGCTCACAAAAAGCTTGAAAAGGCTCATTCTACTTTGCTTAATGAACAAGATAAAAGGAAGCATGTTGAAACTTGTGATGTAGGTTTAACTTATGATATAATTGATGAATCACTATCTATGCCTATCATTGTTGCTCCTACTAACCGTTCTTGTAGCACTTCCACTTTTACCTCATCTAGTAGTGATGGTCTCACTTGTGATACCTCACTAGTGGTTGAGAATGAGAACCTCAAGAAGGAGGTCACTAAGCTCACTCACACCTTAGCTAAGGCTTATGGTGGTGAGGACCGCTTGCTTATGTGCTTGGGTAGCCAAAGAGCTTCTCTCTACAAAGAGGGATTGGGCTATACCCCCCAAAAAGGCAAGGCGGCCTTTGCTCCTCACAAGACTAGTTTTGTGAAGAACAATGGTCGGTTTTGCACTAGTTGCAAGCAAGTTGGTCACAAAGAGCAAGAATGAAAAAACAAGAGCAAAAATGCTAATGTATCCTCCATTAAGCTTGATTCATGTTATATGCTTACTAGGGGTACAAATGGTGTAAAGGCTAAGTTCATTGGTAAACCATGGATGGGCTCAAATAAGAAAGCCATTTGGGTACCAAAGAGCCTAGTGACTAACCTTCAAGGAACCAAGCAAGTTTGGGTACCTAAAAAGAATTGATCTTCTTTTGTAGGTCAATTATAAAGACGGAGGAAGGCAGTGGGTTCTTGATAGTGGGTGCACTCAACACATGACCGGTGATGCAAGAATGTTCAACTCAATCAACACCAATGGCAATGATGGTTATGATAGTATCACATTTGGTGACAATGGCAAAGGCAAGGTCAAAGGGCTTGGTAAGATTGCAATATCCAATGACATGAGCATATCTAATGTGTTGCTAGTAGAGAGCTTGAATTTCAATTTGCTATCCGTGGCACAATTGTGTGATCTTGGATTCAAATGCATATTTGGGGTAGATGATGTAGAGATCATAAGTGTAGATGGCCCTAATTTGATCTTCAAAGGTTTTAGATATGAGAATCTATACTTGGTTGATTTCAATGCTAGTGAAGCTAAATTATCTACATGCTTGTTCACTAAGTCTAGCATGGGTTGGTTATGGCATAGAAGGCTTGGTCATGTTGGAATGAAACAATTGAATAGATTGGTTAAGCATGACTTGGTTAGAGGTGTCGGTGTTTTAGACCAGCGGGCCCTCAACTGAATAGTGAAAGTGTACTACATGCCCCTAATCCTGGATGGTCATGCAAAGAGACACAAGGTTTATACTGGTTTAGGCAATAGGTGCCCTACGTCCAGTCTGAGAGAGCGATCTTGTATTCCTTGCACTGAGGTGCTTGTAGTAGGGGTTTACAAGCTAGGCGAGAGAGGGAGCTAGTCCCAAGTCTCTGCGTGGAGCGGCGTGGGTTGCTTGAGATGTTGATCTCTTGCAGTGAAGAGGAGTGTGAGTTACAGAGCTATGTGCGTTGCTCGTCCGTGTGTGTCTGTCTGAGCGATGTCTCCTTCTGTCTATGCGTGTTTAGAAACAGCCCTGGTCACTCCCTTTTATAGTTGAAGGGGGGATAGGGGCGATACATGTGTTCGCTATGTGGCATTTTGTGAGTGGAGGCGGTATGTCCGAGCCCTGTAGCTTGTCACTGTGGTGGCATGGTCGACGGAGTGGTCTTGTCATCGATGCACTAGAGCGACGCGCCAGTCACGCCCGATCCTGTGCAACGTGGGAGCTCCTGTGATGGCTTGACGCAGGGCATGATGCATACTGTGGATGATGCGCCGGTCGCTATATGTTGACAACATAGTGAGCCGAGGCCTAGTTAGTGCAGAGGCTAAAACATCGTGGGGGGCTTGGCGGGCGCGAGTCCCGAGGCTATAGGGACACGGAAGCAGGTAGCCAACGCTCGGAGGGAGCTATTGGTCTTGTACGATGATTCTGAGGCTACAGGGACCTAGACATGACTCTCCACACCGCACTATCCTTGGAGCAGGTGGGGTTAGGCAGCACAATGCTGCATGGGTGTCAGTCGTGGGCATAGTGCCGAGCACAGCGACCGGTAACCCCTGCCCCGTTCTGTCCCGAACGGCATGGCGTCAATGTGACTCCCATCTTGTCGGCCACTCCGCTGTATCGAGCCATCATTCGGCTGACGTCGCGAGAGTGGTTGGTCGCACCAGTTGGATGTGATGTCTTAGTTGAGGCAGCGGTGATGGGGTAGCTGCCGAGCCAGCCTCGAGCGAGGCAGAGAATCGGTACCTCGTCTGAGGCCTTACGTGCAGGGCCTCATGCGAGGTGAAGAATTGGTACCTCATCCGAGGCCTGGCGGGTGGGGCCTCGGGCGAGTCGGAGAATCGGTACCTCGTCCGAGGCCTGGCGGGCGGGGCCTCGAGCGAGGCGGAGAATCAGCACCTCGTCCGAGGCCTTACGGGCAGGGCCTCGAGCGAGGCAGAGAATCGGCACCTAGTCTGAGGCCTTACGTGCGGGGCCTCGAGCGAGGTGGAGAATCAGCACCTCGTCCGAGGCCTTACGGGCAGGGCCTCGAGCGAGGTGGAGAATCAGCACCTCGTCCGAGGCCTTACGGGCGGGGCCTTGAGCGAGGCAGAGAATCAGCACCTCGTCCGAGGCCTTACGGGCGGGGCCTCGGGCGAGTTGGAGAATTAGCACCTCATCCGAGGCCTTACGGGTGGGGCCTCGGGTGAGTCAGAGAATCAGTACCTTGTCCGAGGCCTTACAGTTTTATTTTGGGCCGAGCCTGCTTCGGGTGAGTCGGGATACTGTTCGAGGTGGGCCGGGTGGTCCAGCCGAGCCTCGGATAAGGTGGGGGTTTATCGGTAGTTGTCTCTTCGCTTTGATTTTTATATGGTCTAAGCAATTTTTTCGGTTCTTGCTTAGGGGACCCCTTTTTATGGTACCCGACAGTAGCCCCTGAGCCTTAAGGAGAGCGTGAGTGCTCTTCTTGAGGTTTTGATGAGACTTGGCTTGCGACAGCTCTTGAGTGCGAGCTCGGGTTGCTGGGCCTCGTCTTGTTTGTAGGAAGAGCCCCCGAGCCTCTGCACAAAGAAAGAGGGCAATAAGGAGTTTCCCTGTCTTTTTTATGCAGCCCTCACGCATCCTTTTTGTTTGGAAGGAGGGATGGAATATGCTAGGCTACCCTCGGTGGGCGCGAGCAGTGACACCTCCGGTGAGCTGCTATCGGGTAAGTCCAAGTGGAGGCCCGTGCCCCATTCGATAGGGGTCAGCTGGTGGTCTAGAGACACACTCCAAAAGTACCAGAGGGTTTCTCTAGTGGGTCCCAGGGCCGTTCGATTGGCCCCGAGGGCTCGGTGCCTCCCTGCGGTGGGATCCCATTCAGAGACCTCCCTGCTGGTCTCGGACACGACTTAGGGCATCCCAAGCAATTGCTTGCTTGGGCCTCGGCCATGTACGGGCTCGCCCATAGTCATCCCTAACTCTGTTTGTCCTAGGGTGGCTATCGAGACCCTCGGGGGCCTAGCCTTCAAACCCCTAGACCGTAACGGGCTCGGTGCCCTTTATCGTGTTTTGCCGAGCCCCCGAGTGTGAGTTTAGGTTGCTGGGCCTCGGCGTGTATGTAGGAAGAGCCCCCAGGCCTCTGTGCGGAGTAAGAGGGTGATCAGGAGTTTCCTTGTCTTTTTTGTGCGGCCCTCGCGCATCTTTTTCATTTGGAAGGAGGGGTGGAGTATGCCAGGCTACCCTCGGTGGGCGCGAGCAGTGACACCTCTGGTGAGCTATTATCGGGTAAGTCCAAGTGGAGGCCCATGCCCCATTCGATAGGGGTCAGCTGGTGGTCTAGAGACACACTCCAAAAGTACTAGAGGGCTTCTCTAGTGGGTCCCAGGGCCGTTCAATTGGCCCCAGGGGCTCGGTGCCTCCCTACGGTGGGATCCCATTTAGAGACCTCCCTGCCGGTCTCGGACATGACTTAGGGCATCCCAAGCAATTACTTGCTTGGGCCTCGGCTATGTACAGGCTCGCCCATAGTCATCCCTGACTCTATTTGTCCTGGGGCGGCTATCGAGACCCTCAGGGGCCCAGCCTTTGAACCCCTGGACCATAATGGGCTCGGTGCCCAGTTCCTTAGTCTGAAAGGAATCGGGTGGGGATATTCCCCTCCCATCAGCTGACAACGGCGGGTGCGCCTTTTGGGGTGGTTTCTCAAGGAGATGGAATGGCACCTACCATCGCTATGGTCAGATGCGACGCGATGTCTGCGGATGGGACGTTACTGTGCGTGCGCGGTTAATAAGGAAAAGGTAGACGCGCGGGCGGTTTAATCGGATCCGGATTAACTACGCTAGATCTGAGGGGAACTTCCTCGGTTTCATCACCCATCCATTTCGCCCCCTTCCCTCCCCCATAAATATATGATGAGCCTTGCCCCACCCCACCTTACCTTGCCTACATGCGTTCGCCCTTTCTGCCCTCGAGCGGTTGCTAAGAACAAAGGAAGAGAGCGCCGGGGAGAAGAAGGGAGAAGGGAGAGGAAAGGCGAGAGAGAGAGAGATAGCAAGAGTATGCCTTACCATCATAGCCGTGTTCTCCACCACATCCATGGCCGGCGGCATTGTTGTCGTTCAGGCAGATCCTTGGGGTTCGTGTGACGTGTCCGCGGCGACGCTGCAGTCGCTTGTCGACGATGGCCTCCTCCGCCCGGTTACCGACCCCAACAGACCGGAGTGGATTGCTCCGGGGGCCGAGCCAGAGCCGAGGCCATGCGATGGCTACATCGTGAGCTTCGTGGCCTTCCATGAACATGGTCTCAGCCTACCAGCGGACCGGTTCATGTTGGTGCTCCCACACTACTATGGCGTGGAGCTCCACAACTTCAACCCCAACTCTATCGCACAGACGGCCATCTTCAACACCGTCTACGAGGGGTACCTAGGCATTACCCCCCACTGGGAGCTATGGCTCCACCTCTTTCGGGCGGGGCTCACCACTAAGCCGGTGGGCACCTCGGGCACGCGGAAGGCGTTGAGGGCCGGCGGCTGCACTCTCCAAGTGCGCCAAGACCGGTAGCCCCTCTACATCCTAGCCCAGCTCGTGTCGTCCAACCATCACTGGTACAACAGCTGGTTCTACCTCCATAATGACGATGGCAGACTTCCCCCCTATACCGGGCGGGTCGTGGAGAGCCAGCCAAAGAAGTGGAGGTATGGCGTCCCGATGGCTGATCAGCCCAAGCTGCGGCCGCTCCTAGAGGCGTTGGAGAGGCTATGCAGCCGTGGCCTTATGGTGGCTGTGGTCATGGTGGCCTTCCACCGCCGGAGGGTGCTGCTGCTGATGGCTCGGCGGTAGCGCCTATTCGAGATGACACCGGACGATCCAATCGATGGTGTCCGGTTGTTCGCCGTCGCCCTCTCTGACGAGGAGATTCTACATCGGGTGAGAGAGATGGTGGAGGGGCGACTGAGGAGCAGTGGTCTATCCCCATTCCCGATGCACCCATCATGGGGGTACATCTCTCTAGTGAGTCACGCACCACTGTGGCCCCCGAGGCCTCCTTGCTCCTTACATTTTCAATATGTTCCCTCATTCGCGTTTACTGTTCCTGCAGGGGATGGGGGATGTGCGAGCCTCCCCGCCGCTTGTTCCTGAGGATGCAGAGTGGTGGGTGGTGAACAGGGCACATGCCAAGGTGTATAAGGAGCAGAAGGACGCTAAGGAGGCAAGGCGCAAGAGGAAGAGCCTCGAGCATGGCGAGCTAGAGAAACGTCGCCGACAGCAGAGGCACGATGGTCTCCCAGTGGAGCCGTCTCCATCACCGTCGTCGACAGATTCCTCGAGCGATGATGATGAGAGCGAGGTGGGGTGGGGTCCTCTGGCCCATCTCCCTGATGTCGGGGGGACTGTGCCCAGGGTGTCAGCGAGCAGCCCAGCATCTCTAGGAGGAGGAGGAGAGGATGCCTCAGGGCTAGCGATCGCCCGCCCTAGGGCTGAGGCCGACGCGCCCGAGGCATGGGCGTTGGGGAAGCGCGCCATCAGTCTAGTGGGCTCGACGGTAGAGGTGGAGCAGATGATGGTGGGGGCGACCCAATGGCCTTTGCAGAGGGTAGAGGGGGCATTGGAGTCCAGTGAGGGCCGTCCAGTGACGGCGGACACGGAGGCCGTGCCACCGCCGTTGTAGAGGACGAGGGATGCAGTGTAGAAGCGGTTGTGTCCCCGTTCGAGGTAAGTGTTTTGTCAGTGGAGTTTGTAGCATCTCCCGCTCATCCCTTGGTCGTATGCTGACCATGTGAGTGCTTTGCCTTCAGCCGGAAGCATCAGGCAGAAGCGCTCGCCCTGGTGCCATGTAAGGCGCTCAAGGTGAGCACCAGCTCCACCGCCCAATGGGTGGTGGAGGTGCAAGCCACCATACAGCATGGCGTGGCATCAGCAAGGGCCAACCCGAAGGAGCCAGTCGCCCATGGATAGGCTACCGAGGTGGCCACAAAGCAAGCGGAGGAGGAGGAGCCTACGCTCGGCGAGGCCGAGGCCCATGAGTCAGATGAAGCCGAGGTGCCTTCAATTACTAAGGACACTAAGGCCAAGGCCGAGGCCCTTAGGACTTCTGAGGCCAAGGTGGCGGAGGCCGAGGCCCTTAGGGCTTCGGAGGCCAAAGTGGTGGACGTCGGGGCTCCCCGGACTGCCGAGGCCGAGGTGGCGGAGGCTAGTTTGGGCGTGGTGGAGCCGGCCGCCCAGGATGTGGAGATGGAGGCGGGGCAAGCTTCGGTACCGCCCTCGGTCCAAGACCCACCGCCGTCACAGGAGAGCGCTCGGGAGGTGGAGGTTCATTCAATCTCCTCCGACGATACTTCTTGGGGGAAGGAGGTGGTGGACGCTGAGGCGACCAGTACCGTGGAGTGGCCAGCTCCGACCTTGGGTGAGGGGAGCTCGGCCCTCGTCCAGGTACAACCCGAGCCCCACGGGTGGGATAGCCCACGTGTCTTGTGGTGGAGCTAGGACGACCCTGAGGGAGAACCTCTGTTTGCCCTCAAGGACGCGTCCGAGGGGGGGCGCTGGGACTCCTTCGAGCAATTCCACCATCTGGCAGAGCAGTCGCTACGGACAGCGCTGTCCATCATGGCTGACGATATGCCTGGCGTTGCCCAGGTACGCGCCTTCTTTTCTTGTGCTGTGTTGTCTTTTTCCTGAGTTTTCTCATAGTGCTTGACGTCCATTCTGCCTATCCAGGAGCTTGAGGCCTGGTCCCTCAGGAAGTCATTGTTCCTCCAGCGAGAGAGGGACATCTGGGACCAGCTCCGGTAGTAGAAGGACTTGCTCGCCAATGCTAATGAGCTTCTATCGGCGCAGAGCACAGAGGTGGAGGACCTCCGCCTTCGCTGTGTTGATATGAAGGCTGAGGCAGCCATAGCTCGGGAGCAGGCCGCCCCTTTGGCTGCACGGATCAAGGAGCTGGAGGAGGAGTTGACTCAGGTGGCCGGCAAGCGGGACACCTTCAGGTCCCGAGCCGAACAAGTGGAGGTCTCTGCCAAGGCCGTTGCCGGGCAGCTGGGGGTGGAGCAGGGAGCGCACCTGCTAACAAAAGGTGCCTTGGCAGAGGCCCTCAAGGTGGTCAAGGTCTCCTGGGTCAAGGCTTTAGCCTGGAAGGAAAAGGCCAAGGTTGAGTCCTGTTGAGCCACGCCCCTTGCTTTATTTGTTTTTCTTGCGTTCGACTCCTAACTCCCCGATGCAACGCAGAGCTAGAGAAGGAGGCTTCCAGGGTGGCCGAGGCCTCTTGGGTCGAGGTCCAAAGCTAGAAAGAGAAAGCCGAGGGTGAGTCCCATAGGCCTTCACCCCTATTCAACTTATTTCCTTTTGTGCTTAACCCCATCCCGCTTGTCTTGGCGCAGGGTTGGAGAAGGAGGTCTCTCGGGCGGCTGAGGCCTCCATTGAGGTGCAGGCGGTGCTCGAGGCCGAGATCTAGGAGCACAATGCACTGCAGAGCACCGCCCGTACCGCCTACGAGGCCCTAGAGGTCGGGGGGGGGGTCAAATTGGGCAGCTCCCTCGGGAGCCGCTTGATCGCATTGAGTGGCCGAGTCCATGAGCGGCTCTGGGGGGCGCTGCATACGGGTGTCAAGCGCACCCTGGCCATCGTCTCCTCGCACTACGTCGGCATTGACCTTGAGGCCATCAGCGATGGTTACGTCTTGGCTAAGGATGACAAGGAGGCTAAGGAAGAGGTCATGAAGCTGGTGGAGGTGGCTGAGGCCCCTGGCATGGCGCTGGCCAAGCTGTTCGAAGAGGAGGTGGTTCCTCCTACGCCGAGCGCCGATGCTGGTGACCCTAAGTTCTAACCTGGGCCAAAGGGGTCATGTAAACATATTAGGACTTATGTTACTGTATCATAACGCTTGTGGCCGTCGAGGCCTTTTAAAGTACTCGTGTGTATACGCTTTTTAATCATTTTTTATTGTATTTCCGAGCCTCTACCCTCTGTCTTGTCTCTGAACATATCACTTGCAAAAAACTTCCTCAGAGCCTAAGCTGCCCCTTAGGCAAAAGGTGGTGAGGGAGTTGCCATAGCCCGGAGGCATAGGCCATCTCACGGCTCGGCTGGCCTTTTGGCCCTGAGACAGACTTTCGGTCCTTAGGTTTTTTACAATCGATTTGTCAGGGTACACGAGAGAGTTTGGTGTAGAAATTTTTTTGAAAAACAACTAAAAAATGGTGCCTGGGACTTAGGGGGGGCCCTTCTAGCCCCCAAGGGAGGCTCGGTTCTGCAGAGGTAGAGCCGAGTCTTGTTCGAGCCCTGCGGTGGGCACCTCTATAGAGGCGGAGCTGAGTCTCTCTTATAGCGTTATCATAACACCGATCCCCCATCGACGGGCTTGGGGGATTTCTCAAAAAATTAGAACAACTAAAGAACATTTCTTTATTGTATTTTGAGAAACAATGTATACAATGCTTGGAAATTTAAGGGTAGAAGCGACGTAGCTGTTCTATGTTCCAAGTGTTGGTGAGGATTTCGCCCTTCTCATTGGCTAGCTTGTAGGTCCCAGGCTTTAGCACATGGTTGACGATGTACAGCCCTTCCCATGGTGGGGTCAGCTTGTGGCGGCCCTTGTTGCTCTGCCTCAGTCTTAGCACTAGGTCGCCCACCTTTAGGTCTTGGCTTTGAATGCGCTGGGCTTGATAGTATCATAGGTCTTGCTAGTACTTGGCTGAGTGTAGCAGCATAACATCTCGGGCTTCCTCTAGTTGGTCAAGGGCGTCCTCGTGGGCAGTGCGGTTGCCTTGCTCATTGTAGGCCTATAGCCTCGGGGAACCGTACTCCAAATCAGTGGGGAGGATGGCCTCGGCTCCATAGACCAAGAAGAACGGTGTGAACCCCATGGCTTGGCTCGGAGTGTTCCTTAGGCTCCAGATGACTGACGGGAGTTCGGCAAGCCATTTCTTGCCAAATTTCTTCAACCGGTTGTATATTCTTAGCTTGAGGCCTTGTAGGATCATGCCGTTGGCATGTTCTACTTGGCCGTTTGTCCTAGGGTGTCTTACGGCCGACCAGGCCACACGGATGTGGTGGTCATCGTAGAATGTCAGGAACTTGTGGCCGGTGAATTGTGTCCCATTGTTAGTGATGATGGTGTTTGGAACCTTGAACCTATGGATGATATCAGTGAAGAACAACACCACTTGCTCAGATTTGATTTGATTGATCAAACGAGCCTCGACCACTTGGAGAACTTATCGATCGCTACCAGCAAATGGGTATAGCCCCCGGGGGCCTTCTACAGAGGCCCAACCATGTCGAGCCCCCACATAGCGAATGGCCATGTAATGGGGATGGTTTGGAGGGCTTGGGCCAGGAGGTGCGTCTGCCCTGCATAGTACTGGCATCTCTCGCAGGAGCGTACCAACTTGGTGGTGTCAGCAACCGCCATTGGCCAGTAGAACCCTTGGTGGAAGGCATTTCCGACGAGCGTCCGAGGCACTGCATGGTGCCCGTAGGCTCTCGCGTGCAAGTCCCAAAGTAGGGCTTGGCCTGCCTCGGTGGTGATGCATTGTTGGAGGACGCCAGATGAGCTTCGCCTATACAACTTGTCGTTGCTAAGGACGTAAGTTTTGGCTCATTGTGCAAGCCGTCGGGCTTTGGTCCTGTCTGTAGGAAGCTCTCCTCGAACAAGGCAATCCAGGAATGGGACTCGCCAGTCCGTGCCCTGGTTGGCCTCAGGAGGCTCCGCATTGACTTCCATGGCCTCAAGCTCGGCCATGGGGGCCTCGGTGACAGAGGGGGCCTTGGGCCCTGCAATGGGCTCGACCGGTGGGCCCTCTTCCGCCACCAAGGCATAGTCGATGGAAGGCTTGTGGAGGTCTCTGGCGAAGACATTCGGGGGGACCAGGGCCCATGCCGACGCCATCTTTGCCAGCTCATCTGCGGCATCATTGAATTTTCGTGTAATGTGGTTGAGTTCAAGACCGTCAAACTTGTCTTCTAGGCGATGTACCAACTTATAGTACGCCTCCATTTTGGGGTCATGGCAGTTCGACTGCTTCATCACTTGTTCGACGATGAGCTGCAAATCGCCCCATACGTCGAGACGTCGTACTCCAAGTTCGATGGTGATCTACAAGCCATTGACGAGGGCTTTGTACTTGGCTGCATTGTTGGAGGTGGCGAAGTGGAGCCGGATCATGTAGCGCATGTGCACTCCGAGGGGTGAGACGAAGAGCAGACCCGTGCCTGCCTCGGTTTTCATCAGGGACCCGTCAAAGTACATGGTCTAGCATTTCGCCTAGATTTGAGTAGGTGGCAGTTGGGTGTCGGTCCACTCCACCACAAAATCGGCCAAAACCTGGGATTTAATTGCTTTCCGAGGCGCAAAAGACAGGGCTTCCCCCATGAGTTCCACGACCCACTTGGCTATTCTACTTGAGGCCTCCCGGTTCTGGATTATCTCTCCTAGAGGGAAAGATGACACCATGGTCACCGAGTGGGACTCGAAGTAGTGACGCAGCTTGCATCGAGCCAAGACTATGGCGTAGATCAACTTCTAGATGTGGGGGTAGCGTGTCTTAGTCTCAGAGAGCACCTCGCTGATGAAGTAAATAGGTCGTTGGATGGGTAAAGCATGCCCCTCTTCCTGTCTCTCGACCACTACGGCTGCGCTGACCACTTGGGTCATTGTGGCAACGTAGAGCAAGAGGGCCTCGCCCTTGGTCGGCGGCACCAGGATGGGAGGATTGGAGAGCAGTGCCTTGAGCTTGCTGAGGGCTTCTTTGGCCTCGGGGGTCCAAGAAAAGCGTTTGGATTTTCTAAAGAGGCGGTACAAAGGCAAGCCTTTTTCGCCAAGGCATGAGATGAAGCGGCTCAAGGCCGCAAGGCATCCCATAACCCTCTGCACTCCCTTGAGGTCTCGGATTGGTCCCATGTTGGTCACGGTCGAGACCTTCTCTGGGTTGGCCTTGATGCTGTGTTCCGAGACTATGAATCCCAAGAGCATGCCTCGAGGGACCCCGAAGACACACTTCTCAGGGTTGAGCTTGATGCCCTTCTCTCTAAGGCATCTAAAGGCTATTTCGAAGTCACCGACAAGATCACTGGCCTTCCTAGACTTGACCACAATGTCATCCACGTAGGCCTCAATGGTTCGCCCGATTTGCTCACCAAAGACCTAGGTCATGCACCACTGGTATGTGGCCCCTATATTTCTGAGGCCAAATGGCGTAGTCACATAGCAGTACATGCCAAATGGTGTGATGAAAGAAGTCGCGAGCTGGTCAGATTCTTTCATCTTGATTTGATGGTAACCGGAATACGCATCAAGGAAAGATAGGGTTTCACATCCCGCAGTGGAGTCAATGATTTGGTCGATTCGAGGTAATGGGAAAGGGACTTTTGGACATGCTTTATTCAAACCGGTGTAGTCTACACACATTCTCCACTTCCCATTTTTCTTCTCAACTAATACAGGATTAGCTAACCACTCTAGATGGGACACTTCCTTGATGAATCCGGTCGCCAAAAGCTTCTGCACCTCCTCGCCGATAGCCCTGTGCTTTTCCTTGTCGAATCGACATAGGCGCTGCTTCACCGGTCTGGAGCCGGCCCAGACATCTAAGGTGTGCTCGGTGACCTCCCTCGGTATGCCTGGCATGTCTGAGGGACTCCACGCGAATACATCGACATTTGCACAGAGAAAGTCGACCAGCATGGCTTCCTATTTGATGTCAAGGGTGGCGTTGACCCTCAGCGCCTGGTCGTTGAAGCAGGTGGGGTCGATCTGGACGAGCTTGATGGCCTCCGCGGGCTCTAAAGTCCTAGCACAACACTTGGAATCAGGTGCCTCGCTACCAAGTCAGTCAAGGTTGTCGATGAGGGTCTCAGCCTCCACGAAAGCCTCGGCATACTCGATGCATTCGATGTCGCAGTCGTATGCATGCTCGTACGTGGACTCGACAGTGATGACGCCGTTGGGGCCTGACATCTTGAGCTTGAGGTAGGTGTAGTTGGGGATCACCATGAACTTGGTGTAGCACGGGCGCCCTAGGATGGTGTGATAGGTCCTCTTGAACCCAACCACCTCGAAGGTGAGGACCTCCTTGTAGTAGTTGGAGGGAGTGCCAAAGCAGATGGGCAAGTCGATGCACCCGAGGGGTCACGTGCGTTTCCCTAGCATGATGTCGTGAAAGGGCGTGGCATTGCCTTAGAGCTATGATCGGTCAAGCTCTAGGAGCTCCAGGGTGTTGGCGTAGAGGATGTTGAGGCCGCTGCCTCCGTCCATCAACACCTTGGTGAGCCGAGTGTTGCCGATGATTGGGTCGACGATGAGTGTGTACTGCCTTGGGTTTGGGACATAATCAGGGTGGTCATCCCGATCAAAGGTGATCGCCTCCCAAGACCAGTTGAGGTACCGGGGAGTGGCCACCTTCACCGAGAAGACCTCTTGGCACTCCTTCTTTCGCCGACGCACCATGAGGCATGCTGAAGGCTTGCCAAAGATCATGAAGGCGTTGTGTACCTCGGGGAACCCATCATCCTTATCGTCGTCCCTATCACCGGTGTCCCTCTTCTTGGCATCATCATTGGGGAGCCCGAGCTTAGCATAGTAATGCTAGAGCATGGTGCACTCCTCGAGGGTGTGCTTCATCGGGCCTTGATGGTAAGGGAAGGGTTTTTTAAGCATGTCGTCGAAGAGCTTGGGGCCTCTAGTAGGGCCTCAGGGATTCTTGCGTTCTACAGCTATGACTAGACCGGCCTTGAGGACCTCCTGTTTCCCCTGGCGACCCTTTTTCTTTTTCTTGGGGAGGTGGGGGGCCGAGGCCCCAGGGGCCTCGTCCCTCCACTTCCCCTTGGCGTCGTTGTCGGGGAAGATGGCCCTGATAGCCTCTTCGCCTGAGGCGAAGTTGGTGGCGATGTCGAGGAGTGCGGCCACCGAGGTTGGCATGTTCTGGCCTAACTCTCAAACTAGGTCTTGGCAGGAGGTGCCAGAGAGGAACGCCTAGACAATTTCCGAGTCATCGACGCGGGGCAACTTGGTGCATTATTTGGAGAAGCATCGGATGAAGTCTCGGAGAGACTCGCTCAGCCTCTGGCGACAACTCTTGAGGTCCCAGGAGTTCTTGGGGCGCATGTATGTGCCCTAGAAATTCCCAATGAAGACCTTTACCAAGTCGCGCCAGTTGTGGATCTGCAAGGGAGGGAGGTGTTCGAGCCAGGCTCACGTCAAGTTTGATAGGAACAAGGGGAGGTTGCGGATGATGAGCAGGTCATCGTCCACGCTGCCTCGTTGACAAGCCAAGCGGTAATCGGCCAGCCACAGCTCGGGGTTGGTCTCGCTGCTGTACTTTGAGAGGTTAGCCGGTTGTCAAAACCGAGCCGGGAAGTGGGCGCCGTGGATGGCCTTGCTGAAGACTCAAGGGCCAGGTGGCCCAGGAGAAGGACTGCAGTCCTCCCCACTATTGTAGCGACCACCTCGGTGCGGGTGGTAGCCTCGGGTAGGCCCATCGTTGTCGTGGCACCGTCACCTGCTAACCACATCGTTGTTGCCTTGCACCTCGTGTCGGTCACCGAGGCGATCGTGCACCATGAGGGCCTTGTTGGCCGTCGGTGCCCGAGTGGGTTCGGGATGAACCGAGGCCTCCCTATCCTGCAAAGGTGGTGCCATGGGAAGTTCTGAGGCACCCCCGCACCGTCGAGAGGTAGAACTTTTGGCCTGCTATACCGCGGTGGTCTCGAGGAGGTCTCAGAGCTTGCCATGGACCCATCACCCCTCTGAGGTAGAGGGCTCAGGTATTGTCTGGAGTAGCATCACTGCTACCGCGATGTTCTGGCTAGTGCGATTGAAGATAGGGGGTTGCTCGCCCCCTTCGTCGTTGTTGATGCGGTGGTTGACATCACGAGCCCTCTGCCGGGCTGCTCCGCCATCACCGCGACCCCACTGCTCTCGCTCAAGAGTGTCTTGGAGCTGCTGTAGAAGGAATCGGTCGTGTTTGACCTTGGCCTGAAGCTCATGGAGCTGCAACAAGTCAAGGCGTCGAAGTTCCTCACGGGCGGGGTTCTCGTTCCGCGCCGCTGGAAGCTCGACATGTGGAGGTGTGGCGTCGCCTACCCCTTCGCGGAGTGGGGAGCGGTTGCCTACCCCTTCGTCCTCATCGCTCGCTCTCGGCATCCTGAGCTCGATGTTGAAGCACTCACGAGTAGGATCGTAAGTGCCTTCATCATTGGAGTCAGAGTAGCCAAAGCAGTAGTCGCTCGTGGCCATGAAGCGACGCATGGCTTTAGGGTCATGAAGCCTAGAGAAGTCCGCTCTGGCCCACGCCTCGTCCTCCTCCAAAGGAGTTAGCGTGGGTGTGGGTCGAGGTTGTGGCATCGAGGTCGAGGGCAAAGTGTTGGTGGCGTCCTGGGGGTTCCACGTGACTGGAGGCGTAGGCAGAAGCATAGGCGGCGGCGGTATTGCCCAACCTAAAGGGGTACGGGGATGGTGCCATCATCGGGCTCTGCTCTGCTGGAGTCGATTCCTCAGGAGGTGGCGGGGTAGAGCTTGATGATGGGGCGTCGCTGCGTGCCACCAGTGTCTTTCCCTTGCCTAGGCTTAAGCTGGATAGGTCCCTAACCAGGGACTCTGTACAAACAGCCGGGTGTGGGATACTGGCAGAGCGTGGTGTGTCGCCCTGAGCTCGTGTGGCGTCGGGGTGGTCCCGCTCGTGTCGTGCCTGGCGAGCGTGATGAGAGCGATGGCCTGGGCGCCGCCTGCGCCTGGGCTACTGGTTCGTGATGTCGTCATCAGTCGATGGGGCTCTGGGTGTGAGGAGTACCATATCGTACTCACATCCTAGAGACATGAACTCTAGGCTCCCGAACCGGATCACCGTGCCGAGACACAGTGGTCGCACGGGGTTTGCCATCCGGAACTTGTTGGGATGATTAAGTTGACACGCAATATCACCCCTACATGGCACACCAACTATCAGTGTTTTGGACCGGTGGGCCCTCAACCAACTAGTGAAAGTGTACTGTGTGCCCCTAATCCCGGATGGTGATACAAAGAGACACAAGGTTTATACTGGTTTAGGCAATAGGTGCCCTACATCCAATCTGAGAGAGCGATCTTGTATTCCTTACATCGAGGTGCTTGTAGTAGGGGTTTACAAGCTAGGCGAGAGAGGGAGCTAGTCCTAGGTCTCTACGTGGAGCGGCGTGGGTTGCTTTAGATGTTGATCTCTTGTAGTGCGGAGGAGTGTGAGTTACAGAGCTGTGTGCGTTGCTCGTCCGTGTGTGTCTATCTGAGCGATGTCTCCTTCTGTCTATGCATGTTTAGAAATGGCCCCAGTCACTCCCTTTTATAGTTGAAGGGGGGACAGGGGCGATACATGTGTTCGCTATGTGGCATTTTGTGAGCGGAGGCGGTATGTCCGAGCCCTGCAGCTTGTCACTATGGTGGCATGGTCAATGGAGTGGTCTTGTCCTTGATGCACTAGAGCGACACGCCGGTCATGCCTGATCCTGTGCGACGTGGGAGCTCCTATGATGGCTTGACGTAGGGCATGGCGCATACTATGGATGACATGTCAGTCGCTGTATGTTGACAATGTAGAGAGCCGAGGCCTAGTTGGTGCAGAGGCTGAACCATCATGTGGGGCTCGGTGGGCGTGAGTCCTGAGGCTATAGGGGCACGGAAGCAGGTAGCCGAGGCTCAGAGGGAGCAATTGGTCTTGTACGCTGATTCCGAGGCTACAGGGACCTAGACATGACTCTCCACGCCACGCTATCCTTAGAGCAGGTGGGGTTAGGCAGCACAGTGTCGCATGGGTGTCAGCCGTGGGCATAGTGCCGAGCACAGTGGCCGGTAACCCCTACCCCATGACTCCCATCTCGTCGGCCACACCGCTGTATCGAGCCATCATTCGGCTGACGTCGTGGGAGTGGTTGGTCGTGCCAGTTGGACATGACATCCTAGTTGAGGCGGCGGTGACGGGGTAGCTACCAAGCTGGCCTTGAGCGAGGTGGAGAATCGGTACCTCGTCTGAGGCCTTACGTGTAGGGCCTCAGACGAGGTAGAGAATCAGTACCTTGTCCGAGGCCTGGCGGGTGGGGCCTCGGGCGAGTCGAAGAATCGGTACCTCGTCTGAGGCCTTACGTGCAGGGCCTCGAGCGAGGCAGAGATTCAGCACCTCATCCAAGGCCTTACGGGCGGGGCCTCAAGCGAGGCAGAGAATCAGCACCTCGTCCGAGGCCTTACGTGTGGGGCCTCGAGCGAGGCGGAGAATTAGCACCTTGTCTGAGGCCTTACGGGCGAGGCCTCAAGCGAGGCGGAGAATCAGCACCTCGTCCAAGGCCTTATGGGCAGGGCCTCAAGCAAGGCGGAGAATCAGCACCTCGTCCGAGGCCTTACGGGCAGGGCCTCGGGCAAGTCGGAGAATCAGCACCTCGTCCGAGGCCTTACGGGAGGGGCCTCGGGTGAGTCGGAGAATTGGTACCTCGTCCAAGGCCTTACGGTTTCATTTTGGGCTAAGCCCGCTTCGGGTGAGTCGGGATACTGTTCAAGGTGGGCCAGGTGGTCCAGCCGAGCCTCGGATAAGGTGGGGGTTTGCCAGTAGTTGTCTCTTGGCTTCGATTTTTACAAGGTCTAAGCGATTTTTTTGGTTCTTGCTTAGGGGACCCCTTTTTATGGTACCCGACAAGAGGCTTGAAAGATGTTGTGTTTGAAAAAGATAAGCTTTGTAGCTCTTGTCAAGCCGGCAAACAAGTTTGAAACACCCATCCTAAGAAAAGCATGATGAGCACTAGTAAATCATTTGAGTAATTGCACATGGATTTGTTTGGGCCAACACAATACACTAGCATCAGTGGAAATAAATATGTCTTTGTGATAGTGGATGATTACACTAGATACACATGGGTATTCTTTCTAGTGGACAAAAGTGATGTATTTTCAACATTCAAATCATTTGTCAAAGGCATTCACAATGAGTCTAAAACAACCATCAAGAGAGTTAGAAGTGACAATGGTAGTGAGTTCAAGAACACTAGAATTGATGAGTTATGTGATGAATTTGGAATTAGACATCAATTCTCGGCCAAGTACACTCCACAATCAAATGGCCTTGTTGAGAGGAAGAATAGAACACTCATTGATATGGCAAGGTCTATGCTTAGTGAGTACAATGTGAGTCAATCTTTTTGGGCCGAAGCTATCAACACGGCTTGCTATTGTAGCAACCGCTTCTATTGTCACCCATTGAAAGAGAAGACACCATATGAGCTCTTGAATGGTAGAAAGCCCAACATTGCATATTTTTGGGTCTTTGGTTGCAAATGCTATATCTTGAAGAAAGGCACTAGATTGGGCAAGTTTGACAAGAAATGTGATGAAGGATTCCTACTTGGTTATTCCACTACAAGCAAAGCATATAGAGTTTGGAATTTGGATAGTGGTACTCTTGGGGAAGTTCATGATATTGAATTTTATGAAACCAAGGGTTCACAAGTGGAGAATGAGAACTTAGAAGATGTTAGAGGCATTCAACTTTCAAATACCATGAAGAACATGGATATTGGTGAATTGAGGCCTAGGCAAGTGAATGATGATGAAGATGATCAAGTACAAGTGCTCTCCAACTCAAATGTGCAAGATGATACAAATCAAGTTAGTGCAAGTGGCTCTCATGATAATGAACAAGATCAAGTGGCTAGTACATCATCTCAACCCAATGATCAAGCAAGTGCAAGCAATAAAGTTCCAATCCTCCAACCAACCAATGTTGCAAGAGATCATCCATTGGACACTATAATTGGAGATATTTCAAGAGGTGTACAAACAAGATCAAGATTGGTATCATTTTGTGAACACTTCTCATTTATGTCATCCATTGAACCAAAGAAGATAGATGAAGCATTGAAGGATGTTGATTGGGTGAATGCTATGCATGAAGAATTGAATAACTTCACAAAAAATCAAGTATGGGAGGTGGTAGAAAGACCAAAGGGACACAATGTAATTGGAACCAAATGGGTCTTTAGAAACAAGCAAGATCAAGATGGGATAGTGGTAAGGAACAAAGCAAGATTAGTAGCACAAGGCTATACACAAGTTGAAGGTCTTGACTTTGGAGAAACATATGCCCCGGTTGCTAGATTGGAAGCAATTAGAATCTTGCTAGCCTATGCTTGTGCCCACAACATCAAGCTCTATCAAATGGATGTTAAGAGTGCATTTCTCAATGGCTACATCAATGAAGAAGTTTATGTTGAGCAACCTCCTGGTTTTGAAGATGATAAGAAACCCAACCATGTATACAAATTGAAGAAAGCATTGTATGGCTTGAAGCAAGCACCTAGAGCATGGTATGAGAGATTGAGGGATTTCCTACTCTCTAAAGGGTTCACAATGGGCAAGGTTGACACTACTCTTTTCATCAAGAAGATTGGAAAATATCTATTTGTATTGCAAATCTATGTTGATGATATCATATTTGGATCAACAAATCAAGATTTTTGTGATGAGTTTGGAAAGATGATGGCTAATGAGTTTGAGATGTCCATGATTGGAGAGTTGAGTTACTTCCTTGGTCTTCAAATCAAGCAATTAAAGAATGGTACATTTGTGAGTCAAGGCAAGTATATCAAGGACATGATCAAGAAGTTTGGCATGATTGATAGCAAAGTCATTAGCACACCAATGGGAACCAATGGCAACTTGGATAGTGATGCAAGTGGAAATATGGTGGATCAAAAAATGTATCGGTCTATGATTGGAAGCCTACTCTATGTGACCGCATCAAGGTCGGATGCCATGTTTAGTGTATGCATGTGTGCAAGATTTCAAGCCTCACCAAGAGAAAGTCATTTGAAGGCTACAAAGAGGATATTGAGGTACTTGAAGCATACACCAAATGTTGGTTTGTGGTATCCCAAAGGAGCAAAGTTTGAGCTAGTTGGTTACTCTGACTCGGATTATGCAGGATGCAAGGTTGAAAGGAAGAGCACCTCGGGCACATGTCAATTGTTGGGAAGATCACTTGTCTCATGGTCATCAAAGAAGCAAAATAGTGTTGCATTATCAACCGCCGAAGCCGAATACATATCCACTGGTAGTTGTTGTGCACAAATACTTTGGATGAAGGCCACTTTGAGTGACTTTGGAATCAAATTCAAGAAAGTGCCATTGCTATGTGACAATGAGAGTGCAATCAAGTTGACCAACAATCTGGTTCAACATGCAAGAATAAAGCACATTGATGTCCGCCACCATTTCATAAGAGATCACCAACAAAAAGGAGACATTTGCATTGAGAGTGTAGGCACCGAAGATCAACTTGCCGATATATTCACTAAGCCATTGGATGAGAAAAGGTTTTGCAAGCTAAGGAATGAGTTGAACATATTGGATTTCTCAAATATGTGTTGATGCACTCCCCACTCATATGACATGCCTCTCCTTCGAGCAATCCAAGGTAAAAGTTGATTGACATGACATATATCTTTGCTAAGGACATGATTAATGCATCTAGTCACATTTTAAATTTTATTAGGACCTCTCAAGTGGTTCTATTTTATTAGGCTCATTCATGAAAATCAAATGATTTTGATGTCTATATGGTATCACTATTGCTTCTATGCTTGACTTGATCTAGTGATGGCATATGACATGTTTATGGGCTTGTAAACCTAGTGTTTAATCTAGAAAATAAGCTCTAAGTATTTAACTCAACATGGTACAAGATAACCCTTATTTGGAGGTGTGAAGAAGCTTGTCCTTGGATCAAACCAAGTTAAATATCTTTGGCAAATAATCTAGATTGGACCAAATTTGGGAAAATAATCCTCACCCCATTGATTGACATTGATAATCTCGACCCTACAAGTAATACTATCTATATTTAGAACCTTTATGGTCATTGATGACAAAGGGGGAGAGAAACAAAGATAGTAGGTAAAAAATAGTGAAAAAGGGGAGAAATATCATAAAGGGAGAAAAACATAAATATATCTTGATATATGACATAGAGGGAGAGATATGACAAAGGAAAGGGATCAACTAAAATTTTGAGCAAACAAGTAGGGGGAGCAAGCTCATGAACTTGGATGATGCATTTGAATGTGCATTTCATATGTTTGCTTGCATGGCACAAGTATTAAATTTAAACATCCATGCTTGTGTGATGTATGTTAGTTGTAAGATTGAATGATGAAATGAAATCACTAGATAACTTTCATTTCCAAGTATTGTTTTCAAGTGGTATTTAGCTAACCATGGTGCTAAGGATGGTATATTGGTGCACTCCGATTTGTATCACGCTTCAAAGGTCTATCTTTTATACCTTAGCATCATTTGGTAGACATTGACTCCTATATTTCCTATCTAAGCATATGTGCAAGCTACAATCCAAACTCTTAGCACATATGTAGGGGGAGCAATTGCTACCATTTGGGGTTCATGAAACTTGTCCATATCCTTTTACAAATGGTAAATATGCTTGGGCAAGCAACATGGATTCAATTGAATTTTAATTCATATCTTTGTGTAAGGGTTGTCATCAATTACCAAAAAGGGGGAGATTGAAGGCTCTAGTTTGGTTTTGGTGAATTGATGAAACCCTAAGTTCTAACCTAGTTTATCAAGTGATCATGAGATAGGTAGCACATTCCAAGTGGTGAAGCAAATGAAGATCATAACATGATGATGATACCATGATGATGATCAAGTCCTTGGACTTGGAAAGAAGAAAGAGAAAAACAAAAAGCTCAAGGCACCCATATGAGCTATTTGGTTTTGGTGATCAAGACACTTAGAGAGTGTGATCATATTTATGTTTGATAGCCGTACTATTAAGAGGGGTGAAACTCGTATCGGAATACGGTTATCAAAGTGCCACTAGATGCTCTAACTCATTACATATGCATTTAGGATCTAGTGGAGTGCTAACACCCTTGAAAATATTTGTGAAAATATGCTAACACATGTGCACAAGGTGATACACTTGGTGGTTGGCACATTTGAGCAAGGGTGGAGAAGTTAGAAGTGAAAACGAGTAAGTGTCGCTGGTTATATAGTGACCGGACTCTAGACCTCTGAGGGACCGGCGCGTCCGGTCATGTGTAACAGTGAGATGCTAGCATCGGTCAACTGACCGGACGCTGGGTCGCTAAGCGACCGGACGCTGAGGAACAGTGTCCGATCAATTTGTTGGATGGCACAGTGATCAGGGTTAAGTACCGGACGCTAGGTTGTGTCCAGTCCTACATGACCGGACGCGTCCGGTCGGCAAAAACTCGTTTTGGACCCTTACTGTAAATGACCGGACACTGAGGGTACAACGTCCGGTCAGCTCTGTCGGAGCGTCCGGTCAACATGTCGACCATTGAGATCAAACGTTCACCGTTGAACGTAGGAGACACGTGGCCGCCATCGGGCGACCGGACGCTGAGGAGCAGCGTCCGGTCAGTAGGACTAGAGCGTCCGGTCAACCCGATCAGTACCCAGTGAAGGGGTACAATGGCTCTACTTCATGGGGACTTCTATTTAAGCCCCATGGCCGGCTGTAGCTCACAACCTTTGGCCATTTTCATTGACATAGCAACCTTGTGAGCTTAGCCAAAGCCCTCCCACTCATCTCCATCATTGATTCATCATCATAGTGAGATTGGGAGTGAATCCAAGTGCATTGCTTGAGTGATTGCATCTAGAGGCACTTGGTGTTCGTGTTTCACTGCGGATTTCACTTGTTACTCTTGGTGGTTGCCGCCACCTAGACGGCTTGGAACAGCGAGGATCGTTGAGCGGAGGGTGGTGATTGTCTCCGGCTCCGATCATGGTGATTGTGAGGGGTTCTTGACCTTTCCCCGGCAGAGCGCCAAAAGGTACTCTAGTGGATTGCTCGTGGCTTGTGTGATCCTCATCTTGTGTTGGTTGTGCGACACCCTATTGAGGGTTTGGCGTGTGAAGCTAATTAGCGCGTGAACCTCCAAGTGAGTGAATCGCCACAACGAGGACTAACTTGCCGGCAAGCAAGTGAACCTCGGTAAAAAATCATTGTGTTCATCTTTGATTCCGAGGTGATTGGTCTTCATTGTTATTCACTCTTGTGATTGATTGGTTCCTTCATCTACACGGCGGTATAACCTTCTTGATCACTCTCTTTACTTTACCGCAAACTAGTTGACAAGCTCTTTAGTGTAGCTAGTTGTGAGAGCTTGCTTGCTTCGTTAGTGTGGCTCTTTAGTTAGCCTTTGAGAGCACACTAACATAGGGTAGTGTCATAGCTATTGAGTGAATAGATACTATCTAAACTAGAATTGTGGTAGGTGGCTTGCATTTTGAGTAGGCTAGCGCAACACTTGCTTCGCCTCATAATAGTCTAACCATTTTATTAAGTGTTGTTGTAGAAATTTTTATTAGGCTATTCACCCCCTCTTGCCATTAGGACATTTCAATGGGGTTTCCTAGTATTATATGGATGGACAGATTTATCTTATCTAAATGGGGCTTTGCAGGAAATAGGTACGGGGAGTGCTCCCCCATTCTCGGACCAGTTAAACCCAACGGGGTGGGTTTTTTTACCCCAGTTTAACTCCCCGTGGGGTTAAATTTAATCCCATCCCCGTTCTCCAATAGGAGAATTCCCCGCGGGGAATTTGGGGCCCATTGACATCTCTACCCATGTCGCCTTCCTCATCATCGTCGCTCCCTCCACCCGCTTGGCCCCCTCGACTACTAGGTTTGGAGCTCAAATGAGGAAATAGGAAAAGAACAGGGGGTTCATGGCATATATTCCAACTGCCATGGGGTCGTGCATGCCTCTCGTGATGCAAATCGACGCCAAAACTCCCGCCCAGGCCACAATGTCTAGCCACATTAACGTTCAGGCGGACGCAGAGCTGGTTGGACCTGATCGTACAATAAAACGAGTTTAAGGTGCCAGATATGCAAATCATAAGTACCAGGACCTATTTGAGAATGCGGGACAAATTTAGAAATGGCCAGTGAAATTTACTCTACAACCTCTCTAGTTTAGCCCAAAGGAAAAAGCTTTCCAATTCAACATTGGAATGCCATGTATTCTCAGTAGCACCTAGTGGCTCTAGGAAGGAGGGGACAACATGAAACATGCATGTGTTGATGATGGTAACTAGTCATGGCGAAGATCACAAGGTGCATCACACCAGCCCGGATCTAGAGCTCTATTTCTTTGTTGCTCGATGGTGGGCATGACTTGATGTGGTTGTGTTGTTGCATTGTGAAACGGTCGGACATTGTATTCTTTCCAAATTTGCCAAGCAGACTATATATGAAGAGTGAGTCAAACTCTTTCTGATTTTTTGCTGGATAGCATTGCCTTTATATATATGTGCCCATCAATCACGTGTCTCCGTATCCAACGGTGAATAATCACAGTTAATTCTCATGAACAACTAAACTATCCACTAGAATTGCCAACTGAATCATCGTCAGACAAAGATGTGGTCGATGGTTTCTTCGATCTGATCACATAGTTTATTGAAGGTTGGGTGCACTTGTAATAAATCCAACAATTTGTTTTCCTTCCATTGTCATCAGTGATTCGTGAGCCATATGAAAGGTTTCACCAAGAGAAGAGCCCATGTCTTTTGAATAAGTTTAGGGCCATGCTTCCATAGAACCATACTGACCCATGGTGTAGGGTGACATATCAATTTGGTGATGAACTAGCCATTGGCGGTCCACCACCAAATGAAGCTGTTTTCATAGGTGTAGTTAAGATCGATCCACACAATTAGTATTGGGGATTTCTTAAGCATGAGAAAATAAAAGTCACAATGTGGATGTACCATTATATTATTGCACAATTAAAGGATTTGTTAAGTATCAGGAGTTATCCTTTTTTTTTTGAAAAGATGGCATACTTGTTGCATCAAAGAAAACAAAGTACCTAGCTGAAGCGTGGAAGGATTTTTTTTTGAACGAAGCGTGGAAGGAAATTAACTCTAGTAAGCTGTTACACAAAAAAAAAAAGGAAACACAACTTGCAAACAAAAGGCTCACGTGGGACTAATGAGATTTGTAACAAAAGCTTTATGCTACGTTTCGTCTATACATGCTTATGATTCCAAATATTCCTACATGCATAAGGGGTACACAATTAAAATGTACTTTATTCCTTCCAAATTATAAGATATTTTGGCTTTTTCAGTTACATAACTTTTTGTTATGTACTTAGATATACACTATGTCTACGTACATAGTAAAATTAATGTATATAAAAATCCCAAAACATCTTATAATTTAGAATGGAGAGAGTATTATTTATGTCTCCCCACTGTATGCTCTTTCTTCCTTGCCATATTGTCGCCAGCTGCAAACATTGATAATTCCTTGAAGGTACAAGGCACCAATCACAGACCTGCTGATTGGAAGCTCGTCGGTCCGATAAGTCCGGCCAGGCCCGGCCTGAAAAAAATCGTTCAGGCCTAGCCCGAAGTTGCCTAGCCTGGATCATACCTCATTTCCCAGCTCAAAAAAATGCATGCTTTGCTTGGCCCATCAACAATCTTATACGAGGGAGCTCGGACTTCAAAGTTTTCAGACTAGGCTTTCTGGAGCCCAGCCTGGCCTAGTATATTTGAACAAGTATAGCACCAAGCATGCACATCATCTTGGAACCCTCACTGAGAATTGTTTTTGCAAAACTGAAGCCAGCAATGCACTATACTATAAAAACGCATGTCCTAGTCGTGAAATGAGAACCAACACGAATAAGGTATTCGTACTAATATGAAACAAGAGCCAACAACAATGATCCCTCCAAGTGCCATCTAGTGTCATGGATGCGTTCGTGAGTATCCATGCCGTGACTTGTTACAAATCGGCATGTGTACCAATAGGCAGTGCCGGAGCCCGAAAAAAATTAGCTGGGGCGAACTCTAGGAACACAAAGAAGAACCGCACATAGCAAATTACTTTACTAATGGATAAATTGCAAATAATTCAACTGAACAATGGCAATTACACAGGTTACATGTACCATCACCATCTGTTTTGGTTGTTTTCTATTGAGGACTCTTTTCTTTTCAATGTCACTGGCACCACTATCTTGCACTTGGACCTTGCTCTCCGCCATTGCCAACTCATGCGCACCTGCTGGAGCAAAAACTGCCAGACTCTATGCCATTGCCATGGCCGTGTTCTAGCAATAGGAGGGTTGTCCCCTCTTCTACTTTCATTAGGCGCCGCACCATTGTCGACACACGACTCTGGGCTCTATTTGACAACAAAAAATGTCCAAGTTGTGAAGTTATCAAAACGTAGAATCACTACTATAAAACAAGGATATTGTATCACTTTCTTGTAACATATTCAACAGTATGTTCTAGTGAAATTTTATAGTAACACAAATAGTGTGTTACTGACTTCGCTTGTAACACAAAACACTTTTTTTTTATAAAAATGTGTTACTGACAATAATTATAGTAACACAAAATTAATGTTACAAGCAAAATGTTATAAATATGTACTATATTGTATCACATAAATAGAACATGTAAAATGTGTTACAAATATATGACATGTAGTAACACAAAATAATGTTACAGTCCAAGTGTTACAAAGATTCGTAGAGCAATCGTCCCCCGAGCTCTTCACTTCGCTCGCTCGCTTCCCAGCGCTCTTGTGCTCGTGCGCACGCGTCCACGCACGGTGGATCCGGACGTCCTCGACTCAGGCTCCCGCAAGCTCGCTTTCCCCCGGCGCGAGAAATTTGCATATTTTGGACTGCAATCGTCGTGCTTTGTAGTTTTGGGACTCCAATCGTCGACTTCATAAAAAATAGCCCTTCAAACGTTGGGCACTTAATTTTCTTACCATTATGTGTATTTTCTCCCTTTTGTAGTATTCCTCCATGTATTTGGCACATGAACTGACGTTTTTGCCCTTGTGTTCATTTGCACGTTTCTTCTGTTCTTTTGCACCTTACATACTGATGCTAGGTAGCATCATGGCCTGTATGGGGCAAGCAGGCAGGCTGGCTGGCCGCCACCGCCTGGGCTGGCAGGCGACCGCTGGTCGCCGCCGCCGCCGTCGGGCATAAAAAATATGGAATAATGAGCAAATAAAAATTCTAGAATGTTGAACACAATAAAAATTCTTGGCATATGACACAATAATAAGCACAATAATCATGAGTTCATCTCAGAAATTCATGAATTTAGACTAAACAAGTTCATCTCACAAAACCATAATTTTGTTCTAAACGAGTTAAATCACATATCAAATAAAAATTCTAGATACATCCCACCATAGATAAAATCATTCATCCAATATGTAGCCTTCTCTTTGGTGTCATCTTTTTTTTTGGTGCAGACGCAGTAGGCATCCTCATAGGACTAGTGGTGTCAGTTTGTGAAGAGCTGCCCTCTCCTAATAGGAATGCAAGCCTGCCACACAGAAGTATGGTATGATAATTAGATGTATAATAAAATTTATTGTATGGTAAATGTGTTAATTTTTTATACCTTCTAGTGACCCATAATGGACCATTGAAGAAATGAGCTTGCACAATAAATAGTCTAGGTACTGCACCTCTCATGAACTATGATTGGTCATTCAATCCATTGCCACTAGCATCCGCAACATCAATAGCATCCCCTGTGGTTCCCTCAATGTCTGTTCTAGCCCATTGATGTCTTACATTTGCATTATTGAACATATCTCCAAGGTGTGTGACATGGAATGGCTCATTTTCTACATCATCTTCCCATTCATCACAACCTATGTCATATATATCTCTTGGTTTCATCTTCATGATTACAGACCACCTAGGGTTTTCTTTGTCTTCAGCATAAAACACCTGGTCAGCTTAGTTAGGAGAAATGTATGGTTCATGAACAATCTTTTCTCCTGTATGTATCAGGTGTGAGAAATTAACAAGTGTGTAACCATACTTGTCCTTCTTTATTCCTCTTTTAGAAAGAACATCAACCCATTCACAATTGAAAAGTTCCACAGAAAAATTCCCATAGTAGTTTAACTCAATAATATCAATTATCCTCCCATAGTAAGTCACATCACCTAAAACTAGCCTACCATCACTTGCACTGGCATAACTTTGATGTTTTTGCAGTTAGCACTACACCACTATTTTGTGTCACTCCATCCAACCGTTTGGGCCTAAAACGGGAACCTCGATTGTTGAAAGCACGGTACCTTTTTGCAGCCTCAACTGGGCCACAAGCTATCCATCTAATGTCATCTCTAACACCATGAATGCCATTGTCCCTCTCTAACTGCATTATCTGTACAATTATACAAGTTTAGTTTTGCACGTTAGCGCTACATGTAAAGCATTTTAAGTGAAGGTACATACATGACTTCTAAACCATTGATGGGACTTCTCATTTTGGATTTTCTCAACATCTCTATGACTGGCTCTATGTCCAGTACCTTTTCCGATGATCTCTTCAGCATGAGCTCTGGAGTTTACATAAGAAAATTTATGGGAGGCAAAAAATAAATTTATGTTTTCAATTTTGAGATATTACCTAAGGTATGTGTAACACCCTAAAATTTAAATTTCTAGAAATAGAGCTAAAATGATTTAATTTGGAATTTTTGTGCACATGAAAACATAGGAAAATAAAATTTTTATTAATTTAAAATTTATCATAAGGTAAAAATATGTTTGTTGCATTCATGTCGGTCGCACCTCGTGTTTCTATGTGCAAAATGTGTTTTTTACGTTTAGGAGACGAATATATATATCTCTAGGAATTTTCTAGCTTCTTTCTGGAATTTAATTCATACCTCCTTCACCTTAATCTTTATGTTTCGAGTTCCCAACAATATTTTTATGAGCTCTAAATACTTTATTTGGGTTCATCATGTTCCAAAGTGTCTCTAGGAATTTTCTCCCAATTTTCGGAGGTCTCGGAGTATTTTTCGTGGCTTAAATATCAATTCTGGACTTTTCTAGAATTATTTTATCCACGAAATTAATTAATTTTGAAAATAATAAATTTCTCATTTTTCTCAACGCTCAAAGCCCATGTGCAATAATCCTAATAAATCCAAAAGGCCCATGCATTTATTTACTAATGGGCTTTAATGATTATTTAGGCCCATTAGTAAATGTGGAGGGTGTAACATCAATTAGTACCATATCGCTAGTTGACATGGATGTGGGGAGTTTTTCTTCCTATATATACCAACCAACCCCTTGGACAAAGCACACCAAATCTACTGTAAGAGGAGCCCCTAGTTTGGGAAATCCCTTGTGTATTAAATTATATTTTTCTTCTCTTTCTCTCACCGTTGCCGTCGTCGCCGCCACGCTGTTCGTGCCGCCGACGAGCCATCCGCTGTGCCAAGCTCCGCGCTGTCTCCGCTTGCTCTGCGCCACCGTAATCCTTCATTGTAAGTTCGCCATCTCCTCCTCTATCCTTCCGTGTCTTCTCCATCGAAAACCATGCACCGTAGGGTCGTTTTTAAGTTTTGCCGCCGAGCTCCGTCGCCGGCCATGGTGCGCCACCGTGATTTTCCCTGTTCTGGCCGGCCACTGTCGCCTCTTCCACCGCTGATCCAATCTCGGCCGCCCGCGTCTGATCCGACAACCAATATTCATCCATACCCATTCGTCTGGGAATTTTGCAAAAGAGCCCCGATGTTTTTTGAAATCAATCCGTAGACTATAGCACAATCACAGATCACGTTTTCTTCTTTCGGAAAGCGTAGTTTCTTCGGTTTAGATCCAAAATACATTTTCACTTATTTACAGATTTGCCACTAATTTTGTTTTAGCCATAACTTCTCCGTTTTAACTCTGAATTGATCCATTCAGCTTGCGTTAGGTTCATATTTGCATTGTCTACCTATTCGTACTATTGTTAAGTAGGTTTTCAACTTTTAAAATTCAGGGTTAGATTTAATCTATTATTTTATTAAAGGAAATCTTGTTTATTTCATATCTTCTACGTTTTAATTCTGTTTTAGTCCATTCAAGTTGCGTTAGATTCATAGCAATGAGATCTACGTGTTAGTAATAGTGGTTACCATGTCACTGTTTCTGAAATTTCATGGTTTGAACTCTAATTTGAATAATACTTATGCAATTGGGTTTTATAAATAAAATATAATTTCTTTCACTTTAGTTTTATAATTCAAATCTAAGTTTGACTTAATTTATATTATTTATAAAATATCTTATATATGTTTTTATATAATTAAAACACATGAAGCTAATGGTTTTATATTTTTCCTATGAGCAAATCTTTCGGTAGTTGTATCTTTTCAACCGTAGCTCCGATTAGCATGCTTTTTGTGTCTTTGTGTTCGTAGCGAGGCGTAGATTCATTTCACAAACTTTTCATCTTGATTTTATATTTGATGTACTATTCTAACTTAGATCTATTGTTTACTTCATGTATGATTGTATGGATGCTTGTGTGGTGCTTTATGATCTTGTCCAATTGGTGAGGTTTGCATGGTGATTAAGAAGTTGTTCTCTTAAGACTAGAAGCTGAGAATTAGAAGCAGAAGATTGAAAGTTGAATACTAAAGGCTTTTGAGCATATTGCTTTGGGGGAAAAGCAAGTTAAGGCAAGTATAGCATGGGATCATCCTTGTTGTCATATACACCTTTAATCATTTAATTCATACTACATGTGTCTACCTTGACTACCACTAAGGATATCCTAGTCTTTTGTACTTGTGCCTTGTTACCTTTGGGGTATTGCATTGGGTACTATGATGCTAGTGCTCAGTTAAAGCCATGATCTTGTAACTTGACTAATGGTATATGCAATAAACATTAAAAGATGCTTTTTAGCAACATGGAATAAGGGGGCTAGAGTATTGGGCTACTTTATGGTGCTCTAGATTCCTCTCCCTAAGGACTTATCTGTAAGTGATCATTTGGGACTTATAGTATAGCTGTGAGGGCTATATGGCTCTAGCTTTAGCTCAGTATGAGGACCTTTTCTAGCTTGTTAGTGGTTACCTTTATTGGCGTAAGAATGGCTTACCGAATCGGTTATAGTGCGGCCTCTATCCCCATGAGTATAGGCTGCGCGTCATTGTGCCATCGGGAAGGGGTGCTCTATATCTGTTTGCCGAGTAAATCTAATGGCCCTAACTTGTTAGATGAACCTTTGAAAGGCTTCATAGTGAACCCTGCCGACCTTCTTTGGAAGTGGGTCAAGAGATTAGCTACCTCGGGCGAAAGGATAAATCACGACTCACAATGAAAGTGTACAACCTCTGCATGTAAAACTGGTATATCAGCCATGCTCACGGTCATGAGCGGCCTTGGAACCCTTATGGAATAGATGATCATTAATAGTTAATTATGATGAACACTAATGATACGGATGATGAAGATGCTCACTAATGACTACTGTTTATGCTATTCATTATTCCTGTTTACATGATCATGTGTTTATGGGTTGTGAATAAACTTGTCTCCCAATTGCTAAAATCATGACTCATTAAAAGCTAATCGTAGTTAAACCAGTGTCAGCCTTTTGAGCCTCATGAACCCCATGTTATATTTATTGAGTATGACATATACTTACGCTTGCTATATTTTTTAATTATTTAGATAAAAATCCCGGATGGGTACTAAATTACTAGAGTTTGGAGGAATTAGGCTTGTGATCAACTAGTCAGTTATCCATATGGATTTGGAGTCTTCGCCTAAAGATCGAAGTTGTTTTCCTGCTGTCTATACTCTGAGGTTATATTCTTTATACTAATACGCTATATATTTAAGCATTGTCCATTGATATTACCCTTATTTGTAGCCATATGTGAGATTTGACTTCATGGGATCACATATGGTGTGTATCTGGTTTTGTTTTTAAAATCGGGTGCTATAGAGTGGTATCAGAGCAATGCTGACTGTAGGACGCAAGCCTAGTAAAAACTGGTCGTTCTAAGGTTTAAAAGTTGCTACAAAAAATCCTTGTTCTATAAATCTTGATATTTTCTTCTCTACTATATATCTATCATTGATATTTATCTCCTCTTTGATGCTTGTTTTAAGCCTTTGTTCTCATCTTCACTTCTTGATTTGATATGCATTTAGAACTATTCCTCATCATCTTCTTGCGTAATCTAAAGATGAATGTTAGGATTGTTACCCCTAGTACAACAAGAATGATAGTATCGCAAGTTGAGTCAATGATTGAGTTGTGCACCTTTATTGCTTGTTGAATTGTCATAATGCTTATGATTGTTTTGAATCTTTGTAATGATTGCAATGATCTTATTGGGTGTTTTCATAATTTCATTTAGTTTATAGGCCTAAGATATAAGGATTACTGAAATAAATAGTCGGGTCTTGGTTTTCTTCTGTTTTCCCTATCCTGTCTTTTCGGAGCAGTCTGCACTCTTTAGCTTATATCTCTAATCTTAGATGATAAAAAATCATGAGAAAATTCTAAACAATAGTAGACTTCCATATCTTTCTCTGAGCACAAGAATCAGCTTGATAGCTATTTTGGTTATAGAGATACGAAAATCACAAGGCGATGTATTTGTGCTGTTTGGAACCTGGAACAGTTTCTCTTGTGCACTGTTTTTGACCTAGTTAACTGTAGAATTTGGAAACATGTTCAATAAGGAAGTTGTGGATAATTTTATAAGCTTTCCAACGGTATAATCTACAATATCATTGGATTAACAGAATGAGAGTTACTACTGTTTTACTGTGCTGCTATTTTTCTACTCGCGAGGAATTTTAGGTTTCTTGTTCTTGCCCATACACAAGAGTATCATTGGGATGTTAGAACATCTTGATACTAGTTAGCTCATCTAAAAGAATGTGCAAGCTATGCTTGGTGTCCCCTAGTTTATTTTTCTTAAGGGGGTAGCCAAGTTGAAGAATTTACAAGATGAAGTACCCTACGTACTAGTTTGCATAGCGGAAGCGTGGTGGTACCCAAAGATGTGAAAGAAGTTCAGAGTCTCAATAAGGTTTGATTAAAGATTCAAGGGAGGTTTAGCCAAGATCATCAAGATATTGATAATGCTACTGGGGAAGTTTTCAAGTTAGTTTGGATTAAGAGACCTCAGCTAAGTGTTGAAGGAGTCCAAGAAAAGGTTGAAGTAAAACCTATGCATTAGCTTTGCCAGATCCGGATGAGAGCTTCATATCTACAATGATGCACCTTGTCAGGGTGTGGAATGTGTCCTTATACAAGAAGAAAAGAAGTGGCTTGTTCATTAAGTCAGCTAAGGAAGCGTGAGTTAAACTACCTAACATGTTATCTGGAGTTATCCATTGTGGAGCATGGTAGTAATATCTTCTTGAAAGTAAGAGTGATATCTAGGAGGATCACAAGAATCTACAGGACATCTTCACTAAGTTGGTCTTAAGCTTGTGATATCCTCATTGGAATGAAATTGGTTATGACTTAGAAAAGTGCTATCACTTAGATAAGCAAAGTAGCGGTCGATGCCCTTAGCAACGGAGAGTTGTGCTAAGAAGGTTCGAGTGACACAAGAACTAAGAATTATATTCCAAGTTTGTGCAACCTAACCGGAATCCTTAATGTTTTGAAGATTGGTAGTAGAATTTCCTCCTAACCAAGAGATTCGTCAGGCTTCGTTGGAAGGTTAATATTATAAGAAAGAGAATTGATATTATGGACTAAAAAGAAAAGGTGGCCTAGTAATTGGAGTTACCTGTGAATTTCTCAAGGTACCTATTATAATCTTGGAGTTAGTTTGACAAGTTACTTGGAGTAAGGTCAATGGTATGCAAAGTAAAGTGAGATCCTTATCAAGATGATGAACTACCCGAGGAAGCAAAGAAGAATTCAAAGACAAAGTATTCCTATTTCTGTGTTGACGTCGTCTGAATCTCGGGGACGAGATTCATCTTAAGGGGTAGAATTGTAACACCCTAAAATTTGAATTTCTAGAAATAGAGATAAAATGATTTAATTTGGAATTTTTGTGCACATGAAAGCATAGGAAAATAAAAATTTTCATTAATTTAAAATTTATCATAAGGTAGAAACATGTTTGTTGTATTCATGCCGGTCGCACCTCATGTTTCTATGTGCAAAATATGTGTTTTTTACGTTTAGGAGATGAATATATATATATATATATATATATATATATATATCTAGGAATTTTTCAGCTTCTTTCTAGAATTTAATTCCTACCTCCTTCATCTTAATCTTTATGTTTCGAGTTCCCAACAATATTTTTATGAGCTCCAAATACTTTATTTGGGTTCATCATGTTCCAAAGTGTCTCTAGGAATTTCCCCCAATTTTTGGAGGTCTCAGAGTATTTTTCGTGGCTTAAATATCAATTCTAGAATTTTCTAGAATTATTTTATCCACAAAATTAATTAATTCCAAAAATAATAAATTTCTCATTTTTCCCAACGCTCAAAGCCCATGTGCAATAATCCTAATAAATCCTAAAGGCCCGTGCATTTATTTACAAATGGGCTTTAATGATTATTTAGGCCCATTAGTAAATGTGGAGTGTGTAACATCAATTAGTACCATATCGCTAGTTGATGTGGATGTGGGGAGTTTTTCTTCCTATATATATCAACCAACCCCTTGGGCAAAGCACACCAAAACTATCGTAAGACGAGCCCTTAGATTGGGAAATCCCTCGTGTAGTAAATTATATTTTCTCCTCTTTCTCTCACCGTTGCCGTCGCCATCGTCGTCGCCGCCGCGCTGTCCATGCCACTGACGAGCCATCCGCTGTGCCAAACTCCGCCCCGTCTCCGCTTGCTCCGCGCCGCCACAATCCTTCACAGTAAGTTCGCCATGTCCTCCTCTATCCTTCCGTGTCTTCTCCATCGAAAACCATGCACTGTAGGGTCGTTTTTGAGTTTTGCCACCGAGCTCCGTCGCCAGCCATGGTGCGCCGCCGTGATTTTCCCTATTCTGGCCAGCCACTGTCGCCTCTTCCACCACTGATCCAATCTCGGCCGCCCACGTCTGATCCGACGACCGATATTCATCCATACCCTTTCGTCTAGGAATTTTGCAAAAGAGCCCCGATGTTTTCTGAAATCAATCCACAGACTATAGCGCAATCACAGATCACGTTTTCTTCTTTCGGAAAGCATAGTTTCTTCGGTTTAGATCCAAAATACATTTTCACTTATTTACAGATTTGCTACTGATTTTGTTTTAGCCATAACTTCTCCGTTTTAACTCTGATTTGATCTGTTCAACTTGCGTTAGGTTCGTATTTGCATTGTCTATCTGTTCGTACTACTGTTAAGTAGGTTTTCAACTTTAAAATTCGTGGTTAGATTTAATCTATTATTTTATTAAAGGAAATCTTGTTTATTTCTTATCTTCTACGTTTTAATTCCGTTTTAGTCCATTCAAGTTGCGTTAGATTTATAGCAATGAGATCTACGTGTTAGTAACAGTGGTTACCATGTCACTATTTCTAAAATTTCATGGTTTAAACTCTAATTTGAATAATACTTATGCAATTAGGTTTTATAAATAAAATATGATTTCTTTCACTTTAGTTTTATAATTCTAATCTAAGTTTGACTTAATTTATATTATCTATAAATATATGTTTTTATATAATTAAAACACATGAAGCTATTGGTTTTATATTTTTCCTATGAGCAAATCTTTTGGTAGTTGCATCTTTTCAACCGTAGCTCCGATTAGCGTGCTTTTTGCGTCTTTGTGTTCGTAGCGAGATGTAGATTCGTTTCACAAACTTTTCATCTTGATTTTATGTTTGATGTACTGTTCTAATTTAGATCTATTATTTTCTTCGTGTATGATTGTATGGATGCTTGTGTGGTGCTTTATGATCTTGTCCAATCGGTGAGGTTTGCGTGGTGATTAAGAAGCTGTTCTCTAAAGACTAGAAGCTGAGAATTGGAAGCAGAAGATTGAAAGTTGAATACTAAAGGCTTTTGAGCGTATTGCTTTGGGGGAAAAGCAAGTTAAGGCAAGTATAGCATGGGATCATCCTTGTTGTCCTATACACCTTTAATCATTTAATTCATATTGCATGTGTCTACCTTGACTACCACTAAGGATATCCTAGTCTTTTGTACTTGTGCCTTATTACCTTTGGGGTATTGCATTGGGTAGTATGATGCTAGTGCTCAACTAAAGCCATGATCTTGTAACTTGACCAATGGTATATGCAATAAACATTAAAAGATGCTTTTTAGCAACATGAAACAAGGGGGCTAGAGTATTGGGCTGCTTTATGGTGCTCTAGATTCCTCTCCCTAAGGACTTATCTATAAGTGATCATCCGGGACTTACAGTATAGCTATGAGGGCTACATGGCTCTGGCTTTAGCTCAGTATGAGGACCTTTTCTAGCTTGTTAGTGGTTACCTTTATTGGTGTAAGAATGGCTTGCCAAATCGGGTATAGTACGGCCTCTATCCCCTTGAGTATAGGCTACGCATCATTGTGCTATCAGGAAGGGGGGCTCTATATCTATTTGCCAAGTGAATCTAATGACCCTAACTTGTTAGATGAACCTTTGAAAGGCTTCATAGTGAACCCTGTTGACCTTCCTTGGAAGTGGGTCAAGAGATTAGCTACCTCGGGCGAAAGGGTAAATCATGACTCACAGTGAAAGTGTACAACCTCTATAGAGTGTAAAACTAATATATCAGCTGTGCTCACGGTCACGAGCGGCCTTGGAACCCTTATGGAATAGATGATCATTAATGGTTAATGATGATGAACACTAATGATACAGATGATGAAGATGCTCACTAATGATGACTGTTTATGCTATTCATTATTCCTGTTTACCTGATCATGTGTTTATGGGCTGTGAATAAACTTGTTGTCTCCCAATTGCTAAAATCATGACTCATTAAAAGCTAATCGTAGTTAAACCAGTGTCAGCCTTTTGAGCCTCATGAACCCCATGTTATATTTGTTGAGTATGACATGTACTTACACTTGCTATATTTTTTTAATTATTTGGATAAAAATCCTAGATGGGGACCAGATTGCTAGAGTTTGGAGGAATTAGGCTTGTGATCAACCAGTCAGTTGTCCCTATGGATTTGGAGTCTTCGCTTGAAGATCAGAGTTGTCTTTTCACTGTCTATACTCTAAGGTTATATTCTTTATACTAATACGCTATATATTTAAGCATTGTCTATTGATATTACCCTTATTTGTAGCTATATGTGAGATTTGACTTCCTGGGATTACATATGGTGTGTATCTAGTTTTGTTCTTAAAACCGGATGCTACAGTATGGATCAACATCAGAACAATTGAATAACACATATCTATGTGCTTGTGCTTTAGCCAAACCTCTCATGACATAACTACTTGGCTTCCCAAGTGGTTTCCCAGGATGAGGAAAAAGAATTGATGCATGTCTAGTAGAGCATCCAAGTGACTCATCATTATCATCATTCTTTGAAAGCCTATTAGACAATGTCTAAAAACCATCAAGAAATGTTGAACAAAAGTGCATAGCCTCTTTTGCTAGAACTAATTCTACAATGCAGCCCTCTAGACGAGCTTTATTTCTCACGTTTGACTTCAAATCACCAAGGTACCTACACAAACAAGTATAAATTAATAGAAACTATAATTTAGCATGTGAAGCAAAGGTACCAAACATGGCTCTTACTTTTTTATAAAAACATACCTTTCCACAAAATACATTGACCGATAACATACATGATCACCTATTTTTGCCTCTATTGCTAAGTGAAGAACTAGATGCACCATGATAGTGAAAAACCCAGGTGGGAATATCATCTCCATCCGACATAACGTCATTATGATTCGGTCCTCTAACTTCTCAAGTTCATTCATGTGGAGAACTTTTGCTTTCAGTTCTCTAAAATATCAACACAGATCAAATAAGACATATGTAACTTCATTTGGGAGAAGACCTCTCAAAGCAAGTGGCATAAGTTGTGGCAGTCATGACTTTTTAGGCCTAAAATTTTTGCTTGACCAACATTTACACATCTAGAGATGTTACTAGAATAGCCATCTGGAACTTTTATGTCACGAAGGACTTTACAGAATTGTTGTTTCTCCTCTTTAGACATGTTATACAAAGCAGGAGGCAAGTAATACTTACCATTAGCCTTTTTTTGTGGATGTTGATCTGGCCTGATGTTCATTTCTTGTAAGTCTTTCCTTGCCTATAGATTGTCCTGATTTGGCATCCATTTCTAAAAGTGTCCCAAATATATTTTCACACACATTCTTCTCTATATGCATGAAGTCAAGATTGTGTCATAGCAAATTATACTTCCAGAGACAAACAAAATAGGCAACTAACACCCTTCTAGGTTTTAAACTTCTCATAGTCTTCAATTGATTTTATCCTTTCCAAAAGAGATACTCCAGAATAAGAAATAGGCCTCAACCGATGCTCTTCGGTTCCGTCAAATGAACTAGCATCATAACGGAACTCATGGTCAGTGGGTAGAAATCATCGGTGTCCCATGAAACATTGCTTGTTGCCATGCTTCAAGCATCTTGAACTTGTTTCATCTTCATAGGACACACAACCCAACTGTCCCATAACACTATACTGTGCCAGTATCCCTGTCCCAGGGTAGTCACTCACAGTATGCAATATTGTAGCATAAAGTTGAAATCTCTCATCTTGAGATGCATCATATGCAGACATACCAGTGTCAAACAACTCATTTAGCTCATCATAAACTGGCTGCATCAATGTATGGAGGTCCTTTCCAGGGTAACCAGGAATTATTAGAGTGAGCATAAGAGAAGAAGTTTTTATGCATAACCATGGTGGGAGGTTGTATGGTACTAATACAACTGGCCAGCAACTATGGGTAGAATTACACTTCCCATATGGGTTAAAACCATCTGTTGCTATTCCAAACCTCATGTTTCGAGAATCTGATTCAATATGAGAGTGCAGGGAATCAGTGATTTTCCAAACCTTTGAATCAGTAGGATGGCGCAAAGCACCATCCTTTGTACGCTCCTCATCATGCCATCTAGTTAACTTGGCTATTTCCTTGTTCATGAAAAGCCTTTTAAGTCTAGGTTTGACTAGAAAGTAATGCAATACCTTATTTGGTGTTGCCTTTCTTCTTTCCTTTTTTGTTAATGATGTTTTATCTGGCTTATTTTTTCATCTTGAAGCTCCACATTTTGAACAGAAGTCATCATCTTTCGTGTCTTTTCGATAGAGCTGACAATTATTTGGGCACACATGAATCTTCTCATATCTAAGACCAAGCTTCGCAATGGTCTTTCGAGCCTCCACAAATGTTCTAGGTATATTTGAACCATTTGGGAGAGCTAGCTATAAAATTTGAAGTAGATCATTAATTGATTTATTGCTCCACTTGTTGGTCAACTTCACACGAAACAATAGGACTAGGAAAGAAAGTTTTGATAGCTCACATCCTTCCCATAAAGGTTCATCAGCAGCCCTAAGCAAATCAAAGAAATCTTGTGTTTCCACATCTGGTCCATCTTTAGATAAACCTGATGAGTGAGGTGCATTTGTGTGATGTTCATTGTCTATATATCCAAAGGCTTCTTGGACTACTTGGCGCATATTAGTGTTTAAACTTGGACGCGGTGGCTCTGAATCTTTGTTAGCAGATATATAAGATGTTGTTTCCCCATGATAGCCCCAAATAGTGTTTCCACGTAGCATTCCATCACACACTAAGTGCTCATACACTGTTTCTTGCATTTGTAACTGCCTATTGACACATTTGACATAGGGGCATTGAATCTTTGCATCAGACCTTTTCCCACTGTAGGCAAACTTAAGAAAACCTTGTACCCCAGCTATGTAGTCATCACTTGGTCTTTTGGATTGCAACAACCTCTTAATAGCACTTAAGTCCATTAATTCACTGAAATCAAGAAATATTATCACTGCATTAGTTATGTGGTATGTCAATATCTAAGACAAAATGTTGGAAATACATAAAAAGCTATGAATGGACTCAAACAGTTTGTTTCATCTCAACTATGAGGAAACAATTTAATATTCTAATAACTACAAATGAATGAGATACTTCGACAATTCCTACTTCAAACTTAACTAATTGGTCAATGTTCTTGGAAAAATGTTTGTATGAAAAATACTTGGACAATTCCTACTCCAGACTTCTGTATGAAAATATATGGCTCAGAGTTGCAGCAAGCATCATTATATGCATTCAGCTATGATTGCAATGATACTATAATGAACAAAGCAAGTACTACATATTCCAATGATTATATTTTCTCTATGTCTGTTCAAATCAAAGTTCATCAACTTAGTAAGGTTGCCTTTTTTCTAATGAACTGGAATTAGATGTGCCAATTTCTATTTGTGAAGGAGAGGAGTTAGGTACAAGAGACCTAAAGAAACTGTACAGGCAAACCAAGTAGAAACAGCCACAAGGCAAATAACTACGGAGTACTACGGTTGCCATAGTATAAATATGGCAAACATAATTCAAAAGGCAAGCGTATGCAGCTCTTCTACATGTTTGTTACTGTACAGTTTCACATGGTTGCCATTTAGTTAGACACAATTATGACTAATGCAGCGAAAAAGTTTCATTATAAATGTTACTGACAACATTATCTGTGGAGATTCAGAAATAGCACCGAGGATATGTAGTTTTGAAACGCACATGGCGGACTCAGCAATGACAAATAGTGGAATTACTTAGGCCTTTAGTTGTGCATTTGTTACTATAATATACTAACTAAATCACAAATTTGTCATGGATTGGAAGGTTGCTTTTGCCCTCAAAACAAGGCTTATGTTCAGCGTTCAGACAATGCATTACACATGACATAGCCATATGCCCATATGTGTGCTATGCAGCATGTGTAGCATATGCCAATCAACACCAAAGTTAAACACAAACTTCTTACTTCAAGTAGTAAGATAGACATAGAGGTACAAGTGTAGAGGAGCCGATAGTTCCGACACTCCTTTTGCTAAGTGTACAAGGGCATCAAGTACATGTTGGCGGTCCTTAACGATCAAATCCGACCACCAATTAAGACTCAAAAAAGGGAAGAAATAAGCAACCTTATACACATATGTCATTACTACTAACATAATTCCACATGTATTTGGAAGAACATTGTTTTGCAGGACATATACACAAATACAATGGAAAATAAAACAAAAGGCGCAATCCAGGAAAGCGTAAAGTAGAATAGCGTAAAGGAATGAGAAGAAGGATCACATACCTTGAAGATTTGAGCCCCAAACCCACGAGGGAGCAGCCTAGGCCCACTCATCAACCGACTAGAGGAAGGCAGTTCGAGGAGGAGCTACCTAGGTGGTGGGTGGACGCCCCCTAAGGCTGCCAACCAGGCCCAGCTTCCTCCTAGCGGTGCATTGTTGACATTTCTTAGAATCACTCTTTACTAAGTTGTCATCCCTAGCAATGATGCTAGAAATGCGTTATTGGTAATTATTGAGAACACTTGTAAATATATATATATATATATATATATATTAAGTATCCATAAGCGCACAGATAATATAGCATTGTAGCATTTCACCCAGGAGTATACCAGATATCGTTATTTATATTTTCCACAGGGAGGAGCGATCGGGTGGATAGAGATATTGACAAATATGTAGACTTATGACAAGATCATTAGCTCTCATGCTTTAATAGGGGTAAGCCAAATGAAAAATAAATGAAGTGTAAGGCACTGATAGTAATCTAGAGATAGAAATAGATATTCATATATGTAGTATGGCCAGGCAGGAGATTAGTTAAGAGCAAAGATTCCTAAGCCATTTCTTATTTACCAAGTCTTTTATACACTCTAGTATATACACTTTCATCTATGGCATAATTAACTCTTCATCTATGCATAAGGAACATTACTAAGGAAGATCAAGAATAGAGCATGATTTCCTTCGAAACCGGGTTCTACTTGTTCTACAAAAGGGGAGTGGATTACAAAGGACTCAATGAGAGTGTCACACTCGTGATCTACCACATGTCTCGGAGTGTAGAGTGCATCCACAGGTAAACAATATTTAAGCACCACGCTTACATACTATAGACCACTTAACTCACTCAAGTACTTAGCTAAGCGCTTTGCGAACGTATGCATAAATTCATTATCAATCATGACTATATCAAGCATAATAGGAAAGCAAACTAGGAACATAATAAATAGAAACATAGTATTGAAGAAGCACAAAGTCACAAAATATAGAGGAATACAATGGCTTTACTAGCCTCTAGATGATGAATCCGAAATCCTTAGCAAAAGCCTAACTTGATGAGGACATCACTCCTTCAGATGTACCCACTGATCCTCCAACCGTCATGCAAGGTCCAATGACCTGAGCTTGAATGCGTCAACTCAATTTAGAGGTGAGCTCATTCTTAAGCGATCCTTTTCATACTTTTGAGAATTGACTACTATCTAATGATGTTATCTTACTTAGGAACATTGGAGAGGGTCATGAGGGTCTTAGAGCAAGAGGTGGAGGCGATGATGACTAGCAAGGACGTCCAACAGAAACTGGAGGCCCAGTCCAACATGATTTCGAGTCTACCTTGGCCTCCAGGACTAGTCTACCTTAAACTAGTCACCCAGGACGCATCCAAACTCTGTTTTTGATGATACACATATGGTTGGAAATCTAATTTGATAAGGAAGCCAATGCAAGTGGTCTCACATCAAAAGCCCTTTGGAATCAATAGGAATCATTGAAACAAGTCAGCGTTTAGAATCTGTCAGGGTGCTGTGACACCGTCTTTTGGTCTGTTGGACCGTGGATCGTGTTTGGGCCCATTAGGGGGTGCGTCCAGGGTAGGCGACGGCCCTAAGACCTTTATAATCATACGCCTCCGCCATCATTAGGTTTTGAGTTTTGCTTAGATTAATCTATCAAGAACAATTTCACCGTTCATCGGTTTGTGAGACCCCAACTTCGTGAGATTAATCATTCATCTGCAATTTGGTTGTTTTCTTTCTTGTTCTTGCTTGTGTTCTTTGTTGCGTAGGTAGGGATTAGCCTTCTTGGCGAGGTCAATCGGATCCATGTCTCGGTTGATAACCAGAGGAGTTGTGGTGCTAAGATTGCATGGTTCGATCTTTCGATCTGAAGCCGGATCGGTGTGTCATTCTTCACCACCTGATGGAAGATCAGGATCCCCGTTTCCATTATAACTCAACTTGAATCTTACTAGCTAGGCTATACTAGAAATTGAAGAATTGAAGCTCTATTCTCTTCTCTGGAAACCCCAATTTCTGATCTGACCTTGACTTATGATCAGGGTTATTGATGCCTCAGGGAGGGGGGTAGGGGCAGGTATATGCAATCCTTGAGGCGGTGGAGGAACCAACATAGAAGGGGAGACCAACATGTGGGACCAAGGGGCCGGCCAGCCTACAAGTGGGGCTGGCCAGCCCCACCTGTCACCCCCTCTCGAGGTCTGCTTCGGGGGGATGGCTTCTGGTGACCTCTAGAACCTTCTGGTGCTATTTTTGTCGTGGATAATTGTGATTTAACTAATTTGACAATTTGATCCACCTTGACGGGTTTCTGCATAAACCCTGCTAAAAACACAGATTCACCAAAACTTATGGAAATTGTTAGTTTAAACCCCTAAGTCTGTGTTGGTGATCACTTTCATGCATTATTTTGAGTTATGTTGATGATTTATGATGGATGTTAACTACTGCCAACAAACTCGCCCAAGCTTAACCTTTGCTCGTCCCTAAGCAATGCCAAACTCAGCAATAGATCAGGAGTTGCATCAAAGTTTTCACTCCTCAAAAATACACATGCATTCAATCAAGAATTCTCCTCTGGATTAGAACAAACTGATCCGACTTTCAAACTCACCCATATTACCTTCAACCATAGGGCTTCTTAGCCTTCACTTGGGTCTTGAGCAATTGAAAGACAGAAAGATCAAGTCAAGCACTATGTCTCAAGTTCTTTATTCAACCATTATTCTGGAGTTTTTACAAGGTTTCAAAATAAAACTCAGAGCTTCCATTGTATGACACTCTCAAGTCTCTCAATATATGTGGTATTTGTGGATCCTCAACAAGGCAATAGTGATGTTATGCCTTTCTTCCTACAACTAAAGCATATGTGGAGCTCATAGGAATGGAAAATAACATGAAAGTGCATACTTGTAATGCATATATTGTAAAATCAAACCTCGGATCCAAAGAGAGTTAAGTCATACAATCAAATCAAGATGTGCATGTGTGTGGATATGGTGGATATTTAATGGTGGCTAACCTAATTCTACCATACTCCTTGAAAACTTCTCTCTCTTTTGAAACTTAGAAACACTAATTGCAAGAAAACATGGGCTATCTTATTCATCTCTCCTTTTTTTCTTTTTTTCTCAGGTTGGCATCTAAGTACCCAATGTTTTAAATCTCTTGGACACTTGTCCATTTTTTCAAAACTTTTTTTCTTTTTTATGAATAACTTTTGCATAGCCCTTGCTTCTTTTCTGCAATAAAACTTTTGAGAGATAGCAACAAGAACTCGGAGCATTTATTTGATGGATGGAAAACCTATCAAACATATTTTTGGTGTTTACTCCTAGTGTAGGATTAAAACATTTTTGGGAGGATCTATATGGAATGCATGTTTTTGTGCCTACCTCTATTGTGGGTGGTGTGTACGTGATCTTGATTTTAAGAGCATGACAGATCTCTCATAAGGGTCAATAAAGCTTGACCAAACTCAATGTAAAATAAGTAGCATATGTGAGTGGAAGTTTTCCTAGCCTAAATATCATGTTTGGCTCTGGTAGGAATTCAAGCTTTGTCATACAGGAACTCATCATGTAGTATTTTTATGTTGTTTGTTCAAAAAAAATCTCCAGAATTTTAGTATCACTTGGAATAGGATAAATAGTAGCTCAGACCTTCTTATATCATAACCGTGTAGACTTAGATCAAGCATATACTACCCACAAGTTTCAAGTTCAGAGCAAATTCTCATGTCAAAACAATTCTATCCAAAACTCGGGAGAATTCAAGGCTGAAAACTAGGTATTTGAAAGGAATTACAACAGAGCAAATATTCATCATTTCCATTATGAGAGATCATCTTCTAGTTCTTTTTCATTTATTTAATTTTTAGAAATAAAAATTTTAAAGCAAACTTTTTACACACTCTTTTTATTTGGTTTTCATTTTTGGATCACACCATACTAATATATATATAAGATAAAGACAAATTTTTATTTTGTTTTTAGTTATACATTTTTTTAATAAATAAGACAAACAGGAAAATAAATAAATATAAGGAAAAAGAAATAAAATACTAGAAAAGAAAAACTTACCTTAGATAAATGGGGGATCCTCCTCCCTCAAGCTGGGTGTTGCTATAGTCGTTTAGTATGGCGGGTCAAAGTTGAGCCTCTAGAACAAGAAGTTTCGGTTCTCATTCTCTTGCTGCTAGTTCTGCTTAATGTTGGCGATGACGTCTCTCATGTTTGCCTGTCACTGAGAGTGCTGGTGCAAGGTGTTACGAATGTCTTGTTGTGTTTCTTCAATGGTGGTCAGCCTGGTGTTGAGGCGAGAATGATCCATCAGCTGGTAATGGTAGCCCATCTGCTAATCATGATAGCTAAGGGCAGAGAAAGACATACGTCCTCCCTGGTGGCCGCTTAAGACTTCTTATAATACTATGGTTGGTAGTTGTGGAAGTTCCCTTCTTGCCAATGCTCACTTGGAGCCTACTGCCAAGCGCCTTCAGAGTGACGAGGAGTGGGCAGCTCCCAACCAGCATCCTCGGGCTAGAACACATGGGAAGGTCCTGCTTGATCCTAGCCTACATAACTGGTAAAAGCTGGTCCTTCTAGAATTGGGTCGTCGCCATGGTATCGAGGCTACGGTACATGGGTTATTCTTGCGGAGGCACTCCTACGGGTTGCCGCCTCCTTCACCTACAAGTTGAAAGTGAAAGAATTCACGATATACAAACTGAGATTTTGCTCTGGTAATGGAATCTCATTTGTATACCCAAGATACATCATAACAAGTTGTCCATTTTCTTTCTTTTTCAACATGTGAGCCTTGAGAAAATATTCATAATCAATGTACCAGCGAGGAATGTCAATGTGAGAAATTGAAGCATTATCTAACAGACCCAAATTCTGGACAACGCGAGTGACCAAAGAGGTACACTCAACATCACCCTTGAGCTCAAAAACCTCCTTCCATTGATTCATCATGAATTTAACAGGTGAAACTTTCCTCCTCTTCACCATAGCATAAAGTAACTTAAGATCATCTACCCTTACAGTGCGAAAGTTAGGTCTGGAAAACAAAGAAAATCCTATGCACTTGTGGATGAACCGCAATGTACGGTTATGGATATCATTAGTACGAGGATGGTAAATGTGAGGTTTTCTAAAAATTTCTTTCCAGAATTTTGCCTTATCAAAATCTTGCAGAGCAGAGTCTACGTCAACTACGCACCGTGCATTAAAATCTAGAAGCAAACTAAACTCCTTCCAGGGATAGAAAATTGTTTCCCAAAGATTCTAAATTTAACTTCAGTATCAGTGGTTTGCAAGGTGTATAGAAATTCCGTCGTTAAGAGTTTAGACCCATGCTCATGAATATTCTAAATATTTTCCCATCCAACAGCTCTAAATATGAAGTCAAATTCAACATCCATACCTGTTGCGTGCAAAATGGCTGGATCATAGGCAGAAGTAAGAATGAACCTTTGGATTTTCAATTGCTTGAAGGCGTCTTTCTCCGTCTTGTTCTGCAACTTGAGGTGCTTCTCCTCTAGCAGGATGTTCCTTTTAGTTGATGACGACAAAGACGGTGCTCTCACAGCAGGGGATAGAATGGGATGATCCCGCATGCTTGAGCTCACCCAAAAACTTGCTCATCTTCTTGCAAAAAAATCAATAAACAACAAAACTCGTGGAACGGATTAGGAAATAAAATGTCAGCGGTTAGCAGTCCAAAAGTCAGTCGTCCGAGGGTTAGTCGTTCTTGATTGCTTAATGACTTTTCTAATAAAAAATTTCATAGAACTTCTGCCCTCAATCTCTTTAATTTTTCTTCATAATTTTGGCAGCACTTCTATGCTTAATCTTTGTCACTCTTCCTAATTCCAACAATACTTCTTCTAAGTGGATTTTTAAACTATGAACTTGGAGTTTGGAATTTCGAACTTGGGAGGCTGGATTGTGAATGTGTTTGAGGCCGAGAGCAACCAAGAAGGAGTGCCATTTATAGGCGGCGCGACAGTAGGCCGGCAGGCCAAGTGGTGGGGCCAGCCAGCCCACTTGGGTTGGCTCTCCACCAGATGGTGCCTAGCTTCGTGCTTAAGTAAAATATCTGCTCTTGAAATGGGCGGTGGAGATGCACTCAGAAATGGGCTGTGGAGATGGTGATGGATGGTGGTTGAGTGGGTCCCAAGTGTCTCCTGGTTGCCTGCATTTCTACCATATACACATGTATATATATGCAAAAATATTTTATGATACTATGAAATATAAGAAGATGAATGGATAGTATTTTTAATTTTTTACGCTTCCATGGTAAATATCCTTTTGGGTTTTTACACTCTGTAAAGATTATTGCAATGCAAATGCAGAAAAATAAATATGCTAAGGTAAAAGTAAAAAGTAAATATGGATAACTACTGATTTTACCTCCCGGCGAGTGTTCAAAATTTTGAATCCGTCGAACTGAACTTCTCCAGTTTTATTTATTCTTCAGTTGCATTAATTGGTCCCAAAGATGGAGACCTTGATGGCTGCACTAGCTTCTCTCGCCACTCCAATTTTGAGCATTGCTCTGGTCTTGGCTTGAAGGTGAATTGCTCTTCCTTTCCATTAATATAGAATTTGATTTCTCCAGCTCTAACATCAATGTGTGCATTTGTAGTGCTCAAGAAGGGTCTCCCAAGAATGAGGGGTGTCTTCAAGTCTTCCTACATGTCAAGCACTATAAAATCTACTGGAAGAAAGAAGTTTATTATTTTTACCAGAATATTTTTGGCGATTCATACTGGGTAGCGAACTGATTGGTCGACTAGTTTTAGGCACATTGATGTTGGCGTGAGTGTTGAATAGTTAAGCTTATCCAAAACCTTCTTGGGCATGACACTAACACTTGCTCCAATATCGCATAGTGCATTCTCAAAATTTTGGTTTTCGATCGAACAATCAATAGTGGGACATCCTGGATCCTTCTTCTTTATAGGTGATGTATTGAGGATGGCCGCACTACACTCCTCCATTAACTTGATTACTTCAGTGGTAGGCAGTGGTCGCTTATTGTTTAGAATGTCTGTGAGATACTTCGCATATGTAGGTACCTGTATGGCATCTAGAAGAGGGATATTGATATATAACTTTTGAATTACCTCCACAAACTTACCAAACTGCTCATCCATTTTAGCCTTTTGATTTCTACGTGGAAACGGTAGGAGGGTGGTGTCGTGATAATCTTGCATCATCTCCTATGCTTGTGGTTCAGATTCTTTGGCTTCTTCTTTTTCTTCCTCTCGTATTGCTTCTGGTGTCTTATATGTCCTCGTTGGATATGGAGGATCACGAGTAGACTTGCCACCTCTTGTGGTTATGGCATTGACCTTCTAAAGGTTAGTGGCAAAAGGTAGATCAGCTGCCAGCTGAGCTATTTGTGATTCTATCTTTTTTATAGCTAAGTTGGTATTTGATGGCAGAAGAAAAACTATCCATTTTAGTATTTATGTTTTCTAGGACCTTATCATTAAAAGCAAGTTTTTTAGAAATATTCTCATTAATCTTAGCCTGTTCTAAGATTAGATCTCTCAAGGATGGTTGTTTAGGATTAGAAGAATTATAGTAATTACCTAGGTACTTACCTTGGTAATTTGACCGTTGTTGTTGCCCCCATCCTTGTCTTTGTTGTTGTGGACCAGAATTATTGACGATAATGTTTACATCCTCTTGATACTCAAAGAAATCAATCCCTAAATATTCTCCATATATGTTTTGGGCATTATAAGCATCTTGAATGGCTTGATGATCTTTCTTATAATTGGCTTGACGTCCATCTTGGTTGAAAGTGCACACACCTCTTCTGTTACTTCTTCGCTCTTATTGCATGCTTGAATATTGCATTGAGACCAACCTTGATTAGAGGCTATTTTCTCCATGAGAGCTTTAGCTTTTCCAAGGGTGAGTGACATAAATGCTCCTTTAGCAGTAGCATCTAGTTGTTCATGAGTTTTCTAAGTTAATCCATGGTAGAAACATTGCATGAGCAACCAATCTTCCATCTTGTGATGAGGACAATCTAAAATGTATTCTTGAAAATGTTCCCATGCCTCTAGAATGGTTTTGCCTTTTTGCTGTTGGAAGTTGGAAATTTTTCCTCTCAAGGCATTGGTTTTGCCTATAGGGAAAAACTTTGCTAGGAAGGCCTTCGAACACTTTGCCCATGTGTTGATGTCATCTTTGTTGGTGTAGAACCACTGCTTGGCCCTTCCCACTAACGAGAGTGGAAATAGGTGGAGTAGTATGATATCTTGAGCAACGTCCTTGATGGTGATCGTGCTACTAATCTCTAGGAAATTATGAAGATGAGCACTAGCATCTTCATGTGCCTTCCCGCTAAATGGGGTAGCTTGCACCATGTTGATGAGGCTTGGCTTGAGCTCAAACTCAAGGTTGTTGGTTTTGAGTGTTGGTCCAGTGTGAATGTTCTCAGTGCTTGGAGTAGAGAATTCTCGCAGTGTCTTGTCAACCATTGCTTCAGAAACTGGTGTTGAGCTTCCTCTTGATTGATATGATTGTGATGGATGGAATTTGTTGGTAAATCACAACCAATCCTGCAATACCATGTATAAAATATGAACAAAGACAAACAAGGGTAAGCCTGCAAAAGTAGAGATGCTTAGTTATGATTTCATCAATAAGTATGTATTTGATCAATTCTCTTAGCCTTGTGCCCCTCCCTGGCAACGGCACCAGAAATGCTTGTTGGTATTTCTTAGCATCACTCTTTACTAAGTTGTCATCCCTAGCAATGATGCCAGAAGTGCGTTGTCGGTAATTATTGAGAACACTTGTATATATATATATATATATATATATATATATATATATATATATATATATATATATATATATATATATATATATTAAGTATCCACAAGCGCACAGATAATATACCATTATAGCATTTCACCTGAGAGTATACTAGGTATTGTTATTTATATTTTCCATAGGGAGGAGCGATGGGGTAGCTAGAGATATTGGCAAATATGTATACTTATGACAAGATCATTAGCTCTCATGCTTTAACAGGGGTAAGCCAAATGATAAGTGTAAGACACTGATAGTAATCCAGAGATAGAAATAGATACTCATAAATGTAGTATGGCCAGGCAGGAGATTAGTTATGAGCAAAGATTTCTAAGCCATTTCTTATTTTCTAAGTCTTTTGTACACTCTAGTATATACACTTTCATCTATAGCATAATTAACTCTTCATCTATGCATAAGGAACATTACTAAGGAAGATCAAGAACAGAGCTTGATTTCCTTCGTAACCGGGTTCTACTTGTTCTACAAACAGGGAGTGGACTACAAAGGACTCAACGAGAGTGTCACACTCGTGATCTACCACATGGCTCGGAGTGTAGAGTGCATCCGTAGGTAAACAATATTTAAGCACCACGCTTACATAATGTTGACCACTTAACTCACTCGAGTACTTAGCTAAGCTCTTTGCGAACATATGCATAAATTCATTATCAATCATGACTATATCAATCATAATACGAAAGCAAACTAGGAACATAATAAATAGAAACATAGTATTGAAGTAGCATAGAGTCAGAAAATATAGAGGGGTACAATGGCTTTTCCAGCCTCTAGACAGCGAATCCAGAATTCTGAGCAAAAGCCCAACTCTACTTGAATCTTGCTATCTAGCCTATACTAGAACTTGAAGAATTGGAGCTCTATTCTCTTCTCTCTGAAAAATCTAATTTCTGATCTGACCTTGACTTATGATCAAGGTTATTGATGCCTCAGGGAGGGGGTAGGGGCTAGTATATATATGGGGATACATCAATTTTGGACCCTCGGATCAAACTGACTTGAAAGAATGGCATAGATGCAATCCTTGAGGTGGTGGAGGAACTAACATAGAAGGGGAGACCAACATGTGAGACCAAGGGGCTAGTTGGCCTTCAAGTGGGGCCGGCCAGCCCCACCTGTCATCCTCCTGAGGTATGCTTCGGGGGGATGGCTTCTAGTGACCTCTAGAACCTTCTGGTGCTATTTTCGTCATGGATAATTGTGATTTAATTTGATGATTTGATCCACCTTGATGGTTTTCTAGATAAACCCTGCTAAAAACATAGATTCACCAAAACTTATGAAAATTGTCAGTTTAAACCCCTAAGTCTATGTTGGTGATCACTTTCATGCATTATTTTGAGTTATGTTGATGGTTTATGATGGATGTTAACTACCGTCAAGGCGGTTTTGGGTAGATTCCCCATAATTCCCCCCAAACCATCCTTAGGCTAGTATAAATGGAGGGGGAGAGCCCCCTCTCAACACACACAACTCTTGGAGCCAAACACCTCACCCCACCTTTGTACTTTTACATTTTCTTAGAAGCATTTGGAGCTTGGCAAAGCTTGTAAGAGACTTGGACATCTTGGCAACACTTGGTATGAGAAATACAAATAGTTCCAATATGTTCTTGTTCTCTACTTATCAATATAGTCATACTCATGAACTAGAGTATAGTTCTTATGTTATGATCATGGCATATGAATTAGCATATAGTTCTTATGTTATGAACTTAACATGTAGAACATTAAGCTTAATCATTCATGCAACCTATATGATTAGAATTAGAACTAAGCTGAGGTGGCAGTTCTTGTTCCTTCGGGTTTGCCCATGTCCTATGCTTGTCAATCCGTAGGGTCAGAGTCCCAGGGGGATATGGGTAGTTCCCTTATACACGGGCGTGGTGCTCAGGTGTACAGGAACCTTCGGATGTGACGGTGCTCCACGGTTGAGGGGTAGGCGGTAGGTGGTGATAGCCCTATCCGTCCCTTGTAATCCCCCATGTTCGGGTATTCATATAGGAGTTCATAAAGTCTCCCTGGCTTGCTGGCAGACCAGTGCTCGGAGATCTCCCCATCCATCTTACACTTAGGTCTAGGTCTAACCATGTATTTTGTATGATCACTCACTATTCTTTGTATGACTATATTAAGGATAAGCCTTCTCCATTTAGGAACATTCTTTTATTCTTTCTTTCTCTTTTATCCTTGGGGTTGGCCCAAGTGTGTGTCACACTATCTTAAAACTATCATGACTTACCCCCTGTATTGAGTATTGGTCTAGTATGCAGTCACTTTATCCTGTCCATGTCCCCGCTAGAATGTTTTACACTATGCCTTCTGATGAGGACATCACTACTTCATCGCATACAAGCCAAGGAGAGGAGGAGGTCCAGCATGGGCGTCCAATTCATCTTTTTCATGGTGGAAGCCCAGTCCAACTCAAGTTCGAGTCCGGCTCGGGCTCTAGGACCAGTCTGTCTTAAACTGGTCACCCAGGACGCATACGGACTCCGTTTTCGACGATCCACATATGGTTGGAAAGATAATTTGATAAGGAAGCCAATCCAAGTGGTTTCACATCAAAATACCTTCGGAATCAACGGGAATCATCGAAACAAGTCAGCGTCCAGAATCTATCAGGGTGCTGCGACACCGTCTTTTGGTCCATTGGACCGTGTATCGTGTTTGGGCTCATTAGGGGGCGCGTCCAGGGGAGTGATTCCCAAGACTCTATAAATAGTAGCCATCGCTCTCCTTACGGTTTGGGTTTTGTTTAGTTCTTGATTTCCTCGTGAAACAGACGTCGTTTTGCTGCAACTGTCGCCGCCAAGGCCGCTTGCTATGAACCAGGGCCCCAGTTCTTGATCTTGTTCGCCTGTGGCGATTAGGCCTTTCAAATAAAGACTTGAACTCTTTCTCATTATCATAAGCCTCATATTTATTTGCAATTTCATATTGCGTTTATCTCATTCTTGCTTGTGTTCTCAATTCGCTTGCAGTAAAGCCTTCTCGGCGAGGTCAATCGCGTTCACGTGGTTGATAACCAATGGAGCAGTGGTGTAATGGTTGTGGGGGTCCGAATCAGTCTTAGTTTGAAGCCTAGATCATGAATGTCGAGTCTCCACCAATCGACGCTATCATACCTTTCGGAAGATTGGGCCTAGTCTACATCACCTTCCTTTGGGAAAATATAAATAACGATACCCTGAATACTTTCGGGTGAACTGCTACAATGATAGATCTAGTTGTGGATAATTTCTGTAATAGTTAAGAAATATTGTCAAGACATTTTTTGCGGCGTTGCTAGGATATACCAAATCTTAGTGACGATGCTGAGAAATGCCAACAGTACACTAGTGGAGGTAGCCAACAACTCTGGTACTTCTCCAGCTCTTCTCTCTCACTCCCTATACTAATCTAGCTAAGAGCTAATGTGGAGTTGAGCTTGCTCTTTGTAACACCCTAAAATTTGAATTTTTTTTAATAGTAAATTTGATTTGAATATGCAATTATATGTGCATTTCAAATTTAGGAAATAATATTTCTTTTATGAAATTAAAAGAAAATACAAGAATAGAAACATGTGATGCATTTATGCTATTGTGTATTTATTTCTGTGACGGGTGTTTTATTCAAATGCTAAAAGATTCTAAAAACCTTTTGAAAATGAGTTTGAAAAGTTATTTATAAAAAGGAAAAGGAAATTTCCTTCCATTCCTCCCCTTCCTCTCATTCGGCCCATGGCCATTTTTTTCCCGCGGCCCAGCACCGCAGCCAGCGCCCAGCCCACCCTTTCTCCGCGCTGGCCCAGCCGCGCCAGCCCAGCCGCGCGCACCCGCGCCGGCCCAGCCGCGCCAGCCCAGCCGCGCGCACCGTGCCGGCCCAGCCTCGCCGCACCAGGCAACTGCCGCGTCCAGCAGTTGACGCCCGGGCCCCACCTATCGGCGCCGTCCCCTACCCCGCGCGGCTCGGCAACCGCCCGCTCCTGGCGCTGCAGCAACCACCGCCACGACGCGCGTCGTGGGCGCGTCCTCCCGTTGCCCTCGGCCTCGTTAAAAGGTAGCCGAGCCCCCCCCCCCCTCGCGCGCCCCCTGCTGCCCCCGCTCCGTTTTCGCCTCGTCCCGGCCGCAACTACCGCACGGAGGAGCCCCGCCGACCTCCGACCTCGCCGTCCGCGTCGCCGTCGTCTTCGAGCCGTCTCCACCTCCGATTCTCGCCTGTGGTGAGCTCGCCGTGGCCCCCTCTCTCTCCCTATGCGTTTCATTTTGCGTTTCGTGGTTTGTATCGCCCAATCCGTGAGCACCGTGAGCTCCATGCCGCCGGCCATGGCGCCCGCGCCCCGGCTTTCCCCTCCGGCCGTCTTCTCGGCATGGCCACGAACCCCCTTACCCCCCCGATCTCACGGGTGTCCTCGGTGATCTTTTTGGTGGACCGTAGGCCCCTTACCGAGCTCGCCGGCGTGATCTTTGCCGCCGGCCATGGCAAGCCTCGCCGGCGTCACTATTCCGGCCGGCCGAAACCCCCCAGGCTAATCCGAACCGTCCATCGCGAGATCTACGGCCGGAAATAGAAGATACCCCTTCGGGGGTAAATTTGCTAAAGAGTCCCTGGATCTTTCTAAGTCCTAACCCGCCGTCCTTAGCGTATTTCCCCGAATGCGCAATCCTGTTTAGAAAGCGTAAACCTCACTGTTTAAGTCAAAAGTACGCTTTTAGTATTTACAGAAATGCCATTCGAACTGTTTCGCTTATAGAATTGTCGTTTTAACTCCGAATTGATCCATTCAAATCGCGTTAGCTTCGTAATTTCATAAGCTACATGTTGGAGCTACTGTTAGTCAAGTTTGGAACTTTTTAATTTCATGATTAGAATTAATTAAATATAGGGCTATTGGAAAACCCGTTTTAATCATAACTTTCGCATTTTAGCTCCGTTTTTCGTGAACTTCGTGTTGACGTGATCGTAGCGAAATGTAGATTAGTTTTACAAACATTTTATTTTGATTTCAATACTGTTGGTGTACTGTTCTAATGATAGGAGTGTTTGCTTTGCATGAATGCTTTTGGAATGTTGTATGTTGCCGTGTTGGTCGCGTTCAGACGGTGAGGAAAACGTTGGAGACCAAGAACTCTTCGACGACCAGCAGGACCAGCACGAGTTTGTGAACCAAGGCAAGTATAACATGGGCCTTCCTTGATGTCCTATTTCACTTTAATCAATTACTCATTTGCATGTGTCTAATTTTGATAACCGTAAGGACATCCTAGTGATTGTTATCCTGTTCCTTGTCTCCTATGGGTTAAATGCATATGGGTAGATTGCTAGTGCTCTAACTGAACTTGATATACATATAGATGAATGATACTATGGAACAAAGTGAGTAACATGAATTATAACAACTGTTCCATAGGGCGAGAGTGCAAATGACCTTTGTTCATGTTGCTTCCGGCCCTCCATAAGGACTTATCTGTCGGCAAAAGCTGGGACTGACAGTGCAACCGGGAGAGTCATATGGCTCTGACTTTAGCTCAGTAATAGGACCTTTCCTAGCTGGTTAGAGGTTACCTTTTTTTGGCGCAAATGGGGCTTGCCACTTTGGGTATAGGGCTGCCTCTGTTCCTATGAGTATAGCCGCGATGGATTTGTGCCATAGGAAAGGGGGGTCCCTACATCTGCCTGCCAAGGAAACCTAGCGGCCCTAACTTGTTAGGGAAACCTATGAAATGGCTTCATAGTGTACCCTGCCCGCTCACCTTGGTAGTGACAGGGGAGTAATTAACCCGGGCGTATGGGGATCACGACTCGCGGTGAATGTGCACCACCTCTACAGAGGGTAACAAACTGTTATAACAGCCGTGCTCACGGTTACGAGCGGCCCGGAAAACTCACAGAATAACTGGTTAATTGTTGATGATCATTTAAAGTTGTTCAATGATGATATATGGTACACCTGACCCCGATATTTGTTCTTATGGGAATTAAATGGGAGTTTAAGCATAACTTGATAATACTTGAGAATAAAAGTTTGACCTATTAAAAATGCTAACTGCAGTAAACCAGAGTCTATCCTTTTTGAGCTTCATAACCCCATGTTAGATTGCTAAGTACGGAATGTACTTACACTTGTTTATTTTCTTTACTTGGATAAAAATCCCGGATGGGTAACAGATGACAACGGGTATGAGGATTTCCCGGAGGATTACTAGGCTTGTGGTCGACCAGTTGACCTTCCCTGTGATGACGGCCATGAGAGTTCATTCTATTTTTATTATTCCACTGTGATGTATGAGACTAAGTTCTATTATAACTCTGATGTATGAGACACTTTGATGATACTATTGTAATTTGTCAGCTTGTGTGTGTGATTGATTCCTGGGCACACACGAGTTTAGTGCATTCAATTTTATCCTTAAAATTGGGTGTGACAAATTGGTATCAGAGCCGTGTTGACTGTAGGACGCAAGCCTAGTTAGAAAATGGTCGTTTTAGCAGCTTTGCTCCTCTGGTTTCTTGCTTACTGACTTATCCTTGCTATTTTATTAAAACATTTATGTTTTTCATACCTTAATCTATTATTTAAAATTGTTGATTCTAATTTCTATCTCACTTTAAATCTATAGATGTCTCATAATCCAAAGACTGCTCGACTCAGCACTGCCGGCTATCGTGCCATGTTCACCCCGCGTGCCCCACCGGCAGAGAGGGAGATTGTGATCATCTCCGACGACGTGGAGATGGCTACACCGACGCCTACACCTACTCCTACACCAGTCGCCGTGCCCGTCTACCCTATGGTCGCTACACCTGAGGAGTCGACAGCTACTTCTCCTACACCTGCACCCTCCCCAGCTGCCCCCGTGGAGGACGATGCGATTGGCTGGAAGTGCAAGTACTACTTCAAGCCAGCTCCACAGACAGCCTACTACCACACTCTTCTCACCCACGTGCTGGACGACTACTTCCCCGACTTGCACGCCTCCATCAGCTACCACTGCGCTGAGTACAAGCACCCACTGGAGGCTACCTTCTGGAAGGTAGAGCTGGTGGTCACCGCATGGAATGATATCATCAATGGACATGAGGTGGAGACTGTCCACAGTGCCCCTGCCAGGAGAGCCCATGCTTTGGATGGCATGGAGGATGCAGCACAGAATGCCTACATCCACTACCATGGTCGTCGCTTCGAGGCCATGAGGGAGGATCATTTCAGGTTCCTTCCTCGAAATGATCATGAGGGTGTTTGGCAGGTTTTGGCTCCACCAGAGAATGACCCAACTCTGGAGGCAACGGTGCAGCATGTCCACGCTATGCAGGGAGTGGATGATGAGATCAAAGGAGAACTACGTGCATCTCAGAGGGCGCAGAGACGTCTTTAGAAACAAGTGGATGAACTTCGAGCACAGCTGGGACAGCCTTCCATCTACAAGAAGAAGTGCCGTTCCTTCACCATGATTGACACCGCTCCATAGGTGTTAGGTGCCTTGATCTAGATTATCACGTCGTTAGTTCGTATCCTTATTTAGTCTTGTTGGTCTTGTGAACTTGGTTGATTAGATGTTTGATTTCTGAACTTGGTTGAGTTGGTATTTTGCTTGATTGCTGGAAGTTTGTGAGCATGTCCACAACTTCTTTAGATTGGAACTTTAAATTTAGAATGAAATCTTAATGCAGAAGTATCATTTTACCTTATCTCTGATGTGCTGATTTCTGGAGCAGCCTGTGTTCTTTATCTGGTAACTCGAAATATGGGATGATAAAAATTCTGAAATTTGTGTGGTGATGACTAGACCTCTGTATCTCTCAAGTTTCTTTGGAATCACGTCAATAGCTATTCAGGTTTGGGAGATCTAATTGGCACAAGTTGATGTTCCTGCGCTGTCTGGAACTCAAAACAGTTTCGGTTTAACTCTATTTTTGACTATGTGTGAGTTCGAATCTGTAAAAGTGGTCAAAATGAAAGTTGTAGCTGATGTCCTAAGCTTTCTAACGAATCTTGGTGCACCTCTGTTGGACCTCTGAAACTCGAGTTATAACAGTTTTACTGAACTGCTGAATTTGAGTCTTGCCCAGAAAAATTTCAGCATTGTTTCATATCTCTTGTAAGTTCTCTATAATTGGAAAAAAAATCTCTAAACTTTGCACATTTGTTGGACAACAGATGGCCGCAAGAGGAGGAAGAGGCAGAGGCCGTGGTCGTGGGCGTGATGCTCTTATGAATCCACCACCGCCACCTGTGACCATGGAGCAGATCTTGGGTATGCAAGCGCAGCTGATGCAAGCTATGATGCAGCGTTTGGACAATGAACCTGCAAGAGGTCCACCGCCTGTCCAGGTTAGAGATAAGCGTGGAGAGTTTATGAAAGGTCATCCAGCGGTGTTCACACATGCCACAGACCCTATGGAGGCCGATGACTGGTTGCGTGCTGTGGAGAAACAACTGAACATAGCACAATGCAACGACCTGGAGAAAGTGTTGTATGCTTCCGGGCAACTCCAAGGAGCTGCTCAGGATTGGTGGGAATCATTCCAGTTTGGACGTCCCAACAATGCTCCTGATATCACTTGGCAGGAATTTAAGGACAGTTTCCGATCATACCATATTCCTGATGGACTAGTGGAACTAAAGCAGGAAGAATTCAGATCTCTCAAGCAAGGATCAATGACTGTGGCGGAATATCGGGACAAGTTCGCACAACTATCTTGCTACGCTCCTAATGATGTGGCAGATGACAAGGATAAGCAACGCCGTTTCCTCAAGGGACTCTATGATGGACTGCAGCTCCAGCTGATGTCTAATACTTATCCTAACTTCCAGTCTTTGGTGAATCGCGCAATCGTGATTGATGATAAGCGCAAGGAGATGGAAGCTAAGAAGAGAAGGCTCCAAGGGCAAGCTTCTGGAAGCAACACACGCCCACGTGCTTTTCCCCAGCAAGGTTTCCAGCAGAGGAATCAAGGACCAACTCATCAGGGAAACCGTGGTCAGTATCCTCAGCGGAACCAGTTCCAGCAACGCCCTCAGTATCAGCAATAGTTTGGAAGTCAGCGTCCCCCGCAACAGACTAGCAATCCTGCAACATGCCAGGGAGTGCCTAACAATGCTCCTATGAAGAGTGGCGCATCCAACAATCCCAATGCCTGTTACCGATGTGGAGAAGTAGGTCACTATGCTCATCAGTGTCCTAAGAAGCAGAACCAGCAAGTACCTCAGAATCAGGCCAACAATCAGAAGTTCAACGCCCGACCACCTCTCACAGCGAAGGTGAACTATGTGTCATCTGATGCAGCTCAGGAGACGTCTGAGGTCATGTTGGGTACGTTCAGTGTCAACTCTATTTCTGCTACCGTACTTTTTGATTCTGGTGCTTCGCATTCTTTTATCTCCCAAGCTTTTGTTAGAATGCATAGCATACCTTTGTGTGCCATGAAAAACCCAATACTAGTGAATTCCCTGGGAGATAGTATGCCCGCTTCTTATTGGAGCCCCTCAACTAGCATTTCCTTAAGGGGGGTAGACTTCAAGGTGAAGCCTATTGTGTTGAGAACAGCGGGAATTGACCTTATCCTGGGAATGGATTGGATGAAACAACACCGGGCAGTGATACAGTGTCAGGAGAAATCTGTGGTTGTGACATCACTCAATGGGGATAGAATCTGTGTAGAAGTAGTAGTGCAAGCTCAGCCTACAGCCACAGTGAATCAGCTAGATGGTGAAATCAATGAACAAGATCGTGTCGTGGAGGAATTTCCGGATGTCTTCCCCGATGACTTGCCAGGTATGCCACCTGACTGAGACATTGAATTCATTATTGAATTATTACCTGGAACTGCACCAATAGCTAAACGCCCATATAGAATGGGAGTTAATGAATTAGAAGAGCTTAAGAAACAACTAAAAGAGTTGCAAGAAAAAGGTTTCATACGCCCCAGTTCTTCCCCGTGGGGGGCACCTGTGATCTTTGTGGATAAGAAGGATGGTAGTCAACGGATGTGTGTGGATTACCGCTCACTTAATGAGGTTACCATCAAGAATAAATACCCTTTGCCTAGGATAGATGATTTGTTTGATCAGTTGAGAGGAGCTCATGTGTTCTCCAAGATTGATCTCCGATCTAGTTATCATCAGCTTAAGATTCGGAACTTGGATATACCTAAGACAGCATTCACTACACGGTGTGGATTATATGAGTACACCGTTATGTCTTTTGGATTGACCAATGCACCTACATACTTCATGTATTTGATGAATAAGGTGTTCATGGAGTTTCTGGATAAATTTGTGGTAGTATTCATAGATGACATACTAATATTCTCCAAGACTGAAGAAGAACATGCGGAACACTTAAGGATGGTCTTGCAAAAGCTTAGAGAACATAAGTTGTACGCTAAGCGGAGCAAGTGTGAGTTTTGGTTAAAGGAAGTCTCTTTTCTGGGTCATGTTGTCTCCAATGGTGGAATAGCAGTGGATCCAGGCAAAGTGCAAGATGTACTGAATTGGAAACCACCAACTACTGTAAGTGAGATTCGAAGCTTTTTGGGATTGGCTGGTTATTACCGAAGGTTCATTGAAGGTTTTTCCAAGCTAGCCAAGCCTATGACAGCTTTGTTGGAAAAGAATGCTAAGTATGTATGGTCGGATAAATGCCAGGCAAACTTTGAAGAGCTAAAGAAGAGATTGACTACAGCTCCAGTATTAATTTTGCCTGATTTAAACAAGAACTTCTCTATATATTGTGATGCATCCCGTTTGGGTCTTGGATGTGTGCTTATGCAAGAAGGAAGAGTGGTTGCATATGCATCCCGACAACTAAGGAAGCATGAATTGAATTAACCTACTCATGACTTGGAATTGGCAGCTGTGGTTCATGCTTTGAAGATCTGGAGACATTATCTGATTGGACATAAGAGTGATATCTTTACTGATCATAAGAGTTTAAAGTATATCTTCACCCAATCAGATCTGAATTTAAGACAACGTCGTTGGTTGGAATTGATCAAAGATTATGAATTGGAAGTGCATTATCACCCGAGAAAGGCAAACGTAGTAGCTGATGCACTTAGCAGAAAGAGCTATGCCAATGGAATTCAGACAACACCTAAGTCAGCAGAGTTGTGTGCTGAAATGGAGTATCTCAACTTGAGCCTGGTCACTAATGCAATGGAATTGGTAATAGAGCCTACACTGGAACAGGAGATACGCAAAGGTCAATTGGAGGATGAAAAACTTAAAGAGATAGCAGAGAATGTAGTGCTTGGAAAGGCACCCGGATTCAGAATGGATGAGAATGGAACTCTTTGGTTCGGGAAAAGGATATGTGTACCGGAAGCGAAAGCTATCCGTGATGCAATTCTGCAAGAGGCCCATGAGTCTGCTTATTCTATACATCCCGGAAGTACCAAGATGTACTTGGATCTCAAAGAAAAGTATTGGTGGTATGGTTTGAAGAGAGATGTGGCAGAATATGTGGCTTTGTATGACACTTGTCAAAGAGTGAAAGCTGAGCATCAAAGACCTGCAGGGTTACTACAACCAATGAAGATCCCTGAATGGAAATGGGAAGAAGTTGGCATGGATTTTATTGTAGGATTACCTCGCACTCAAAGAGGTTATGATTCAATATGGGTAATAGTGGATCGACTCACTAAGGTCGCTCACTTTTTACCAGTCAAGACTACATATAATGGTGCAAGATTAGCAGAGTTATACATGGAACGAATAGTGTGCTTACATGGTGTTCCCAAGAAAATTGTGTCGGATAGAGGCACCCAATTTACATCGCAATTCTGGCATAAAGTACATAGATCTTTGGGAACCAAGTTGAATTTCAGTTCTGCTTACCACCCGCAAACTGATGGACAGACTGAAAGGATCAACCAGATTTTGGAAGATATGTTGAGAGCCTGTGCACTTCAGTATGGTGATAGTTGGGATAAGAGTCTGCCTTACGCAGAGTTCTCATACAACAACAGTTATCAAAAGAGCCTCAAGATGGCACCTTTCGAGGCGTTGTATGGACGTAAGTGTAGAACACCTTTGTTCTGGAATCAGACTGGAGAAACCCAAGTGTTTGGTCCCGATGTCCTTAGAGACGCGGAAGAACAAGTGAGAATAATTAGAGACAATTTGAGAGTAGCTCAGTCTCGACAGAAGAGTTACGCTGATACTCGCAGAAGAGAGCTGACTTTCGAGATTGATGATTATGTGTACCTGAAAGTGTCACCAATGAAAAGTGTGAGAAGATTTAATATGAAGGGAAAGTTAGCACCAAGGTATATAGGACCTTTTAAGATCCTAGAGAGACGTGGAGAAGTAGCTTATTAGTTGGAATTGCCTGAGAGCTTGTCCGGTGTGCACGACGTGTTTCATGTTTCCCAGTTGAAAAAGTGTCTGAGGGTACCAGAAGAACAAATTCCTTTGGAAGAACTTGTTGTCAAGGAAGATCTTACTTATGAAGAGTATCCGATAAAGATCTTGGAAACTGCCGAAAGAGTTACGAGAAGCCGAACAGTAAAGATGTGCAAGGTGCAGTGGAATCGTTACACAGAGGATGAGGCTACTTGGGAAAGAGAAGAGGATCTGAGAAAGACTTATCCCCAATTGTTTGAGTAAGCAATCACCCGAATCTCGAGGACGAGATTCATCTTAAGGGGGGTAGAATTGTAACACCCTAAAATTTGAATTTTTTTAATAGTAAATTTGATTTGAATATGCAATTATATGTGCATTTCAAATTTAGGAAATAATATTTCTTTTATGAAATTAAAAGAAAATACAAGAATAGAAACATGTGATGCATTTATGCTATTGTGTATTTATTTCTGTGACGGGTGTTTTATTCAAATGCTAAAAGATTCTAAAAACCTTTTGAAAATGAGTTTGAAAAGTTATTTATAAAAAGGAAAAGGAAATTTCCTTCCATTCCTCCCCTTCCTCTCATTCGGCCCATGGCCATTTTTTTTCCCCCGCGGCCCAGCACCGCAGCCAGCGCCCCAGCCCACCCTTTCTCCGCGCCGGCCCAGCCGCGCCAGCCCAGCCACGCGCACCCGCGCCGGCCCAGCCGCGCCAGCCCAGCCGCGCGCACCGTGCTGGCCCAGCCTCGCCGCACCAGGCAACTGCCGTGCCCAGCAGCTGATGCCCGGGCCCCACCTGTCGGCGCCGTCCCCTACCCCGCGCAGCTCGGCAACCGCCCGCTCCTGGCGCTGCAGCAACCGCCGCCACGACGTGCGTCGTGGGCGCGTCCTCCCGTTGCCCTCGGCCTCGTTAAAAGGCAGCCGAGCCCCCCCTCGCGCGCCCCCTGCTGCCCCCGCTCCGTTTTCGCCTCGTCCCGGCCGCAACTGCCGCACGGAGGAGCCCCGCCGACCTCCGACCTCACCGTCCGCGTCGCCGTCGTCTCCGAGCCGTCTCCACCTCCGATTCTTGCCTGTGGTGAGCTCGCCGTGGCCCCCTCTCTCTCCCTATGCGTTTCATTTTGCGTTTCGTGGTTTGTATCGCCCAATCCGCGAGCGCCGTGAGCTCCATGCCGCCGGCCATGGCGCCCGCGCCCTGGCTTTCCCCTCCGGCCGTCTTCTCGGCATGGCCACGAACCCCCTTACCCCCCGATCTCACGGGTGTCCTCGATGATCTTTTTGGTGGACCGTAGGCCCCTTACCGAGCTCGCCGGCGTGATCTTTGCCGCCGGCCATGGCAAGCCTCGCCGGCGTCACTGTTCCGGCCGGCCGAAACCCCCCAGGCTAATCCGAACCGCCCATCGCGAGATCTACGGCCGGAAATAGAAGATACCCCTTCGGGGGTAAATTTGCTAAAGAGTCCCTGGATCTTTCTAAGTCCTAACCCGCCGTCCTTAGCGTATTTCCCCGAATGCGCAATCCTGTTTAGAAAGCGTAAACCTCACTGTTTAAGTCAAAAGTACGCTTTCAGTATTTACAGAAATGCCATTCGAACTGTTTCGCTTATAGAATTGTCGTTTTAACTCCGAATTGATCCATTCAAATCGCGTTAGCTTCGTAATTTCATAAGCTACATGTTGGAGCTACTGTTAGTCAAGTTTGGAACTTTTTAATTTCATGATTAGAATTAATTAAATATAGGGCTATTGGAAAACCCGTTTTAATCATAACTTTCGCATTTTAGCTCCGTTTTTCGTGAACTTCGCGTTGACATGATCGTAGCGAAACGTAGATTAGTTTTACAAACATTTTATTTTGATTTCAATACTGTTGGTGTACTGTTCTAATGATAGGAGTGTTTGCTTTGCATGAATGCTTTTGGAATGTTGTATGTTGCCGTGTTGGTCGCGTTTAGACGGTGAGGAAAACGTTGGAGACCAAGAACTCTTCGACGACCAGCAGGACCAGCACGAGTTTGTGAACCAAGGCAAGTATAACATGGGCCTTCCTTGATGTCCTATTTCACTTTAATCAATTACTCATTTGCATGTGTCTAATTTTGATAACCGTAAGGACATCCTAGTGATTGTTATCCTGTTCCTTGTCTCCTATGGGTTAAATGCATATGGGTAGATTGCTAGTGCTCTAACTGAACTTGATATACATATAGATGAATGATACTATGGAACAAAGTGAGTAACATGAATTATAACAACTGTTCCATAGGGCGAGAGTGCAAATGACCTTTGTTCATGTTGCTTCCGGCCCTCCATAAGGACTTATCTATCGGCAAAAGCTGGGACTGACAGTGTAACCGGGAGAGTCATATGGCTCTGACTTTAGCTCAGTAATAGGACCTTTCCTAGCTGGTTAGAGGTTACCTTTTTTTGGCGCAAATGGGGCTTGCCACTTTGGGTATAGGGCTGCCTCTGTTCCTATGAGTATAGCCGCGATGGATTTGTGCCATAGGAAAGGGGGGTCCCTACATCTGCCTGCTAAGGAAACCTAGCGGCCCTAACTTGTTAGGGAAACCTATGAAATGGCTTCATAGTGTACCCTGCCCGCTCACCTTGGTAGTGACAGGGGAGTAATTAACCCGGGCGTATGGGGATCACGACTCGCGGTGAATGTGCACCACCTCTGCAGAGGGTAACAAATTGTTATAACAGCCGTGCTCACGGTTACGAGCGGCCCGGAAAACTCACAGAATAACTGGTTAATTGTTGATGATCATTTAAAGTTGTTCAATGATGATATATGGTACACCTGACCCCGATATTTGTTCTTATGGGAATTAAATGGGAGTTTAAGCATAACTTGATAATACTTGAGAATAAAAGTTTGACCTATTAAAAATGCTAACTGCAGTAAACCAGAGTCTATCCTTTTTAAGCTTCATAACCCCATGTTAGCTTGCTAAGTACGGAATGTACTTACACTTGTTTATTTTCTTTACTTGGATAAAAATCCCGGATGGGTAACAGATGACAACGGGTATGAGGATTTCCCGGAGGATTATTAGGCTTGTGGTCAACCAGTTAACCTTCCCTGTGATGACGGCCACGAGAGTTCATTCTATTTTTATTATTCCGCTGTGATGTATGAGACTAAGTTCTATTATAACTCTGATGTATGAGACACTGTGATGATACTATTGTAATTTGTCAGCTTGTGTGTGTGATTGATTCCTGGGCACACACGAGTTTAGTGTATTCAATTTTATCCTTAAAATTGGGTGTGACACTCTTCTTCTTCTTCTTCTTCTTCTTCTTCTTCTTCTTCTTCTTCTTCTTCTTCTTCTTCTTCTTCTTCTCAATGTGTATGATGATTTTCAATGAGGAGGCCTCCCCCTTGCTTTTATAGCTCACTTAGGATGGTTTGGGGGAATATTCCCAATGGATACCATGCAACTGTCCTAGGGGCATTCAATTCACCGCCTCCTGAAGGGTGGGCCCGAGGGGCAGCAAGGGGGGGGGGTGCGGCCGCACCCTGGGTGGCGCCTCCCTACACCGCCTTCACTGGGGTAGTTGCTGAATGGGCCTTGGCCTCATCTTCGCTGGTTTGGGCTTTAGATTCCTTAGGTACATGGCCCATCGCTTGTTTTGTTTGATTGCACTTTCTTGATTGCGCATTTTGATGTGTTTTCATGTGTTTGTCCTGCAAAACTTATAAACACCAAAACTTGTGGAACTTGTGAGTGGTAATCCCTAATTCTAAGTTTGGTATTCATATTTGTACATTTTATTGAAATGTTGGTGGTAAGAAATATGAGTTAAGCACCGCCAACGCGGCCGCTGCCGCCACTTTGTTCTAATCGACGCTGCCACCCTTGTTGCTTTGCCATCTCCTGCCGAAGTATTCGGCTTACTAGTAACCACACCAGCATTTGCAAAACCTGCTGCTTCTTGCATCTCTGCCAGCGATGTTCATCTAACCATGGCACTGCACCGCTGATTGTCCTAGGGTGTTGATTAATCTATCCTGTGCTGAAGTTTCCCTGAAGCACCAGGTGTTGTGGCTGGTCTTCGATTAGTAATAGGTAAACGACATGGTGCCAGCTAAAGAAAATAGGAGAGGGCAGGGCAACTGAGAGGAAAGCAAATGAAAGAAAAATTTTAGGAATGCAGGATCCATTCAATCCTTTACAAATTGTTACCTCTGCTCTGAGTTCGATCCTTTGTGGAGCAATCGGATAAAGAAATTCTGTGCAGAGAAGAGTACGCCAATGATACATTAAGTTCAGAGTACGCTTAAATTAGACTGACTAGTTCATGAATTTCTAGGAATAATTGGTGTGGAGTTTCAATGGTCCACTGAAAGAAAAGTTATAGCCTGTGTTTTTATTTTTCCAATAGCTTCTGTTTCACTTGAATCGGATTAACGGATATGGAGTTATGCCCGAATTAGTGCAGCTATCTGACTTGATATATTCTCGTAAAGAAATATGTTTTTGTCTATTTTCGACAAGATTAGAGCCAGAATTGGTCCTGACTTTCTAATCAATAGTTCTAAGATTTTTTTTCTAGATATTTAAGATGTATTTGTTTGCTTTAATTGGTTAAGCGGATCAATAGTTATCATCAAAACAGCGGGGAACTAGGAACCCTAAGTGATTTTTCTTGAGAATATGAGAATTGATAGTAGAGTTTGAGTGAGAGTTTTATTTGAGTGAGTTTCATAAAATAGGTTCATCATGGTTGTTACTGAAATAGTTAGATCACACATGCACATATATGATATCACAAATATTTTTCAACTATTTTTCTGGATTAAATTAAATCTAAAAATGCCTAAGTTTCTAACAGTACATGTGGTGCTCGTCATCCGTGGAAACAGGAAACGGGGCCAACACCCTGGTTAGAGTTAGGCAATGATGGCAGGGCGATGCCCCATCCTGACCCAATCGAATGCGAGAGCCAGAGGGCGGCTAGAGACACCATGAGCGATGAAGGCGTAGCCACCATCTCCTCCAGTGCCACCGACGATGTCCAGCGAGATTTGTCATGCAGTGCATCCACGGCGAAGGGTCTGGGACATGTGCAATGTGCACAGGGGCAACCTCTAGCCAGTGGAGGAGGCATGACCAGGTCGGGCGCCACAAGCTAGCAGACATGGCGGGTGGGGTCGGATGCTACAAGCCGGTAGACAAGGCGAGCCCAAGGTAGACCATTGCTGGCTAGCTGAAGCGCGCTCAAAGTCGACCGTTGCAGACCAGTGGAGGAGGGTGGACGATTTTACGAGGGGTCAAGATGAAGAGCCATGCAGATGCACGATTTTGGGAAGGATCGGATGTGTTAGCATTGTGATGTATGGTGCGGAGGAGATAAAAAATAACTGGTGCTATGGTGGAGGAAGAACAAATGCTCAATTGGCTGGAGGTCTTGTGTCAGTGGTGTGTCTGGTGCTAGCTACTGGGTAGACGTTGACACTTGAGGCTTTTTAGTTGTAGATAGATAGATATTGTTAAATCTCAGTAAGCAACCATAGTTCCACCACTAACGTGCAACTAACGCATCAACACATGCAGAAGCCAGATAATCATATTCCTTATGAAATATGTTGAACACAGAGTTATGGATGGGAATATATTCAAAAAAAAATTCATTAGCACTCAGTGCACTTGAAGCATTAACGATAACAAAATCTATAGTCTCCCCATGAGCTAATACAAGTTTTGGTTTTGCAATGAATTATTATTTTGGTAATGATACACTAAAAATAACAACAAACCACAACATCATAAGTGTTGGTGAAATTTTATTGGTATATAGTATGGAAGAAGTTTCTTTAGTCTGCATCCTGATTGTCCATCCCCTCCTTAATCCTGAATTGAGGTGGCCTTCCTGATGGACAACGGACAGTGTTCGTTGAGCTAGTTGCTTTTTTTTCCGGCAGCCTTCTGGCTTCTAATGTTTTCTTCTTCTGACTCATTTGGTGAATCTGATCCACTTGAGGTATCACTATCTTTTGCTAGCATAAAAAAACCATAATTATGTATCAGAGCATAGAAGGGAAAACACAACATATTCAACAGTGATAAAATAATCATATTTATTTAAATGGAACCAATACATGTGTACTAACTATTACCATTCAAATCACACGTATAATTTGTTATTGAACATGCATGCTGCCTAGTTCCATATGTAAACAATCTTTCTATCGAGGCATGTGTTTCAATCAAGAAAGTTGGATGCATCTAATCAACCACACAAGTTTGTATCTTGAGATTGTAGTTCATCACTAAAAGAGGTATCCCGTCTGTCCTAGTTTGAGTTGGATTCAAATGAAATTCCACATGAGAAGATTTAACAGGAGGTGAAAAATGAACTTAGTGTTGCACAGCAATAGACCAACTTATTATATCTATATTAACTAGTATTATGTGCTATGCATGCTAAGGATCATGGGCATTTGGTCTGGTTAATCATCTAACTACCAATACTCTTGAAACTTTTATTTGTAAAGTTAACTCTTTGCTTACTTACCTGGTGCTTATAAATTGAGTAAAAGTCAGAATACAAACCAAATAATTAAAGGCCAAAGTATAATGCTGCCTATTTTATCTCAAACTAAGCACATCAGATTTAAAGCTTCCATGTAAGACATGATATTTCAGTATCTATTGTTGCATAGAAATTTTGCAAACAAACCCTGAGAGTTTTCATAAAATTTTGTGATAGCAGGTATACCATCATTCCCAGTGCACAAAAAGAAATGAGAAGACCGTTAGAAGCAACAATGCAAAATTTAAGTAGCAAAAAACAAAATATAAACTCTTGATAACCAACCCTATACTATCTTTGATGTCATGTAAGTATTTGCAATTTTTTGGAACATAAATAAAGTAATTAAAACTCAAGCAGGTGTGCACACAACAGTACAGAATTTATGATAATAACAACAAATGCAGGAACTTACAGTCATCTATATTTTGATCCTGTTCGATTTTCGATGCTCGCCTAGACCGAGATGATCTTGTGGGCTCCTGATAAGGCTTCTCATTTACTATTAATCTATTACGTAAACTTTCATGCTGCCATATAAAATAAAATTAGTCAATTATATACTAGAATTACCTCTGTAGTTTTCCATTGCTACTCTTTATAGTCAATAGATTTGATTTTGTGCACTATGATATATATGCTCTTCAATATATACTGTTGACTGCTAGAAATTTTTATTACAATATACCTAAAGTGCTTGAAGCATACAATATATGTTTTTGAAAACTAAATAGTTTAAAGTTATATTATTCTAATATTGGAAAGTTTGGAAGCAAACTTGTCGAGAATGTAAACTTTGTGGGTGGAGGGAGTATAAGAAATCTTGTCCCCAAATGCCAAAAAACTAAGACCATAAATAAAATTACCACTACAAAAAAGTAAGTGAAACTTGATTTCCATAACATTGTTGACCCATAAATAATGATTTCCTAGTTACTTATTGCTGATGGTAATGGTAAAACAGACTAGGTAACGAGTGACAGTTAGAAATGCAAATAACAAACCATTTGGAAGTTAGGAACGACAATTGTGGATGAATCAAGTGGCATGGGAACAAAATTCACTGCCTTTGTTTCTAGATGATAATGTCCAAAATGCAAGCAACTAGGAAAAAGTATGTCATGCAGATTTTCACTAGATAAACAAAAAACCAAGAGAACAATTACCATATCTGCAGATATTTCAAAAGAGTACAGATCATGAACTCTTGTCCTTTGAATAAATGCACGCCTGGATACCTTTCCAGTTTCTAGGAAGGATAATGCAGATTTCAGTGTGCGGAATGTGTAGGAACTAGCAGGATCCGTGTAATACTGCATGATAAGACAAAATAATGATTCCTAAATCAAGCAATGTTCATTTAATCAATGGTAAAAATCATGACTCATGAGCCATATTATTTACCGGATCTCTCCTGGTCAATCCTTCCTTTGTTTTTCTATATACTATTTCTTTTACCCAACCTTCAGGCAATCCACTTGGCCGAAAGTCCACTTTTGCAAGTATCTACAAATATTTTAAAAGAATAAATAGAAAAAACATCAAACACTCAAAAGATGTAATGTGTTATTTGAGTTGAACAAGTTATATTAGCAAGAGCCACACGTTGTCTTCAGAACTTGTGTCACATTGTCCATTGGTGTCGCACCCAGAGACCTTTGCCTCATTGACATAGAGTAGTACATCTTGCTTTGATAGCAATCGCACACCAGTGATTGAGTGGACATAAAACTACAATGAAACCATCAGGACTATCAATAGTAGCCATCAATGTATACTAAAATCATTAGTAACACAAAATTGTTTGCACTTGATGCTCCATTTCAAAATTAAATCAATTACTTCTAAGACCTGAAGATAACATATATATAACTTTATTTATAATAAGTTTCTTGGATCAAAGCATGATTGTAACCCTAAAATTAGCTACTTTCTAAAAAGAGTAAAATAATTTCTGTTAATTGTTTTGTGCTCATAAAAACATAGGTAAAAGAATTTTTTTTTAAATTAAAATCCAATGTAAGGGTAACAACATGTTTGCGCATACATACCGTTGCATTGATACTTTTGTGATGAGTGGTTTGGAAAATAAATTCAAATCTCAATCTTTAAAATATTGCTTTTAAGTAGTGGTTTAAAAAGAATTTGAAAATTTGCAAAAACAAAAGTTAGATAAGATGCCTTGTTTTTAAAATCTAAAGGCTTGGAAAAGGTTTTAAGACACGTTAGAACGATGCCTCTCTTTCCGGGAATCTCTCCGACCTTTTTCAGGATTAAATTCATGTTTCTTGGAGCTTTGTCTTTTTCATCGATCAATGCAAAAGTCTTTTTCGGGAGCTAAACCACTTTGGTTGTGTTCCTTATTCTTCCATCTATCCCCAGGAATTTTTCTAGTATTTTTCAGAGCTCAGAGATATTTTTCGGAGCCTAAATAGTAATTCCCGATTTTCTATAATTATTTTAATTCCGAAAATCAATATTTACTAAAATATCTCGGATTTCCAAAATATCCAAACCCGACGTATATATATATGCCGGCGTAGCCCTCGACGCGAGGATTCCAGAAGTACAGCCCGTTTTTCGAGCCGCCACTCGTAGCCCCGCAGATCGGACGCCGAAGTTCTCCACAGCTAGGTTTTCGGCGAACCTTCGGCGAGCTTTTCCGGCCACCTCGGACGTCTCCGGCGAAAACCGTCACCACCACGAGGTAGATCTCGTCATTCTCTACGCCGTAATGTCCTTCTTTGCATCCATCCATCATCTATTGATCGTATTCTCTTCGTATCTTTGTTTCCCGGCGAGGTATTCCGACGAACTCCATTGACGCCCACAAAGCTCCTTCGTTCTGGCCGTCCTAGCCCTTGGCCGCGTCACCCCATTCCGAAGCCCTGCGCCTGGAGCCGCGCCTGACCCCGCGGTCGCCTCGGGGCCGTGCCGCGATGCCCGGTCCTGCATATGATGCAAGGAAGAGACAGATGTTGCTTCTGTACGTGCGTCCGTCGCTGCCGTACGTGAATCAACCTCTTGTTGACGACGTGGAACAGCAAACGTGCAGCTGCTACTGGTATGATCCATGGTTTGGCATGCATGTGCTCAAGTCCAGATTATCCTTTACCATGCAAGATCGCCGACCCGTCCGTTTTGTTGTCACTGCATAAGCACACGCCTGAGCCACCTGCCGTGCTTTGTGGTGCAGCATCGACGATCGTGATCTCACCGATCTCGACGACAACCGCTGCCGCCAAAGACCTCACATGCTGCTTCATCGTCGCGCCTAGACGATCGTTGCCGAGTCCCTCCCTTCCCTGCCTGCACGAACACAGCAGCAGCAGGCAACCTCTTTGCCATGGCCACGTACGTCCAGATGGGGGAGGCCAGAGGTACAAGATGATGTATTTACAGTTTTGCCACCGATCGTTAATCCTTTACCGTTTCATCGTCTTAACTCCGTTTTGAGCGATGCTAGTTGCGTTAGTTTCGTAATTTTGTGCTCTACGCAGTATAGTAAAGTTTATCATATCAGTTAATTATGAATTTATTAACCTAATACTAATTACATTAATAATTAGTTAATGGGTTCCAATTAAAAACAATCAGTTTAATTTCGTTCTTGTTCTTTTATGACCGTGCTAATCATGAGGTACACATTAGTAGGAAAATTTATCATGCTTCACATCTTTGAATTTTATAAATATTAATTTGATTAATCAGTAACTTCAGTATAGTCTTAGATTATAAATAGTTGAATGTTGCATATGTGTTAAGTATGAACAGATGCCCTCATATGATTTATGTTTTTAATTTATAGATGTTTCAATGACTAAAAGTATATATATAATCTTTTATAATTATAAAATATGACGTATGCCAACATTAATGCCTTTTTAATTATGACTTGCTTAGATCAATTATGAGACATAATATAATTGTTCTATTAGTTGCTCTCACATGTTCTATATTTCTAAAGTAAAGTTTAAATACTTTATATAATATGAGGTATGTTGATTAATAAAATATGATTAATTAGTGACATAAACATGTATGTCTTTAAATTGTAATTTGTCAAGTTTAAATGTGACATATATACTTTGAATATATATACTCTCATTTGTTATTATATTTCAATTTAATTTGCATAAATGATATCAAAATATTTATAATTAAGATATGATTAATTTATCTTAGTTTTCTAAATCTAATAACTCAAGTATAAAATGACTTAATTCAATTTTAGATATTCCCCTGAGATGTCTTATACATGTTTTATGATCATTAAAATAGATAAAGCATATAGTTTTCTTTCCAACGTAAATCCTTCGATAGATGTTTCTGTTTTACCGTAGCTCCGATTAGTGTGCCTTTCGCGTGTGTGTGATCGTAGCAATGTGTAGATTAGATTTTGAATCTTTTCATTGATTGGTGTATTGTTCTAATCTAGTATGTTGCTATGCATGCTTGTTCGGGTGCTTGTGTGGTGCTTTTCGGTCTTGTCCAGTCGGTGAATTTTGCGTTGGTGATCTATAAGAAGTTGGAGATCAAAAAGGAGAAGAAGAAAACGTTGAAGATTAAAGCTTACCAAAGGATCAGTGTTTAAGGCAAGTATATCTTGGGTTTTCTTTCTGTGACCATGATCTTGAAACTTGTTTAATGAAATGTGATATAAACATAAATGATGAATGTTATCCTTTGGCAAAAGCTGGGACTTACAGTACAACTGTGAGGGCTATATGGCTCTGGCTTTAGCTCAGTATGAGGTCTTTTTCTAGCCGGCTTAGAGGATACTGCGAGTTGGGTATAGGACAGCCTCTGTCCTGTTGAGCCTAGCTATGGAAGCGGCCTTTTATTTTTTTTTTGGAAGAGGGGTTCCTATATCCGATGACCCTGCGGCCCTTCCCGGTTAGACGGAACCTTTGAAAGGCTTCATAGTGAACCCTGCCGACCTTCCTTGGTAGTGGGTTAAGAGGCTGATCACCTCGGGCGAAAGGGCAAATCATGACTCACAGTGAAAGTGTACACCTCTGCGCAGAGTTTAATAAACTGGTATACTAGCCGTGCCCACGGATACGGGCGGCCCGGAAAACTGAGGGAATTGTTGTATGTTCATTTAAATTGTTTATGTGCAATTCATTATTCAATTACACTTGATCATGTGGTTATGGATTACACTACCTTGTTGCTATATTTGCGGAGTTCGACATGGACTCACTCTTGCTATTCCCCCACACCTCAGGAGAAGTTTTAGGCTTGTGATCAACCAGTCAGTTGGATCCAGTGGAGTGGAGTTTACACCCGGAGATCGGAGTTGTCCATTCGTTGATTGCTTTTTAAGGTTATCTCTTTTACTAAGTACGTTATATAATAAGCATTATTATTTGATATCACCTCCCTTTTGTAGCTATATGTGAGAATTGATTCTAAAGACTCACATATGGTGTGCATCAGGTTTTGTCCTTAAAATTAGGTGTTACAATAATAATGGATAGGATATACGTAATAAATAAGTTTCCTAAATAAAAATAACAGTTAAGTTTAAGAATATAAAAAAATGCAATGATTTCATACAGTGATATTCCTTACATACCTCCACTCTAGTTTGCTCCTCACTGGGGTGCAATTATGTACTTAGAATCTGGCTATTCCATATCATCCTCTTCTATAATTCAAATATGTTCAATGTATTTGTTTATTAATTGGAAAATTCTGTATTTACTGAGTTTCTTGTTTGAATGTAACAATTTGCATACAAATAGATGAATGTTACAATAAGAGATAACTTGTTTAATTGCAATTTTAGTTACTATGTGAGCCTTAAAGTAATGTAAAACCAACAATATATATATAATATAGCAATAGTACCAACTAACTAAACTCGTGGATATATACCTTGTACATCTTGTTTGTCTTCTCCCCACCAGCTCTTACCTCCATCACCCACCCCTTTGGAAGCCATTCATGTTGTCTCTGAATATGCAAGCATAACGAACAAACAAAAAAATTGTAATAACACGGCCAAAATAAAAAGTTGGACATACATAAAAAATTGTAGTCATGCACCTGAAGCGTGTTTTCTGCACCACGTTCCTTCGATTCTAACATACGCTCATCTGTCCCAGAAAAAAGGTACTCCAATACCTCTGACTTCATGGTGAATGTGTAATTTGATATGGGAGAAGTATAGTACTGCTTGCAAAATAGTTCAAAGGTTCAAAGGAAATTCATAAATCTGAATAATAGGAAAGTGTGGTTTACAGGTGATATTCCATACGGCAAAATTACTTGTTGAATCATATACAAACACTATTCCTATTGTTTGAGAAACATACTCGAATAATGGTGCCATCTTCAGCGCGGAAGACCTCCATGATCCATCCATCGGGGAGCCAATCCGGTGGCTCGGCTAATGTCTCAATATCCTCCTCATCCAGAGTAGTTGGTTCGTTTTCCTCCTCATCCGATATCATAGTAATAGGTTTGTCACCCATTTTTTGATGGTTTGGCTACAATCTACTTATGCTTACCTTGTAGCTTTGGATCTATCAAAGCAAAGGATTGCTTCAACGATGGGTATTTATACTAATCTTCCTATCCATCTGGTGCTAGCTGGCATCCACCATAGGCTGGAAATTGTCTGGTTGTTTGGTAAGGAACAACTCAAAGATTCAATTTCAAGATCTAATAGATAGTGTAACACCTATCTCGTTTAGTGTTGTAGATACTTTAGATTTGAAATGCATATTACATTATTAATACACAGAGTGTAAAATAGGAAGGTGGGTGAGCCAACGTCATGTGTAACACCTACCTCATTTAGTGTAGTTGATACTGCAGATTTGAAATGCAGATTGCATTATTGATACACAGAATAAAATCGGAAGGAGGGTGAGCCAACATCGTGTTGTGGATCTTTATTGTAGGCAACCGGCAGAACAACTCATAGTGTGCAATGCCTAGCTCATTTAGTGTTGTAGATATTGCAGATTTGAAATACAGATTGCATTATTAATACACAGAATGTAAAAAAGGAAGGAGGGTGAGCCAACATCGTGTTGTGGATCTTTAAGGTAGGTAACTGGAAGAACAACTCATAATGATGCTAGCTGGCATTCTATGTACATAGCTGCACTGCAAAGAATACTATGTTTGAGTACAGAATGAATCTGGACTTGATGTGGTTGGTGTCCAGCGAACCTGACCACGATTGAAACATAGTTTCAGCCCCTTTTTGCCTCTTAATTAATATTGGTATGAAGACGTGATGCTCACTGGTGAGCCAAACCCAAAACTATCACATAAAAATTATAGCTGGGCCTGGGCATGATGAGATTTGTCATCTAGATTACTTGACCCCCTTTTTTCATGATGTCTCATGAACTTGATACTGAACTGTACTCAGTGCAATCTGATTGCGTGTTGTAAGTTGTAACATAGAAACTGACCATATGTTATGGTAGAACAAATATATAGATTTTTATATTAAACTAGTGGAAATGCACATGCGGCACACACGTGTCTATAAAAAATCCTATATACAATACAAGAATAACAATGCTAGACATACCTGGACCTTGTAATAGGCATACAAACTAATAAAAATTATCAAGCCATAAATTTATCAACAGTCTAATATATCAAAGCCTTGTATAATGAATGGTCAAAATTCACATAAAAATTGCAAGTTGCATTACCTTTGATTATAATCATGGACAAATTATCATTACTTTAAGTGGCTGCCATGTCTTGTATAAAATCAAAGACTAAAAAAATATGCAAACCACATGCTAGAAACATATAGATTACCGATAATGTTTTTTGCATAAGCCAAATCATTATCTTCTCCTGGTAACCTGATGAATGACAACTCGCATCTGAAGCACCACCTGGTTGCAGAGGTTCACTGAAATCACCTCTAAATAATTAATATGTGCAGTGGCCATGCGTGACAGGCTTGAATCATGGACATCTCGCATACATGTTGTCTTACATTGGCTATGGAAAATGAGGACGAGCCATAGTGCTCTGATTGCCTTAGTGATGGGGAATGTGACTAAAAAACACTGGTCAAAATGCCATAAAGAAGAAGTGAGAATTTTCGAGCATGAACCCACCTTCACGTTGATTGAGTTGCTCTAGAGGGGGCGTGAGTGCAGCCTATTGACAAGTTGATTGAGTTGCTCTAGCTGCCGCTTCCTCTCCCTCTCCTGCGCCTACACCACCACCACCAACAGTTTGAGTACAAGAGGCAAATAGAGAAATTCCAAACAATTAGCACAATGGTCTCATCAATGCATGTAGTTTCGGAGGTGTCAGCATTAATTGTAGCATTATGTAGCAGCTTCATGAAGACTGATTTGTTTCGGAGGTGACCACGATTCACAAAACATGCAGACTGATTTGTTTAGCTGTGTCAGGCACATGATCATCTTCTCATAGTAGCGCCAAAGAATTGTGCTTGCCAATTTTCACCCAGTTCGGTACATGAGTATGGGCTCAAACGAATCAAGTAAGCTGCTGACATTATGCAGTATAGCTAGAGCGATTGACATGGACACTGAACCTCGCTCCAATTTTCCTGCTGTGTATAAGAGATTCAACAAGTACTATACCTTGTTAAATCTTGAGAGTATTTGGCCCAAAGAAAGGCTCCCAAATAAATTATATAACTTGGTGAACATGGGCATATATATCACGTGACCCAAACAATTTGAACAACGACGTTCTAAAGGACATTAGTTGTGGTGCGACTTCCCTAAAGAAAGCAAGATTCCGTAAAAACAGCTGCTGTAAAGGCTTAGTCCATTCGAGGTATGGGAAGGCACCCAAACAATTCATTCAGATAGCCGTTTCAGCTATGTGGCAAAGCACATACAAGCGTGATTAGGACAATTAATCCCTTGTTTGAATATGAGGAAGCTTCAGAACTCTGAAGTTTCCATGTACAGGGCATCACCGCATCACAATGCCCTAAGATACTTGCTTGTGAGTTTTTGAGCCACGTAGCTTACCTGGATGATCTTTGTAATACCCTGAATTTAAAAAAAATAATGGGTTGATCGTGCAGACTGAAAAGAGGAGAAAATTTTGACTTCTTGAACTGTAAGTCCTATGGACAATCGGAGACCGTATTTTTGTAGATCTCGTCGAAACAAATCCATTTGACTAGTAACATGTTCTGATTGGAGGTCGGATAAATTTAGTAGGAGCCGCTAAATTTAAACCCTTGCATATGACTTAGTTTTCCTAATTGGTTAAGAAAAAGAAAAGGCAGGGTTTTTTTTCACACCGTAAACTCTTCTCACGCCACCACCCGTTCTACTCATTCTTTTTGGTAATAACTTTAATACGCATGGCCATATTTTTATCCAGCCGCGCGCACACAATCACTCACGCCCGACGCCACACTCATCTCCCTCCCCACGCGCCGCGGCTCCTCCCTCCCTCCCCTCCAACGGCGGCGATGGGGTCTAGCGGCGGACGGCGGCGCCGATGAGGTAGGCGACTTCCTCCTCCTCCTCCTCCTCCTAGATCTGCGAGTTAGGGGTCCGGCAAGCTCCCCCTCTCATCTTCCCCAACTCCGGTAGCCTTAGAAGGGAAGTGGTCTGGGGGAGGAAGGCCGGCCAAGTGGTGGGGAGGCCGGCAGGAGGTTTAGGGGCCCTAGCAGTGGTGGAGGTGGTCGGACTAGGTCGGGGCAGGGGCACCATGGCTATGGTGGCAGCGGGGGCTGGGCCAGGGGCGCGGAGCTCCAGCAAAACCCTAGCTCGCTTGTGGCGGGGCGATGGGACCGCAAGAGGAAGAAGATGAACAGTACCATGCGAAGGAAGAAGATAGAAGAGAGAGGGCGCGTGCAGAGCGGCTGGCTGTGCGACTGGCCTAACACATGGCCGGCCGGGCGATAGCCGTGTCCTTCTTTTTTCCCTTCTTGACTTTGTTCATGCTCCTACCACCACTTTTCTCTAATCGACGCTGCCAAAGATCTCTGCCTCCCAGACCCTTGTTGCTTTGCTATCTCCTGTGGAAGTATTCGGCTTACTAGTAACCTGTCGAAGTATTCGGCTTACTAGTAACCTCGCGTGCATTTGCAGTCCCTGATGCTTCTTGCATCTCTGCCAGTGAAACCGTGGCGGTGCATTGCTGATTTTCCTAGGATGTTGATTAACCTGTCCTGTGCTGAAGTTTCCCTGAAGCACCAGGTGCTGCTGCTGGTCCTAGGATAGTAATAGGTAAAGGCCATGGTGCCGGCTAAAGAAAATAGGAGAGGGCAGGGCAACTAAGGGAAAAGCAAGTGAAAGAAAATTTTTAGGAATCCAGGATCCATTCAATCCTTTGCAAATTGTTACCTCTGCTCTGAGTTCGATCCTTTAAGGAGCAATCAGATAAAGAAATTCTGTGCAGAGAAGAGTATGCCAATGGTACATTAAGTTCAGAGTATGCGTAAATTAGACTGACTAGTTCATGAATTTCTAGGAATAATTGGTGTGGAGTTTCAATGGTGCACTGAAAGAAAAGTTGTAGCCTGTGTTTTTATCTTTCCAGTAGCTTCTGTTTCACTCAAATTGGATTAACGGATTTGGAGTTACACCCGAATTAGTGCAGCTGTCTGACTTGATATATTCTCATAAAGAAATATCTTTTTATCTATTTTCGACAAGATTAGAGCCAGAATTGGTCCTGACTTTCTAAACAATAGTTCTAAGAAAATTTTTCTAGATATTTAAGATGTATTTGTTTGCTTTAATTGGTTAAGCGGATCAAGAGTTACCATCAAAACAGCGGGGAACTAGGAATCCTAAGTGATTTTTCTCGAGAATATGAGAATTGATCGTTTAGAGTTTGAGTGAGAGTTTTATTTGTGTGAGTTTCATAAAATAGGTTCATCATGGTTGTTGCTGAAATAGTTAGATGACACGTGCACATATATGATATCACAAATATTTTTCAACTATTTTTCTGGATTAAATTAAATCTAAAAATGCCTAAGTTTCTAACAGCACCTGTGGACCTCGTCATCCGTGGAAACAGGAAATTAGGCCAACACCCTCGTTAGAGTTAGGCAACGATGGCAGTGCGATGCCCAATCCTGACCCAATCGAATGCGAGAGGCAGAGGGCAGCTAGAGACAACCATGGGTGATGAAGGCGTAGCCACCATCTCCTCCTGTGCCACCGACGATGTCCTGATATTTGTCGTGCACTGCATCCATGGCCCAGGTTTCACGAGTGCCACAAGCTAGTAGAGAAGGCGGGCATCCGGGACATGTGCAGCGTGCACAGGGTCGGCCTCTAGCCAGCGGAGGAGGCATGACGAGATCGGGTGCCACAAGCTAGCAGATATGGCGGGTGGGGTCGGATGCTACAAGCTGGTAGAGAAGGCGGCCCAAGGTAGACCATTGCTGGCTAGCAGAAGCGCACTCAAAGTCAGCCGTTGCAGACCAGAGGAGGAGGGTGGACGAATTTAGGAGGGGTACAGATGCAAAGCTGTGCAGATGCACGATTTTGGGAAGGATGTGTTAGCGCCGTGATGTATGGTGCGGAGGAGATTAAAAATAACTAGTGCTAAGGTGGAGGAACAAATGCTCAATCGGCTAGAGGTCTTGTGTCAGTGGTGTGTTTGGTGCTACTCAGTAGACGTTGAAACTTGAGGCTTTTTAGTTGTAGATAGATAGATATTAAATCTCAGTAAGCAACGAGTTCCGCCCCCAACCGTGCAACTAACGCATCAACAGATGCAGAAGCTAGATAATCATATTGCTTATGAAATATGTTGAACACGGAGTTATGAATTGGAATATATTCAAAAGAAATTTATTAGCACTCAGTGCACTTTGAAGCATTAACGATAACAAATTCTGCAGTCTCGCATGAGCTAGTACAAGTTTTAGTTTTGCAATTAATTATTATTTTGGTAATGACAATACACTAAAAATAACAACAAACCACAACATCATAAGTGTTGGTGAAATTTTATTGGTATATAGTGTGCAAGAAGTTTCATTAGTCTGCATCCTGATTGCCCATCCCCTCCTCAATCCTGAATTGAGGTGGCCTTCCTGATGGACGACTGACAATGTTCGTTGAGCTAGTTGCTTTTTTTGCCGGCAGCCTTCTTGCTTCTAATGTTTTCTTATTCAGACTCATTTGCACTAGTAGAAAACAGACCTTTTGTCTCGGCACCATTTTCGGAGTTACTTCCGGTATTTTTTGAACCCGGGAGTGAAGGAGATTTAATCCCGGCTATACCCTCGAGCCGGGAGTAAAGGTCGCTGGCCAACGCTGCTGGCTCGGCAGGCAAACCTTTAGTCCCGGTTCGAGGCTATAACCGGGACTAAAGATCGACATTTAGTCCCGGCTAGAGCCACTAACCGGGACTAAATGTTTAGTCCCGGCTGGAGGCTTTAGACGGAAATAAATATTGCTCTTTGTTCCTGGTTATAACCTCTAACCAGGAATAAAGCTTCCGTCAGTAGTTATTAAAAAAACAAATAGTTTTAGTTTATTAGTTTCATTTATAATCTTTTCTTAAGTATACTTTGATTTTTAGAGTCTTTTGTTGAAAAATAGTTTTAGATTTTAGGGAAAAATTATAATTTTCACACATAAGTTTTTAAGTTTTATTTTACCATATTTCGACGCAAAATTCTAGTGTTTTCAATCTATAATTCACCGTATTTCGTCTCACACGGCACAAAGAAAAATGTAATAATAAAAATAATTATCAGAAAAACCTAAGATCTTGTGTGGGCCCATATTTTGGGGGTAAATGACTGCAAAAAAATTTCAAGCCATTTCGACATAGGCGGAGTCGACGTGCTTCACAGAGGTATATAGAACATTTCGTCGAACCCTATCTATACACCTAGGTTCTCTGGGATTCTGAGGTCCATGTGTTTTCCAGTGCCGGATTGGTCTCCAACTTTTTCTCAAGACTGCAAATGCCCTGTGTGGGTCCACCGCCAAGTTTGAGATTTTTCTGAGCTGGTTTGGTGCTTTTTGCACTTTAATTGAATTTCCGCGCGAATTCACCGATTAATTATACGTTGAACTGAGTCCACCTCGAAAAGATCTGGAATGGTGCCAAACTTTGACAAATGGTCTCTTGTGCCCTAGGTGACAAATCTCTGTGGAGGTCGGCGCAAAATTCTAGTGTTTTCAATCTATAATTCACCATTTTTCGTCTCACGCGGCACAAAGAAAAATGTAATAATAAAAATAATTATCAGAAAAACCTAATATCTTGTGTGGGCCCATATTTTGGGGGTAAATGACTGCCAAAAAAATTTCAAGTCATTTCGACATAGAAGGAGTCGACGTACTTCACAGAGGTATATAGAACCTTTCGTCGAATCTTATCTATACACCTAGGTTCTCTGAGATTCTGAGGTCCATGTGCTTTCTAGTGCCGGATTGGTCTCAAACTTTTTCTCAAGACTGCAAATGCCCTGTGTGGGGCCACCGCCAAGTTTGAGATTTTTCTGAGCTGGTTTGGTGCTTTTTGCACTTTAATTGAATTTCTGCGTGAATTCAATGATTAATTATACGTTGAACTGAGTCCACTCGCAAAAAAATCTGGAATGGTGCCAAACTTTGACAAATGGTCTCTTGTGCCCTAGGTGACAAATCTCTGTGGAGGTCGATGCAAGATTCTAGTGTTTTCAATCTATAATTCACCGTATTTCGTCTCACGCGGCACAAAGAAAAATGTAATAATAAAAATAATTATTAGAAAAACCTAAGATCTTGTGTGGGCCCATATTTTGGGGGTAAATGATTGCCAAAAAAATTTCAAGCCATTTCGACATAGGCGGGGTCGACGTGCTTCACAGAGGTATATAGAACCTTTCATCGAACCCTATCTATACACCTAGGTTCTCTCGGATTCTGAGGTACATGTGCTTTTTAGTGCCGGATTGGTCTCAAACTTTTTCTCAAGACTGCAAATGCCTTGTGTGGGGCCACCGCTAAGTTTGAGATTTTTCTGAGCTGGTTTGGTGCTTTTTGCACTTTAATTGAATTTCCGCGCGAATTCACCGATTAATTATACGTTGAACTGAGTCCACCTCTGAAAAGATCTGGAATGGTGCCAAACTTTGACAAATGGTCTCTTGTGCCCTAGGTGACAAATCTCTGTGGAGGTCGATGCAAAATTCTAGTGTTTTCAATCTATAATTCACCTTATTTTGTCTCATGCGGCACAAAGAAAAATATAATAATAAAAATAATTATAAGAAAAACCTAAGATCTTGTGTGGGCCCATATTTTAGGGGTAAATGACTACCAAAAAAAATTTCAAGCCATTTTGACATAGGCGGAGTCGACGTGCTTCACAGAGGTATATAGAACCTTTCGTCAAACCCTATCTATACACCTAGGTTCTCTGGGATTCTGAGGTCTATGTGCTTTCCAGTGCTGGATTGGTCTCAAACTTTTTCTCAAGACTGCAAATGCCCTGTGTGGGGCCACCGCCAAGTTTGAGATTTTTCTAAGCTGGTTTGGTGCTTTTTGCACTTTAATTGAATTTCCGCGCGAATTCAACGATTAATTATACGTTGAACTGAGTCCACCCCCGAAAAGATCTGGAATGGTGCCAAACTTTGACAAATGGTCTCTTGTGCCCTAGGTGACAAATCTCTGTGGTCGATGCAAAATTCTAGTATTTTCAATCTGTAATTCACCATATTTCATCTCACGCGGCACAAAGAAAAATGTAATAATAAAAATAATTATTAGAAAAACCTAAGATCTTGTGTGGGCCCATATTTTGGGGGTAAATGATTGCCCAAAAAATTTCAAGCCATTTCTACATAGGCGGGGTCGACGTGCTTCACAGAGGTATATAGAACCTTTCATCGAACCCTATCTATACACCTAGGTTCTCTCGGATTCTGAGGTCCATGTGCTTTCCAGTGCCGGATTGATCTCAAACTTTTTCTCAAGACTGCAAATGCCCTGTGTGGGGCCACCGCCAAGTTTGAGATTTTTCTGAGCTGGTTTGGTGCTTTTTTGCACTTTAATTGAATTTCCGCGCGAATTCATCGATTAATTATACGTTGAACTGAGTCCACCTCCGAAAAGATCCGGAATGGTACCAAACTTTGACAAATGGTCTCTTGTGCCCTAGGTGACAAATCTCTGTGGAGGTCGATGCAAAATTCTAGTGTTTTCAATCTATAATTCACCGTATTTTGTCTCACGCGGCACAAAAAATGTAATAATAAAAATAATTATCAGAAAAAACATAAGATATTGTGTGGGCCCATATTTTGGGGGTAAATGACTGCCAAAAAAATTTCAAGACATTTCGACCTAGGCAGAGTCGACGTGCTTCACAGAGTTATATAGAACCTTTCGTCGAACCCTATCTATACACCTAGGTTCTCTGGGATTCTGAGGTCCATGTGCTTTCCAGTGCCGGATTGGTCTCAAACTTTTTCTCAAGAATGAAAATGCTCTGCGTGGGGCCACCGCCAAGTTTGAGATTTTTCTGAGCTGGTTTGGTGCTTTTTACACTTTAATTTAATTTCCACGCGAATTCACCGATTAATTATACGTTGAACTGAGTCCACCCCCGAAAAGATCCAGAATGGTGCCAAACTTTGCCAAATGGTCTCTTGTGCCCTAGGTGACAAATCTCTGTGGAGGTCGACGCAAAATTCTAGTGTTTTCAATCTATAATTCACCATATTGCCAAGGGGGTCGTACCTAAATCAGCATCGTGGCCTGAACGCACAAAGCGTTGGTTTTTAGGTCATGGGGGAGGATTGGACCCAGTCACCGGGAAGCTCGTCCATGGCACAAAACTCTAAAGAACAATAGAAAGGTTGATTCAAATTCTAAAAGCTAGAGATAGTGGACTATTTTGGCCCAACAGAGAGAAAGATGAACTGACATATTCCATCAGGACTGCTGAGCATTGTGGACGAACTAGAGGCAAAGGGGCCATTCTGTGGGTGCAAGGTTTCCTTGAATGGATCGATTCGTACAGAAGCCACCAGAGACTGAAGGATGAGGAGGCAGAGAGGATCCACATCTTGTAGCAATATGTTATTGAGTCACAGAAAGCGGTGCTTGAATCACAAAGGCGAGAAAAAGAAATGCAAGCGAAAATGCAAGAGGAAGTCGCAAGGCAAGTGCAAATACAACTGAGTGCCCATAGGATTACAACAGCTCTGGGAATCAACATTAGCTCTGATTAGTTGAGAAGCAGTTGTGCTTCTACGAAGCTACCTGATGCCATAAAAGATGCAGAGCTGCGCTTCCCCATGGATGACATCACTGAACCTTTTATATCATGTGAGCTACACATTCCAAAAGATAATGGCACAGTGAAGGTGGCTATTGGTGTTGTAAACCCTATCAACCGTACCAAGACACCAAGAATCCATGGGGCAGTAGTACCAGCTGGATATGCTATCGTCTCGGTGGATAAAGCTATTGAAGATTTTAACGATGTGCCTCTTGACATTCATGGAGGTGATGGGGAGAAGACCGTGGGAGAAGCAGAGAAGTCATTCATTGCATGGCGCAAGCTCTACATCAATATTCCTGGGAAGTCGTTGCCGCACAATAGGTACGGATGAAAGTGAATGAAACAATTTTTTATTAATTTTATATTGCCTCTTAAATAACAATTGACTCATTGTCTTCTGTACGCACACAGCAGGGCCTCCCCCAACCTAAGTCCAATAGTACAATCACCAGACCAGCATAGTGCTCTGGGCGGCGGTTACGATGGGGTAGAAGACACGGCTGCATCCCCACCATCTCCAAGACGGTCTCCACCATCGCCGCCATCGCCACCAAGGCGTTCCCCAACGCTGCCTCGAAGGTCTCCAACTCTTGTTCCCCCACCTCCTCCCATGAACTAGGGAAGACGGCTGCAAACAAATAAGCCATCTGCCCCACCGACGAAGACGACCAAGAAGGCCCCCGTGAAACCAAGGCCAATTCCATAGAAATTGCCTGGTGAATGAGTAAAGAGGAGTTAGATGATGCAGTTAAAAAAACGTCGATGCATTCTTCTCAGGCACAAGGAAGAGGAAGCAGCAGGAGCAGAAGCACTTCCACCTACCTCCAGCTAAACTAAGGCGGATGGTGGAAGCTGAGCAGAAAAAGAGGCAGCAAGCTCATAAGCCCTCGCCACCATCAGACTTTGACCGCACTCTTAGCAAGATAATCAAGAAAGCTGCTAAAGCAGGGAAAACTATTGCACAACTCGGAGAACAAGAATTGTAATCAGTCCCTCCTCTAGTTATTGCTAATGAATATGGTTCAAACATAGATATGCTGGATATGATGGAAATACCTGCTGATAAAGAAGTGGATATGGCAAAACTTGCTAACTTTTATGCTATGAGTGGTATCGACCTTGGCGATTTCCTCTTCGAAAGTGCGTCGGTAGCGGATGAATGGCAGAAATATGAGCATGGCAGGAGTCTATGGAATCCTAAGACCATCAATGAACTAGGTACACAATTGTTCAAGCTAAACACCTTATACCTCGATGCGTGTCACCGGAAAGAGTTCTATATTTCTGTCAGAATCAAAGACGACCATTGGTTCCGTGGCGATGACGTTATGTACATTGAGTTAGCTGAATTACACCAACTAGTCCACCAGAACTCTCTCAACAAGACTCTCATCAGCTGCTATTGTCTGTAAGTGATTCTTTCTACTAATTAATAATAAGTCGCTACATATGTACATGTCTATGTTTATTATCCTCACTCTATATATATGATGCAGGTTTGAGATGGGAGAGTGCAAAAAGAGAGGGTGTATTGATATTGGTTTCATTGATCCACATATCGTATTCAAAAACCCTAAACCCCAACCAACATGGAAAGCAGAAACGGAGGCCAATATCAAGATGTTCTTAGAGAAGCAACGTGACAAGAAATGTATACTCTTCCCCTACAACTTCAGGTAAGTATTCATAATGTTGACGATCGTGTATCCATATATATATGTTCACTGTACCTGTGAGCTAATTAATGAGTGTTAATGGACATGGCAGTGAACACTAGATATTGATGGAACTTGATCTGGAGAAAGGTCTTCTAGGCATATGGGACTCGATGAGAAAAGATCAAAAAGAGTTCTAAGAGATGATAGATATTATTCAGAGGTAATTACAGTCTCACTAGCAAAACTATTCCAGTCTCTCTGCATGCAAATTAATGGTCCAAATATTTTTTATGTTATTTGGTAGTTGTTGGGAAAAGGTCTGTCAGGAACACCATATGAAACGCAAAGTGCCACTGAAAGTAGTGCTATACAAAGTAAGTACTATATACCTACCTTAGTTCAATTTCCCTATGCTCGGATGATGATGAATCTTTTTCTCGTAAAGTGGGTTCTGCTGTAGCCCTAGGGGACCAATCTCTGTGGATACCATGTTTGCGAGTTCATGAGAGTGTGATAAAAAAGAACTAGTCTAGAGGAAAAAAGGGTAAGTGTACACATATATATATATTCTTCATACATATATTTATATATATATATATATTCGTGATAGATACAATTTATTTATCATTATTCTTGATACATATATATATATATATACTAATATACTTTTTCTTTATCTCATATCTCAAATTGAAGACTCGTTGGTTGAAGGAAAAAAACCCTAGACACACACCATCTCAAAGCAATCCAAGAGACAATAGGTGGATTTCTGAATGATCAGGTCTTAACTCCCGGCGGCGAGTTTTACTATGACCCAAATATGTGATGATGAAAGCCAAATTTCATATTGATCCAAAGAACATGTGATGATGAAATGTACAATTAATGCAAACTTTACATGTGACGATGAAATGTAATATTATGTTTTAGTTTACTTTTACTTGTGTTGCTTGCGTGCATTGATTGAGCGAAAACTTTACAGTACGCGCGCGTATATGTATATTACTTTGCAGCGAATAATGCATATTCGAAAACTAAATTAAAACAAAAAAGAATCATCAATTGAAATAAGCAGGAAAAGAAAAAAAGACCCTTTAGTCCCGGTTGATAATACCAACTGGAAATAAAGGTGCTAGCCCAGGCGCTGGCATGGCTACCTTTTTAGTCCCCGTTGGTATCACCAACCGGGACTAAAGGTCCACTTGTATTCCCGGCTACTAACCCTTTATTCCCGAACTCCTATTCCCGGCTGCGTAACCGGGAATAAAGGGGGTTGGCAGCCAGGAATAGAAGCCTTTTTTACTAGTGTTGGTGAATCTGAGCCACTTGAGGTATCACCATCATTTGCTAGCATAAAAAAAGATAAATTAAGTATCAAAGCATGGAAGGGAAAACACAACATGTTAAACAATAATAAAATAATCATATTAGTTTAATTGGAACCATTACATGTGTACTGACTTTTACCATTCAAATCTCACGTATAATTTGTTACTGAACATGCGTGCTGTCTAGTTCCATATGTAAACAATCTTTCTATTGAGGCATGTGTTTCAATCAAGAAGGTTGGATGCATCTAATCAACCACGCAAGTTTGTATCTTGAGATTGTAGTTCATGCATCTAATCAACCACACAAGTTTGTAGCTTGAGATTGTAGTTCATCACTAAAAGAGGTATTCACTAAATTACCAGGGCTATCCCATCAGTCCTAGTTTGAGTTGGATTCAAATGAAATTCCGCATGAGAAGATTTAACAGGAGGTGAAAAATGAACTTAGTGTCGCACAGCAATAAACCAACTTATTATATCTATATTAACTAGTATTGCGTGCTATGCATGCTAAGGATCATGGGCATTTGGTCTGGTTAATCATCTAACTACGAATACTCTTGAAACTTTTATTTGTAAAGTTAACTCTTTGCTTACTTATCTGGTGCTCACAAATTGAGTAAAAGTCATAATACAAGCCAAATAATTAAAGGCCAAAGTATAATGTTGCCATTTTATCTCAAACTAAGCACATCAGATTTAAAGCTTCCATGTAAGATACGATATTTCAGTATCTTTTGTTGTATAGAAAATTTGCAAACAACCCCTGAGAGTTTTCATCAAATTTTGTGATAGCAAATACACCATCATTCCCAATGCACAAAAAGAAATGAGAAGACCGTTAGAAGCAACAATGCAAAGTTTAAGTAGCAAAAAACAAAATATGAACTCTTGATAACCAACCCCAAACTATCTTTGATGTCATGTAAGTATTTGCAAATTTTTAGAACATAAATAAAGTAATAAGAACTCAAGCAGGTGGCACACAACTATGCAAGAATTATGATAATAACAACAAATGTAGGAACTTACAGTCATCTATATTTCGATCCTGTTCCATTTCTGGTGCTCGCCTAGACCGAGATGATCCTATGGGCTCCTGATAAGGCTTCTCATTTACTATTAATCTTTTACGTAAACTTTCATGCTGCCATAGAAAAGAAAAATTAATCAATTATATACTAGAATTACCTCTGCAGTTTTCCACTGCTACTCTTTATAGTCATTAGATTTGATTTTGTGCACTATGATATATATGCTCTGCGATATATACTATTGACTACTAGAATTTTTATTACAATATACCTAAAGTGCTGGAAGTGTACAATATATGTTTTTGAAAACTAAATAGTTTAAAGTTATATTATTCTAATATTGGAAAGTTTAGAAGCAAACATGTTGAGAACGTAAACTTTTTGTGGGTGGTGGGAGTATAAGAAATCTTATCGCCAAAAAACCAAGACCATAAATAAAATTACCACTACAAAACATTAAGTGAAACTTGATTTCCATAACATTGTTGGCCCATAAATAATTATTACCTAGTTACTTATTGCTGATGGTAATGGTAAAAGAAACTAGGTAACAAGTAACAGAAAGAAATGCAAATATGAATTTGGAAATTAGGAAAGACAATTGTGGATCAATCCAGTGGCACGGGAACAAATTTCACTACCTTTGTTTCTGGATGGTAATGTCCAAAATGCAAGCAACTAGGAAAAAGTATGTCATGCAGATTTTCATTCGATAAACAAAAAACCAAGAGAACAATTACCATATCTGCAGATATTTCAAAAGAGTACAGATCATGAACACTTGTCCTTTGAATAAATGCATGCCTGGATACCTTTCCAGTTTCTAGGAAGGATAACGCAGATTTCAGTGTGCAGAATGTGTAGGAACTAGCAGGATCTGTGTAATACTGCATGATAAGACAAAATAATGATTCCTAAATCAAGCAATCTTCATTTATTTAATGGTAAAAATCATTATTCATGAGCCATATTATTTACCGGATCTCTCCTGATCAATCCTTCCTTTTTCTTTCTATATACTATTTCTTTTACCCAACCTTCAGGCAATCTACTTGGTCAGATGTCCACTTTTGCAAGTATCTACAAATATGCCAAAAGAATAAATAGAAAAAACGTCAAACACTCAAAAGATGTAATGTGTTATTTGAGTTGAACAATGTTCTAGCAAGAGACACACGTTGTCTTCAGAACTTGTGTCACATTGTCCATTGGTGTCGTACCCAGAGACCTTCGCCTCATTGACATAGAGTAGTACATCTTGCTTTGATAGCAATCGCACACCAGTGATTGAGTGGACATAAAACTACAATGAAACCATAAGGACTATCAATAGTAGCCATCAATGTATACTAAAATCATTAGTACACAAAATTGTTTGCACTTGATCCTCCATTTCAAAATTAATTCAATTACTTCTAAGACCTGATGATAACATATATATAACTTTATTTATAATAAGTTTTATGGATCAAAGCTGGACAATGGATAGTATATACATAATAAATAAGTTTCCTAAATAAAAACAATAATTAAGTTTAAGAATATAAAGATGCAATGATCTCATGTAGTGATATTCCTTACATACCTCCACTCTAGTTTGCTCCTCACCGGGGTGCAATTACGTACTCAGAATCTAGCTATTCCATATTATCCTCTTCTATAATTCAAAAATGTTCAATGTATTTGTTTATTAATTGGAAAAAAATTTTGTACTGAGTTTCTTGTTTGAATGTAACAATTTGCACACAAATAGCAGAATGTTACAATGAGAGATAGCTTGTTTAATTGCAATTATTAGTTACTATGAGAGCCTCAAAGTAATGTAAAACCAGCAACATATATAATATAGCAATGGTACCAACTAACTAAACTTGTGGCTATATCCCTTGTACATCTTGTCTGTCTTCTCCCCACCAGCTCTTATCTCCATCACCCACCCATTTGGAAGCCATTCGTGTTGTCTTTGAATATGCAAGCATAATGCACAAACAAAGAATTGTAATAACACGTCTAAAATAAAAAGTTGGTCCTACATAAAAAAATTGTAGTTAGGCACCTGAATTTTGTTTTCTACACCACGTTCCTTCGATTCCAGGATACGCTCATCTGTCCCAGAAAAAAGGTATTCCAATACTTCCGACTTCATGGTGAATGTGTAATTTGATATGGGAGACGTATAGTACTGCATGCAAAATAATTCAAAGGTTCAGAGGAAATTCATAAATTTGAATAATAGGAAAGTCTGGTTTACAGGTGACATTCCGTACAGCACAATTACTTGTTGAATCATATACAAGCACTATTCCTATTGTTTGAGAAACATACTCGAATAATGGTGCCATCTTCAGCGCAGTAGATCTCCATGATCCATCCATCAGGGAGCCAATCTGGCGGCTTTGCTAATGCCTCAATATCCTCCTCTTCCAGATTAGTTGGTTCCTTTGCCTCCGCATCCGATATCATAGTAATAGGTTTGTCCCCCATTTTTTGAGGGTTTGGCTACAATCTACTTATGCTTACCTTCTAGCTTTGTATCTATCAAAGGATTGCTTCAACGATGGGTATTTATACTAATCTTCCTATCCATCTGGTGCTAGCTGGCATCCACCATAGGTTGGAAATTGACTGGTTGTTTGGTAAGGAACAACTTAATGATTCATTTTCAAGATTTAACAGATAGTGTCACGCCTAGCTCATTTAGTGTTGTAGATACTACAGATTTGAAATGCAGATTGCATTATTGATACACAAAATGTAAAATAGGAAGGAGGGTGAGCCAACATCATATGTAACGCCTAGCTCATTTTGTGTTGTAGATACTGCGGATTTGAAATGCAGATTGCACTGATAATACACAGAATGTAAAGTAGGAAGGAGGGTGAGCCAACATCATGTTGTGCGTCTTTATGGTAGGCAAGTGGCAGAACAACTCATAATGTGTAAAGCCTAGCTCATTCAGTGTTGTAGATACTGCAGATTTGAAATATAGATTGCATTATTGATATACAGAATGTGAAATAGGAAGGAGGGTGAGCCAACATCGTGTTGTGGATCTTTAAGGTAGGTAAGTGGAAGAACAACTCATAATGATGCTAGCTGGCATTCTATGTACATAGCTGCACTACAAAGAATACTATGTTTGACCACAGAATGAATCTGAACTTGATGTGGTTAGTGTCTACCTTTCCTGACCACGATTGTAACATAGTTTCAGCCACCTTTTTTGCCTCTTAATTAATATTGGTATGAAGACGTGATGCTCATGGACAGGCCAAAAACAAAACTATCACATAAACATTATAGCTGGGCCTAGGCATGATGAGATGTATCATATAGATTACTTAACCCCTTTTTTCATGATGTCTCATGAACTTGATACTAAACTGTACTCAGTGCAATCTGATTGGTTGTTGTAAGTTGTAACATAGAAAATGACCATGAATATGTAATGTTAGAACAAATATATGAATTTTTATATTAAACTAGTGGAATTTCACGTGCAGCATGCACGTGTCTATAAAAAATCCTCTATACAATACAAGACTAACAATGCTAGACGTACATGGACCTTGAAATAGGCATACAAATTAATCAAAATTATCATGCCATAAATTTATTGTAGCACCCAGTTTTAAGAACAAAACCAGATACACACCATATGTGAGCCCAGAAAGTCAAATCTCACATATAGCTACAAATAATGGTAGTATAAAAAGACAATGCTCAATATATAACGTACTTAGTATAAAGGATATAACCTTAGACAGCAAACAACAGAAAGACAACTCTGATCTTCGGGTGAAAGACTCAAATTCCACAGGAACATCTGACTTGTTGATCACAAGCCTAATTCCTCCAAACTCTAGCAATCTGGTATCCATCCAGGATTTTTCCAAAGATTTAAAAAGTAAAACAACCATAAGTACATGTTGTACTCAACAAATATAACATGTGGTTCATGAGGCTCAAAAGGTGTCGCACCCAGTTTTAAGGATAAAACCAGATATACACCATATATGAGCCCAGGAAGTCAAATCTCACATATAGCTACAAATAAGGGTAATATCAAAAGACAATGTTTAAATACATAGCGTAATAGTATAAAGATTATAACCTCAGAGTATAGACAGCGGAAAGACAACTCTGATCTTTAGGCGAATACTCTAAATCCATAGGGACAACTGACTAGTTGATCACAAGCCTAATTCTATCAAACTCTAGCAATCTGGTACCCATCCGAGTTTTTTATCCAAATAATTAAAAAATAAAGCAAGCGTAAGTACATGTCGTACTCAACAAATATAACATAGGGTTCATGAGGCTCAAAAGGCTAACACTGGTTTAACTGCGATTAGCTTTTAAGGAGTCATCTTTTAGCAATTGAGTAGCAATAAGTTTATCCACAAGCCCATAAACACATGATCAGGTAAACATGAATAATGAATTGCATAAATAGTAATCATTAATGAGCATATTCATCATCAGTATCATTTGTGTTCATCATCGTTAATCATTAGTGATCATATATTCCGTAAGAGTTCTAAGGCCACCCGTGACCGTGAGCACGGCTGATATACCAGTTTTACACTCTGCAGAGGTTGTACACTTTCACTGTGAGTCGTGATTTACCCTTTCACCCGAGGTAGCTAATCTCTTGACCCACTTCCAAGGAAGGTTGGTAGGGTTCACTATGAATCCTTTCAAAGGTTCGTCTAACAATTAGAGCCATTAGACTCACTCGACAAACAGATATAGGAACCCCCTGTCGAATGGAATAATGACACGGAACCTATACACATAAGAGTAGAGGTTGTCCTATACCCGATTCGTCAAGCCATTCTTACGCCATAAAGGTAACCTCTAACAAGCTAGAAAAGGTCCTCATACTGAGCTAAAGCCAGAGCCATGTAGCCCTCATAGTTGTACTGTAAGTCCCGAATGATCACTTACAGATAAGTCCTTAGGGAGAAGAATCTAGAACACCATAATAATAGCCCAATGCTCTAGCCCACTTGTTCCATATTGCTAAAAGGCATCTTTTAATTTTTATTGCATATACCATTAGTCAAGTTACAAGAGCATAGTTGTAGTTGAGCACTAGCATCATACTATCCAATGCAGTACCCCATAGGTATCAAGGCACAAGGTACAAAGTACTAGGAAATCCTTAGTGGTAATCAAGGTAGACACATGCAATATGAATTAAGTGATTAAAGGTGTATAGGACAACAAGAAAGATCTCATGTTATACTTGCCTTAAACTTAGATCCTTCTTCGAGTCCAAACCTTCAAAGATCTGCTTCTTGATTCATCACGTAAAACTCACCAACTGGACAAGATCATAAAGCACCACACAAGCATCCATACAATAATACCCAAAGCAAACAATAGATCTAATTTAGAATAGTACACCAATCATAGAAAAATAAGTAAAAGAGTTTGAGACACGATTCTACGCATCGCTATGAACACACAGTCGTGAGAGACACGCTAATCAGAGTTATGGTTGAAAAGATACAACTACCGAAAGATTATCTTTATACGTGGAAAAGAAAACTATAGGCTTCATTTTTAACTATATAAATTCATATATATAAGATATTTTATAAATAATATAAATTGAATCAAATCAAATTTAGATTTAAATTATAAAACTAAAGTAAAACAAATCATATTTTATTTATAAAATCCAGTTGCATAATTATTATTTAAATTAGAGTTTAAACCAAGAAATTCCAGATGTAGTGACATGATAAACATTGTCACTAACGCGTAGATGTCAATGTAATGAATCTAGCACAACTTGAATGGGTCAATTCGGAACTAAAAAGTAGAAGATATGAATTAAACAAGATTTTCTTTAATAAAATAATAGATTAAATCTAACCTTGAATTTTAAAAGTTAAAAACATATCTAACAGTAATATGAATATGTAGATTATGGAATTACGAACCTAACGCAAGTTGAACGGATCAAATCGGTGTTAAAACGAAGATTTTATGGCTAAAACAAGGTTAGTGGCAAAACTGTAAATAGTTGAAACCTAATTTTTGAATTTAAATAAAATCTGGTTTTAAGCCGATCCACGGACTGCGGGCATGATTTGAACAAAACACAGGGTCCTTTTGAAAGAATCTAGGGATGGCGGGTTGAGATCTAAATAGTTACAAGGGTCTTTTTGCAAATTTCGCAACGAAGGGGTATCTTCTAATCTCGGCCATCGGATCGAAATCAGACGGCCAGGATTGATTTGGGAGGGAAAAAGAGGACGCCAGTTGGCCGATGGCGAGGTCCGATGGCGGCGCCATGGCCGGAGCGGGTGGTGCTAGCGATTCACGGCCTACGGACCACCACTTAGCGAACCAAGAGCACGAGGAGAGAGGAGATCAAGGCGAGCTCGGCTAGATACCTTACCAAGGCGCGGAGCGGGCGGAGGCGGCGTAGCGCACGGCGAGGTGGACGGCAATGGCAGTGGTGCTAGGTTTGCAGTGGCTCAGCTTGGCGAGGGCGGCGACTGGTGTTAGAGGGTTAGGTGGAGGCGGCGTGGCTTGAGGCGGCTATTTAAGGACGACTTCAGCGTGCGGCGCAAGGCAAGGAAGGAAAATGGTGTGGGCGCGGACTCCTAGGCAGCGACGGCGGAATCCGAGTGGGTCATGACCGGAGGTGGAGGATAGAGCTGACAAGGCGGGTCCACCAATCAAATAGACAGAGGGGAAGATGAGGCGGGGACACTGTTTCCGCACAGCATAGCTACTGGGCCGTGGCTGTGGTCTGGGCCGGCCTAAGAGCGGGCCTACGAAAAACGAGAAGCAAAGCTGGGCCACGCGGGGAGGAAGAGCTAGGCCTGCACGCTGGCTTGGGCCGAAGCGTCAGCGGACAGAAGGAAAAGGTAGTGGGCCTGCGCGGAAGGAAGAGAAGCAGGCCGGGCTGAGCAGAGAAGGAGAGGAGAGAGTTTTTCCTTTTTGTTTTTCTCATTCCAACACCAATTCCAAATATAAACCAAATCAAGTTTGAATATGGGTTAAAATACTCTTTTCAATTCAAATAAACATGAGAAATTTTTGTAAGTTTTCAAAAATATTTTCTTCACAACTTTTTAAACTCTTTTATTTTCAATTTTTTTCTTTTCTTTTATTTCAAAGCTAATTTCAAAAGCATTTCAAAAGCGATTTTGAATTCATTTTGAATTTTGAATTCAACCATTCAACTCAATAAATCAAATGTAAGGGCATGTATGCACAAACATGTTTCTAAACCTTATAATAAATTTTAATTTTATGAAAAATTTTATTTCCTATGTTTTAATGAGCACAAAAATCCAAAATTAAATCTTTTTAACCCTATTTCAAAAAGAGCAATTTTTAGGGTGTTACATTTATCAACAGTCTAATATAACAAATCCTTGTATAATGAATGGTCAAAATTAACATAAAAATTGCAAGTTGTATTACCCTTTATTATAATCATGAACAAATTATCATTACTTTAAATGGCTGCCATGTCATGTATAAAATCAAAGACTAAAAAATATGTAAACCACATGCTAGAAACATAAAGATTACCAATAATATTTTCTGCATAAGCAAAATCATTATGTTCTCCCGGTAACCTGATGAACAACAACTCACATCTGAAGCAACCACCTGGTCGCAGAGGTTCAGTGAAATCACCTCCGAATAATTAGTGCGTGCAGTGGCCATGCGTGACAGGCTTGAATTATGGACATCTCGCATACATCCTATCTTACATTACCTATGGAAAATGAGGACCGGACATAGAGCTCTGAGTGCCTTACTGATGGGGAATGTGACCAATAAACACCACCCAAAATGCTATGAAGAAGAAGTGAGAATTTTCGAGCATGAGCCCACCTTCACATTGATTGAGTTGCTCTAGTGAGGGCGCGAGTGTAGCCTATAGACAAGTTTTGTGATCAAAACAATAGTCTAGCATGTGCAGAACTTCTTTGTTTCATCGCGGCTCACCAACATTAGATGGATTTCTGAAAAACCATTACAAATTTGTTAGTGTTTATTTAATAGAAATCAATCAACAATACAAATTTTTTATCACTAGATAGGAATTTATCAGGCTAAACCAAGATCATGAAGCTCAAATTATTTTCCTAAATACGTTACTCGATCAAAAAATTGCATGCCCCGATGCTTATGTCATGTCAAAACAGTTCAAAGCTCAGTATCATTTCTTGAGGCTTCGCTAGTGATCCTCCATAGTGATAGCCAATTAGCTAGTAAACTTATGAACGCGATGGCGAGTCCTCCATGATCCTCCTAGTAACGGCTAATAATGCAGAAATTAAACAAGAGAAGCAAGAAGCAATCAATCCAATGTTATGTCAAGGTCGCGGTGCTTGGGGTGATTTGGAACTCGATCACCTGTCTCTTCCCTCTTGTTGAACTGACGATCATTTTCCCATTCTGGCCACAGTGCAACATGAGAGATTAGTCGCGAAATGTCACCACGTATGAGGCAGACAACCAGTGAGGCAAAAACATGAAGTGGTGGCAGGAGGCCATGAGCAAGTACTACAAAGGAAAAACATGCTAGCTTATTATGCATGCTCAATGCACAAACTAAAAAGATTAATGATGATTGAAAAACCAATGGCATCACCTTCAATGCCTGAATGTCGCCTCTAGAATAGTTGCTGATGTTCCCTTCGGGCGCGTGCATGTAGTCTCTATGCCGACATGTATGGTCATATATCACCTACGAGGACTGAATTGAGGACTATATTGGACGACACTAACCTAGATGATGATGTGTAACAACCTAGGTTTTCCCATAACAAAAAATCCCAACTTAAAAAATTTTCTAACAAAACCCATGCATGGTGAGTGTGCATACTAGGAAACCACCCTTGTAGTTGCACAAGTAGATCCCTAGTTAGCATGGTTAAGCATTTGCATATTTAAACAACATGTGAGTTGCATCTTCTTATTTTATGTGATGTAATAAAATCAACTAAACATTTTCACCAAACTTGTTGTGTGTGTGTTGCAGATCCTTGGCTTTGACCCTAATACCCTAGTTGACCCCTAGTGGACCCCATAGGGATGTGTACATGCTTGGCAACACATGTATACATGCATAGGTGCCCAAGGTGTAAATAGAAATAGAAAAGGGATTAGAAAAGGGGAGAAAAAGGAAAGGCCAAAGCAGCCCAAGCCACCAGAGCCATCCAAGCTCGTGGCACGGCCACCCATGCCCATAGCTCGCTGCTGCCAACCTAGCTCGTGGCCCAGCTCCATGCTCACCCTCACCCGTGCCCCGCATGTGGCTGAGCTGGCCCAGCAAGCGGCCCAAGTCGCGCCTGCCCATGTTGTGACACACAGTCGTCATCTTCTCCCCTGCCGCTGATAGCCTAGCCCCGCCTGTCATCCCCAACCCCCGCCAATCCTCTACTTTTCAAAAAGCAGAGCATCGGTGACTGGGGGAATCTCACGGTCCCCCATACGCCCTAGCCATCCGCGCCCCTAGCCATTGTGCTTCAACGAGCAGATGCATGCCATGTCCATAGCCCCAGCGCGCCTCGCTTCCCCAGCCAGCATTGCGACTTGCATGACGTTGCCGCGGACCCACGCCCCCTGACACCGCTCGTCCTCGCCTTGACCACTAGGGATTCAAAATTGGAGGCGCCTACACCCAAGCAACCACCCCATGCTCCCAAAACCCTAAGCCAGAGCCCTTGATCGCCCTCCATGCATCCCCTTTCCCCTCCAAAAATCGTTCACTGGCCACCATGGCCAAGCTCAGGCTATAAAAGCCTTGAGCTGGTGCCCCAGAGCTCTTTCGCCACCCCGCTACCACTGGTTGCTTCACCAACCACATGCCAAGCTAGAGAAGAAAAGGGAGAAGGAAGAAGAAGGAAGGAGAAGGAGGAAGGGAGGAGCCCTAAGCCATCGGAGCCGCCGGAGCAGAGGACACCTCCATGATTAGCTACACCGACGTCGCGGTTCTTCCAGCACTGCCCAAACTCGCCACTGCCTCAACTTGCCACCATAGCCCTAGCCTATCTACCCTGCCATTGCTGGTGAGCACCCAGAGACCCCATGCTCGCCGCCATGGACACACCATGCCACATCGCCGTGTTCTCCCCCTTGGGAGGGCCAAAGGCTGGCCTTTTTGCTGTTGTGTTGCACTACACACACATGCACACAAGTCAAGGCTTGGCCTTGCCAAGCCACTAGTGCTCAAGAACACCTGCACCAACACATTGCATCTACCGTGGTCGTGATGGTCAGCGTCCGCCACGTCGCCGCCTTGTTCTGGCCACCTCACGCCGATAGAGTCAGGAGGGATGCCTCGGCAAGCTTCACCTCACTGAGGGACACGTCATGTGCTAGATGGAAGAAGAAGAAGAAGAGAAGCCCCGAGGGCCACTGGTCATGTCTGCCTCACCAGACCGCCACGCGCCTATGTCGCCGCTGTGCTGGGGATGATCCAGCCAACTACAGCCACCTCGCAAGACGAGGGCAGGCCATCGAGCTTTGTTGAGACCCCGCACACCTCACCGTGTAGCTAGTTGAATAGAAAGCCCCTACCTTGCCTTGTTTGGCCATAGCCGCAAGCTCACCAGAGCTCCACTGTGCACCTCGCCACGGTGCGGACTCCGCCGCCCTTTTTGGTCACCACAGATAGGCCGATCAGCCTCCCCATGACCCCAATTGAAGGAAAAGAGCCACTTTTGGCTCCGATCGTGGTAGTAGCCACCTCGCTGTAGCCATCATCGCCGCCGAGCTGATGCCGCCATGGCCAACCTCACTGGAGCCCCTAGAGCTTCATCTAGTTCCCTACCGTGCCCACTGGAGCACCAGGAAGCTGAGGACCCCTGCCGGAGCCATGCCAAGCCCTGGATGCCTTCACCATTGTTCCCACTCCACCATCCATTGCCATGGTGTCCTTGCCAGCCACCTAGGACCCCAAGCCACTGCCTTTATGCCCTTGGCAAGTTCACCGTGAGCACGCGAAGCCGTAGAGCCTTCTAGCAGCCCCGCCGAGTTGCCCTAGCGTAAGAACGCGCTAGCTCGCTACAAGTGAGGAGCGTCGCCATGAGATAGAGAGAGGGAGCCGATGCGCCGCTCAACCTAGTCTTAGCTAGGTCAATGTTGACCATTGACCAATCAATGCTGACCGTTGACCTGGTCCCACCTGTCAGTGGCCCGCTAAGCCCAATCTGAGCTAGGTCAATGTTGACCATTGACCAGTCAACGCTGACCATTGACCTAGTCCCACCTATTAGTGGCACGCGCCACTTCGACCAATCCCGTGCTACAACGTGTCAAGCCCTGGATTTTCCATTTCTTTTTCTTTTTCAAAATAAGATTTAAACTTGGATAATTCATAGAATATTCATATGACTTCAGAAAAATATAAAACTAGAGTCCATTTTTTCTAAAAATGAGCTATATGTCATAGGCTTATGTTTGAGTATATTTGGATCTTTTGAATTTCTGTTGCTTCTTTGTGATCATCTATAGGAGTCGCTTATTGCGTCTATATGTCTCGTTTGATATACCCAGAGGAGCCGCAAACTGAGGAGCATGACCCCGACTACACTAAGGAGCTTGAAGATGACCTGCTAGGAGCCACGTCCCACCCAACCTCATAGAATTCTATTAGACATGATATAATGTAGATGCTAGTGCTTTATTTTATGCAAATGATCTGTGATAGGTTGCATGGTAGAATTGCTTGTGAGCCATTACCTTGTCGCAACCTATACCCCTGCACACCCGCTGTTAGGCTAGATGCTCGCTTACTTACTTGCTATTGCTTCTACTACGCATTATATCTATGATGTGATGCTTGGAGGATGGTTGTTTGTGAGTGGTTAAGGCACTTGGTGCCGACAATATGGTAACAACAGGGGAGATCTTGGCGTGCGTCTTGGGTGTGTGGTGAGGGTTGAGTCGATTAGGCAAGATCTTATGATGAGTCATTGGATGAGTCTTGCTGGGGGGTGACCTAGGCATCCCCTATGAGAGGTACCTATGGTAGGTGCATGTGAGATGAGATCCTAGGGTGGAGTGTCTTTGTGGGATGAAGCCTCGGGATGGAGGTGTCATCAAGGCATGGGGCATTGGTTGGCACCTTGTGAAGATATCCTATCTAGTCCCCCTAAGGACTGGTATGTCGAGAGAACTGGATCATAGGATCCTACGTGCGCGGCACTCATTCCTGAATGGGCGGGGGACGGATGCTGACTAGCTAGGATGCTACCACTACTACTAGGTTGGAAGTGGATAGTGTAGGGAGGTACGAGCGTGTGACCCACACCCTCCTAAGACAGCATAGTGACCTAGGGCTGAGTGGTAGGGTGGCATTGCACCGGTTGGAAGGTAGCCTAGTATTAGCCTAGGCGGGGCACCGCCGATGATGGTGATCTTGTGGTTCTAAGTGTACATGCTTTGCAGAGTTGATCGATCTATACATATAGCCGCATCCTTAGATATGGAAATTCCTATGACCTACACTTCCCTTGATTAGTGAGTGGAGTCCTTTCTTCTCTCCTCCTGGGTTCTTGTGTTGGATTCTGGCTTTGGCTGATGAGGCAAGGCATAAGAGGGAGTCATCCTTGTCACCTAGAGAGTGTGAGAGTGGTGAGATGTGTGTGATGGGGATGGGAGAACATGTGGATGAGATGGGTTAAAACTTGATGTATTATTATTAAAACTTGACATACTCATATAGGAAACTACTGCCACAAATAGGTCTTTTGCTCTACCCTTGCATTCCACTACCACAAAGCAAACGCAAAGCATAGGGTGGGAGCCAGTGGCTAGTACAAATTGTATTGATAATTGTTTGGCAGGTCCCAAGTCTGAGTATGACTTCTAGGGAGACGGTTGGGAGGATTTGAGGTCTTGTTCCTGCGCTCAAGTTTGGTTCATGAAGATGGAGTCGACGCCCGCTGCTGTTCTACTTGATGCTATTCTAGTTGTTTCATGCCCTGAGTGATTCCACCAAGTGGCGATCTAATAACAAGTAAACCTTGATATTTGTACTCTCTTTAAGACATATATTCGATGTATGACTATGATCTCAACTGTTATTTGATAATGTGATGGGATGATCGCCTGGGACTATCATGTTATACTTCGAATCTGTGGATTTCCCTTTGAGGAAATCAGGATTGTTTCAGTTGGTATTAGAGCCATACTTGAGCCCAGGACAAGACCCATACTTGAGCCCAGGACAAGACCCATAGGTTTGGATGATAGAATTAGGAGTGGAACTTGTCTTTTTTGGTTATATGTACTGACCTTGCATCTTTTTATGTATGGCTTACCTCTTTTTCTAATCTGTTGATCCCCTTTTTGGACCGATTTGTAGATGGTACCCATAGTCGAGCTTCCCATCGACGGTCTGAGCTACAAGGGTTTTGCTCATGTGCTCTATGACGTCCTTGAGGAGCTTGGTGTTCCTACTGAGCAGGTCAAGTATGTCTGTTGAGGTGAGCCAGGACCCGATGGACTATAGGGCCACATCATCATCCACCTCAGGGTTCCTACAAGTGAGACCCTACCAGAGCTACACGCCTTCTAGGAGCTATAGGTGGAGACCTCCATCGTAGGTTTTGTCTAGTCCGTTTTGCATTTGGCCCTTCACCGCGTGATGCGTGACGCACATGAGCACCTCCGAAGGGGACTGTACTACTTGCTTCCTAAGCCCTGGACCTCACCCAAAGTACTAGGAGGTAGGTCTTGGCCACTGAGTAGACTATCTATGCCAAGGAGGGCCCTTGCCTTCAGGTGTCTAGATAGTATATCCTCTACCAGGACAGGTACATTATGGAGGTCGAGTCATAGAACTGTCGATACTAGGACATGCTGTCCTAGGCTGATGAGGCCTTCCGAGAGGAAGAGAAGGAGGAGGTACTCAAGGAGACCATCCGTGTGGAGCATGAGGGCTACGACTGCATGGAGGCCTACTACAAGGCACATGAGAGCAAGCTGAAGGAGGAGATTGCAGATATGAGAGACAAGGCTAGAGACTTTGGGCTCCACAATGACTACTTAGACTACAAGGTGTACGGCTTGAGGATGCCCTCAAGCTCAAGAAGAGGTGCCTGGGGGATCACACTAAGAGGGAGAAGAGGTATGGCTTCAGGAAGATGATGCTGGAGAGCCATTGCAACATGTTGGAGAGGGAGGTGATTCAGGTAAGCGTTAACACCGCTCACAACCAGTGTCACCTCATTGAGTACATGAAGTACACAGAGTTCCAGAAGGATAGGGTAGACATGATAAGCCAGGCATGGGTTGACACCGACATCAGGTGAGTCAAGGAGTTTAAGGAGATGCATAAGTTCCTACCACTTGAGTCGTGTAAGAGGCCGCACAAGGAGTCCTTCTGGGTTGAGCCCACTAAGCTCAATCTAAAGGCATGCCCATCTGAGGACTACCTCGAGGCCCCAAAGACCAAGCAGTTGGAGGATGCCCTAGAGTACATCTCGAGGATGCACCATACTAATGCAGAGCTCTAGGAGATGGATGCTAGCACTTCACCACCACCTAGTCAGAGTTAACTTCCTAGTGATGCTCTAATAATGTAGTAGTCATAGTGTTCATGATTAGCCCTACGTAGCTATGAGACATGACTCACTTTTAGGAGTAGAGTAGAATGTCCCTCTTTTGGAGCCTACCTATGTGTAGTGTGATTTCCTATGAGTCTTCTAGTGTAGCTGCTGGAGACATCACCATGTAATAAACTCATGAAATGAATGCTTGGATCTTCATGCTTCTTATGGTTGTTCTTGCTTCTTTGTTTGAGTGTATGGCTAGAATTAAATTGCTAATGAATCACCTAACCACTTGATAATAACTTGTGACCTAACATTCACAACAAAGATGTCGTGTCGCCTAGCCTCTCAAAACATCTGAACCATCGCTCCTCATCCCCCGTGCCCATTGGCCATGCTCATGGTCATGGCTATGGCCATGGACGAGGATACGCTGCCACCCATGCTACCCTCAACCTTGAGGAGGAGGTATCGCCTACTGGAGAGCAGCACGTGGAGGAGACCATCCTAGAGGAGCAAGGCATAGCTCAGGCTAGGGGTAAGGATGCTCCACCTAGGGGCAACAATGCACCACCACCACCACCTCTTCTATATGAGGTGATGGACTGCTAGATGCGTCTAATGGAGAAACTGGCTAAGAGGCTATTATGCCGCAATGGAGGTCCGCCCAATGACCTCCAAAGGAAGCTAGAGGGTTTCCGCAAGCTGAGGCCTCCTACCTTTGATAGCTCTGACAACAACCCCATTGCTGCCGAGGACTAGCTGCGGGAGATAGAGAAGAAGCTGGACCTAACCACTTGCTCCGACGAGGAGTGTGTTGGAGTCACAACCCACTAGCTCACTGGCATCACACATGCATGGTGGGACAGCTACTGTGACACCCACGCCAACCCCACGCACATCACATGGGAGGGGTTCACCGAAGTCTTTCGCGAGCACCACATGCCTGAGTACGTTATGGATGCCAAGGTGGAAGAATTCTGCAACATTTCTTAGGGGTCCCAAAAGATTCAAGAGTACGCCAATAGCTTCACTCGCATGATGAGGTATGCTCCTAATGAGATAGACTCCGAGAAGAAGAAGATGTACTTCTTCAAGAAGGGTCTGAACACATGCCTCAAGGTGGCCCTCTTGGGTCATACCTGCTACACCCTCTGATAGATGATCAACAAGGTCCTAGAGATGGAGAGGGATCATCAGGAGGCCGACGCCCTCTACAAGGAGAAGAAGTGCTAGTCTGAGAGTACCTCATGTGCCCTGACATCTTAGAGGCCACATGCTCATGTGCCCTCACTGCCTCGCCCTCGTGCCATCTAGGGAGCCACACCTGCTCTGAGCCATGGAGGTGGAACCTACGATGCCAACTACCACCACCTCGCTTAGAGCCGCCTAGCTCAGAGCTGCCCTGCTTAGAGCCCTAGCACGTAGAAGACCGCTACGCCCACCACCACAGGCAGCGTGCCCTTCACTTGCCTCAGCTATGGTCAGGCAGGCCATAGGGTTGTTGACTGCCTCATGAAGAATGCTACACCACCTGCTCTGACCCTAGTGAGACTGGCTTCTGTTCAGGGTATGCCACACAAGCCCGCTGTGGTACCCACCCATGGTCGTCTCACCCACTTGACCGCTAAGGACGCCGAAAACGCCCCTAACATGGTGTATGATATGTTTTTAGTGCATGGATCTAAGGCATCTGTACTATTTGATTTTGGTGCTACATGTTCATACATATCCACCAAGTTTACACAGGAGCATAACCTACCTATAATCCCACAAAGAGTGCCCATAAACACTAGCTCACCTTCGGGCAACATCAGATGCACCAAGAGATGTCAGGGAGTGAACATCACTATTTAGGGTCACCCTTTTCTAGCTAATCTTATCTTACTTCCCTCTGATGGACTGGATGTCATACTAGGGATGGATTGGCTGACTCAACATAGGGGAGTAATATCTTGCTCACCAAGATATGTAGAGATAACACATCCAGGTGGGCATGTGATCTGATGTGAACCCAACCTTGAGAGGATAGTTTCCATGTTGTGTGCCTTAGAAGCCAAGTTAGTTGAGGAGGTGCCCATAGTAAGCGAGTACCCTGATGTGTTTCTCGAAGAACTACCAGGTATGCCACCTTATTGGGATGTAGAGTTTGTGATCGACCTTCTGCCTGGTACAGGACCTACTGCTAAGAGGCCCTAACACATGTTGGTTGACGAGCTAGAGGAACTCAAGAAACAGCTCAGGGAGTTGTCTGACAAGGGGTATATTAGGCCTAGTGCTTTGCCCTAGGGTTCCCCTATCTTGTTTATGAAGAAGAAGGATGGTTCCATGAGAATGTGCATTGACTACCATAATTCAAATGTCGTGACTATCAAGAACACGTACCCATTACCAAGGATATATGATCTGCTAGACTAGCTGAGGGATGCTAAGTTCTTTTCCAAGATTGATCTTTGATCTAGGTACCATCAGATGAAGATTAGGACAAACGACATTCCCAAGACAGCCTTTGTCACTAGGTATGGGTAGTATGAGTTCACCGTTGTGTCCTTTGGACTCACTAATGCCCCAACCTACTTCATGAATATGATGAAAAAGGTGTTTATGGAAGAGCTGGATAAGTTTGTAGTGGTATTCATCGATGACATTCTGGTCTGTTTGGCCACTACAGAAGAACATGAGTAGCATTTGAGAGTAGTGCTGGAGAAACTGAGACAGAATCAATGGTACACCAAGTTCCTCAAGTGCGAGTTCTGGCTTGAAGAAGTCGCCTTCCTAGGTCACATTCTCACTGCTGAGGGAGTAGCTATTGATCCCGCCAAGATTAAAGTTGTGAAAGAGTGGGAGCTACCCCATAATATGACTGATATCCGGAGTTTCCATGGGTTGGTAGGATACTACTGCCGCTTCATTGAGAACTTTTCCAAGATAGCCAAGTCGATGACCAACCTACTAAAGAAGACTAATAAGTTTGAGTGGACGCCTGAGTGTGAGCAAAGCTTCCAGACCTTGAAATAGAAGCTTACCACCACTCCTATACTAGCATTTCCTGACATTTAGCAAGACTTTATGGTCTATTGTGATGCATCTAGATAGGGACTTGGCTGTGTTATGATGTAGAATGGGAGGGTTATAGCTTATGCTTCCTGCTAGTTGAAGGACCATGAGGAATGCTACCCTACTCATGACCTTGAGCTTGCAGCTGTTGTGCACGCCCTAAAAATCTGGAGACACTATGTGATTGGGAACAAATGTGACATCTACACCGATCACAAGAGCCTGAAGTACTTCTTCACTGAAGAGGATCTGAACATGAGACAGTGTTGATGTCTAGAGTTAATTAAGGACTACAACCCAGAGATACACTATCACCCAGGAAAAGCCAATGTAGTCGTAGATGCCCTGAGCCATAAGAGCTATTGCCATAGTCTGTTGATAGAGGCCATACCACCAGAGTTGAGTTAGGAGATGGAGGACCTCTGACTCGAGATCCTACCAAAGGGAATGCTGAATGAGCTTCGAGTGCAATACAATCTCAAAGATTGAATCCACAAAGCCCAGCAAGAATGCCCTAAAATCTAGGAAATTCGAGAGCTCATGGAGCTAGGCAAGTGTCCTGAGTTTAAAGAAGATGAGCAAGGAGTGTACTAGTACAAGGATAGAATTTGTGTACCCTCTGATGCAGCCTTGTGAGAAGAGATCCTAGCTGAGGGTCATGACTCCAAGTATTGTATTCACCTTGGGAGTACCAAGATGTATGCTGACTTGAAGAAACTTTTCTGGTGGAAGAATATGAAAGCTGATATTGCAAGACATGTTGCATGATGTGACATTTGCAATAGGATCAAGGCCAAGCACCAAAGACTGGTAGGACTATTGAAGCCCTTAGATGTTCCGGTGTGTAAGTGGGAAAGCATATCCATGGACTTTATAGTGGGTTTACCTCAAACCCCAAAAGGCCATGACTCGATCTGGGTAATTGTTGATAGATTGACCAAGGTAGCTCACTTCATAGATGTGAAGAATGACTATAGAACTGAGAAGCTCATAGATCTATATATGGATAACATTCTTAGGCTTCAAGGAGCCCCTGTTAGCATAGTGTCTGATCAAGGGACTCAATATGTGTCCAAGTTCTGGAAGAGTCTTCACAAGGCAATCGGGACTCAACTGAATTACAGCACTGCTTACCACCCATAGACAGATGGGTAGATAGAGAGAGTGAATTAGATCTTGGAGGATATGCTCTGAGCTTGTGTTCTAAAATATGGGTCTGATTGGGAGAAGAGTTTGCCACATGTAGAGTTTTCTGACAACAACAATTACCAGGCTAGTCTCCTGATGTCACCATTTGAGGCCTTGTATGGGAGAAAGTGTAGGACCCCTCTAATGTGGTCAGAAGTAGGAGAGAGATCGTTCTTTGGCCCCGCAAAGGTCAAGGACACCGAAGAAGGAGTCACCCAAGTGTGAGAGAATCTGAGAATTGCTCAATGCCGATAGAAGAGTTATGTAGATAAAAGGTGAAGAGACCTTGAGTTCAAAGTTGGGGACTATATCTACCTAAAAGTCTCCCCACTCTAAGGCACCAAGGTATGTAGGACCATACAGGATCTACCAGAGAGTTGGCAAGCTAGCCTACAAGTTGGAACTACCTAGGGAATTGACTGAAGTGCACCCAGTGTTCCATGTATCCTAGCTACGCAAGTGGTTGAAGCTACCAGATGAGCAAGTACCTACAGAGGCACTTGATATATAGGACACTCTAGAGTATAGGGAGCACCCTATCTAGATACTTCATAGAGCCGAGAAGGAAACTAGAAGCACGGTCATACCCATGTGCAAGGTTCAGTGGAGCAACCACACTGAACGAGAAGACACTTGGGAGAAAGAGTCAGAACTTCGGATGCTTTACCCCTACCTCTTTGAAAGGTACGTCGCACCTTAAATCTCAAGACGAGATTCCTATGAGGGGGAGGACTGTAACAACCTAGGTTTTCCAATAACCCAAAATCCCAACTTAAAAATTTTTCTAACAAAACCCGTGCATGGTGAGTGTGCATACTAGGAAACCACCCTTGTAGTTGCACAAGTAGATCCCAAGTTAGCATGGTTAAGCATTTGCATATTTAAACAACATGTGAGTTGCATCTTCTTATTTTATGTGATGTAATAAAATCAACTAAACCATTTCACCAAACTTGTTGTGTGTGTGTTGCGGACCCTTGGCTTTGACCCTAATACCCGAGTTGACCCCTAGTGGACCCCATAGGGATGTGTACATGCTTGGCAACACATGCATACATGCATAGGTGCCCAAGGTGTAAATAGAAATAGAAAAGGGATTAGAAAAGGGGAGAAAAAGGAAAGGCCAAAGCAGCCCAAGCCGCCTGAGCCATCCCAGCTCATGGCATGGCCACCCGCGCCCATAGCTTGCCGCTACCGGCCCAGCTCGTGGCCCAACTCTATGCTCACCCGCACTCGCACCCGTGCATGGCTGAGTCGGCCTAGCAAGTGGCCCATGTCACACTTGCCTATGTTGTTAATGTGGACGGGGATCCCGATCTTCCATCAGGTTCAAGATAAACAATGATTTTGCTTCAGATCACAAAGACCCAAACCCTGCAACCTTAGCACCACGTCTCCTCTGGTTATCAACCATGTCACAATCCGGTTCACCTCGCCAAGAAGGCTAATCTCTGCTGCGAATCGAAGAACACAAGCAAGAACAAGATAAAAAGCAACTCAAATAAAGTGACAATTGCAGATGAATGATTAAGCACTCGAACTTGGGGTCTCACAAACTGAAGAACGGCGAAACTATTCAAGGACAGATTGATCTAAAACAAAACCCAAACCCTAAAGTAGGTGGTGGCTACTGATTATATAGCCTAAGGGACATCCAAGGATCCCTCTTCACATCCTAAAGGTGTCCCAACACGTTACAAGGCCCAACGGCCCAAAAGACAACGACGCAGCGCCGTGACAGATTCTAGACGTCAACTTATTTTGACGATTCCCATTGATTCTGATGGAATTTTAATGTGGGACTACTTCCATTAGTTTCCTTATGAAATTATCTTTCCATCCATATATGGATCATCAAAAACAAAGTTTGGATGTGTCCTGGGCGTCTGTTTTATTGTAGACTAGTCCTGACGGCCGAGGCAGACTTGAACTCGGATTGGACTGGGCCTCTGGCTTGGCTTGGACGTCCTTGCTGGCCTCCTAAGGTGGTGGCCAAGGAGGAGGACATCCAAGGCCATCTCTTAGGCATTCTCCATCTTCTTGGGGCATGATCCAATTTGGGCCCGGGTCCCAAGGATGTCTAACAAGCCCATGATGATAGTGTAGCTCCCGCCAGAAATAGCGACAGAATATATTGGTGATTTGAAGGCCTTGCTGACGTGATATTGAGATGGAACCAGATCTATTTGAAAGCTTATCAAACAAGATTTCTATCAAGTGCTCATTGACCTCGATCGCACTCCGGATGGATGAGTTATGGCCTTCCCAATGAGGCACTGTCGGTCTGCCGATGAACCGAAAGTTCAACTTTGATGAACTTCCATTATGAAACACATTTGAACCTACAATCAAATAGTGACATGTACATATGGAACCAAGTGAATTATAACCAAAGCCACTATGCAAATGTAGGAACGAGCACACCTTATAATCATTGTTCATATCCGAAGGTGCCATATCCTTATCATCATCCCCTTCTTGACAACAAACCGTCCTCGGTTTGGGATTAGCTGAAGGAAACGTTGTTGGTAGTAGCCAACATTGCTCTCCTTCTTGAAATTTAACATGTTTCTTTATAACAAAACAAGGGAAACTGGACATGACAAGATTATAGCAATTGGAATCCTTTGGTTGATCATACTTTTGCGCAATATTAGGAGATTTTAGAGTTGAACAAATATAGACACGATGCACCATGTACTCTCCTTTACAATTATATTTTCCAATAAAATGATATGTACAAGTAGACAACCATGGCAATTCAACACATTTAAGTTTCTCTTCTAAACTACTAAGAGCATATAAAGTATCAAACTCAATATAACCTAAAGTATTTGAAGAATACAATAATTTCTTTTCTTTTTTTCGGTAGCAATGGGAAGCAAACGTTTATGTTCAGCATAAGTAATTGGTTCCAAAACATGGAAAACTGAAGCATCATCAACTAATTCATCTTTATCACAAGGAACATCAAGCAAATTATCATGGGACAAAGATAAATCAAGAGAGGGTTCCACTAACAATTGCTCTATGATAGCATGGTTTGTGGAAAAATTTAGTACATTAAGACAATTTTCACCTTCCGTGACTGTAGCACCATGGGCATTACCTGTTTTCTCAGCAGGAGTAATAGGTGCATTGTGAAGTGATGGTTCTGAATTTGCATATGAGGTTGTGAGCTCCTCATTTTCTTCCATGTCATCCTCTCGCTTATGGATATTATCCTGCAGAAGGTTAGTCATAGCAAGAGGAATAACAACAGATTCTTCCTCCAAATGGTGCACCTCACAATATGAAATCAAAACAGGAGGTGGATTAACAAAGGTTTCTCGCATAAGAAGTTTCATATCATTCCAAGTTTGAGGTTTATCAAAAGGATCTAAAGACTCCCACCAAGCTAAAGCAGAATGTCGCAAAACACTAGCTGCATTTTTTACCTTCCTCCTTGGACACATAAAGCGAGTAGCAAATATGTTGTCCATGACAATTTCCCACTCCATGTACTCATCAGCACCTATACCATCATAAGTCAGTGGATACGAACAACATGTCATTGTTAGAAGACAGCAAAAGACGATACAAAAATATTATCCCTATTAAATGACTACGTGGTTGCAGTGGTGTCACTTTTGATAGCAAGTGGAAGCGTCTTACCAAGCTCTTACAAAGTTCTTACCAATGCAATCAGTGGGTGGTACAATCGGCGGCTGGTTCGTGATACCTATGAGGTAGTAGTACTGAGATTGCAAGGACCTTTTTTCTATACTAATCTGAAGTATATATGTGGAGCTTGGGAGGCACGAAAAAAAACAAATATATATATGTGGCACACAAGTCAGTGACAGACAGCAATATTGAATAAATGTCCAGAGCACTTGTCCTAGTTGCTGGCCTATACATGTTCCTATCACCAGTTGTGGTAAACAAGAGAGGAAACAAGGATGAAGGAAACAAGTATTAAAGGTAGCAACGGATATGAACAAGGCAAAAGGTACCACAAACAATAGAGCTATTGAGTGTTCCTTATGTGCTCCTTTTCGATATCTTCTATTCTCTTTTACTATTTTTTTTCTTTTATTTTTTTTTGTCCAATCTTTTTCTTCTTGCTTTTGCTCTTTTGATATTTTTTCTCAGCAAGGAGCACACAAGAATAAACCACAAAAAATTTGAGCTCAATTGAATAAAAGATGTGGCCTATAGAAAATTAGGACTGTGCTCTAAAAAGCATACCAAAACTTATGGGCCTAGAAACTCAATTTTTCTAATCGAATTTCGCAAATCTAATTTTTGAGAACCCAGCAAGGCTGGGATGAAATAGATCTAAAATTTTCTGGCGTTCTCCATAGATATAAAATTTGTCCCGTTTCGAGTTCGGATGCAAAAGTTATGACTGTTTTAATGAAGCTGCTCGAATCAGGGATTTAGTGGACATAAGATGCAAACTGATGGTGATATGGAATAGCGGTGGGTGGAGGTATCAACATAAACTAGAAAAGAACACAATCTAAACCAGCAACAAGACTTTGACCTAGGACACAAACTCATAAATGGAATCTAAAACTGAAATATGCAAAGGCTATGGCGCGGAAGGTTCTAGGATAGGAAATAAAAGTATGGCACTGGACTATAGGACGAATGCGAAACTCTCAAACTAGGGAATAAAAGTGAACCTAACGGTATACCTTAGCTCTGATTACCACTTAATGTGGACGGGGATCCCGATCTTGTCAGGTTCAAGATAAACAACTATTTGTTCGGAGAGCAACACACCAATCCGGCTTCAGATTACAAAGACCCAAACCCTGCAACCTTAGCACCACGTCTCCTCTGGTTATCAACCGTGTCACAATTCAGTTGACCTCGCCAAGAAGGCTAATCCCTGCTGTGAATCGAAGAACACAAGCAAGAACAAGATAAAAAGCAACTCAAATAAAGTGACAATTGCAGATGAATGATTAAGCACTCGAAGTTGGGGTCTCACAAACCGAAGAACGGCGAAACTGTTCAAGGACAGATTGATCTAAAACAAAACTCAAACCCTAAAGTAGATGGTGGCTACTGATTATATAGCCTAAGGGACGTCCAAGGATCCCTCTTCACGTCCTAAAGGTGTCCCAACACGTTACAAGGCCCAACGGCCCAAAAGACGACGACGCAGCGCCGTGACAGATTCTGGACGTCAACTTGTTTCGACGATTCCCATTGATTCTGATGGAATTTTAATGTGGGACCACTTCCATTGGTTTCCTTATGAAATTATATTTCCATCCATATGTGGATCATCAAAAATAGAGTTCAGATCCGTCCTGGGCGTCCGTTTTATTGCAGACTGGTCCTGACGGCCGAGGCAGACTCGAACTCGGATTAGACTGGGCCTCTGGCTTGGCTTGGACGTCCTTGCTGGCCTCCTAAGGTGGTGGCCAAGGAGGAGGACATCGAAGGCCATCTCTTAGGCGTTCTCCATCTTCTTGGGGCATGATCCAACTTGGGCCTGGGTCCCAAGGATGTCTAACAAGCCCATGATGACAGTGTAGCTCCCGCCAGAAATAGCGATAGAATATATTGGTGATTTTGAGGCCTTGCTGATGTGATATTGAGATGGAACCAGATCTATTTGAAATCTTATCAAACAAGCTTTCTATCAAGTGCTCATTGACCTCGATCGTACTCCGGATGGATGAGTTATGGCCTTCCGAATGAGGCACTGTCGGGCTGCCGACGAACCAAAAGTTTAACTTTGATGAACTTCCATTATGAAACACATTTGAACCTACAATCAAATAGTGACATGTACATGTGGAACCAAGTGAATTATAACCAAAGCCACTATGCAAATGTAGGAACGAGCACATCTTATAATCATTCTTTGTATCTGAAGGTGCCATGTCCTCATCAGTTGTGACACGCTGTCGTCATCTTCTCCCCTGTCGCTGATAGCCTAGCATCGCCTATCATCCCCAACCCCTGCCCTTCCTCTGCTTTTCCAAAAGTAGAGCATCAGCAACCTAGGGAATCTCGTGGTCCCCCGTACACCTAGACCTTCCGTGCCCCTAGCCATTCTGCTTCAATGCGTAGATGTGCGCCACATCCGCAACCCTAGTCTAACTCATCTCCCTAGCTGGCGTTGCGACATGCATTAAGTCACCATGCACCCGTGCCCCCTGACACCGCCCGTCCTCGCCTTGACCGCTGGGGATTTAAAATTGGAGGCACCTGCGTCGGTGCAACCACCTCATGCTCCCAAAACCCTAAGCCAGAGCCCTTGATCACCCTCCACGTACCCCCTTTCCTCCATCCACCATTCACCGGCCACCTTGGCCGAGCTTGGGCTATAAAAGCCCCGAGCCAGTGCCCTAACGCTCTTCCATCCACCCCGCTGCCACTGGTGGCTTCACCAACCATACACCAAGCTAGAGAAGAAAAGGGAGAAGGAAGAAGAAGGAAGGAGAAGGAGGGAGGGAGGATCCCCGAGCCATCAGAGAGCCACCATTGGAGTGGAGGACACTACCCCGATCGGCTACACCGACGTCATGGTTCTCCCTGCACTACCCTAACTCACCACTGCATTGACTCACCACTACACCCCCAGCCTATCTACCCTGCCACCACCAGTGAGCACCTAAAGCCCCCATGCTCGCCACCATGGACACGCCATGCCGCGCCGCTATGTTCTCCCCCTTGGGAGGGCCAAAGGCTAGCCTTTTTGTTGTTGTGTTGCTCTACAAACACACACACACACATGAGACAAGGCTTGGCCTTACCGAGACACTAGTGCTCGGGAATGCCAATGCCAACATAGTGCATCCACCGTGGTCGCCGCCTCATTCTAGCCACCTCGCACTGGTAGAGTCAAGAGGGATACCTCGACAAGCTTCGCCTCACCGTGGGACACATCGTGCGCTAGATGGAAGAAGAAGAGAAGCCCCAAGGGCCACTGGTCATGTCTGCCTTGCCGGACCGCCATGTGCCCATGTCACCATAGTGCCAGGGACGATCTGGCCAACTTCAGCCGCCTCGCAAGACGAGGGCTGGCCATAGAGCTTCGCCAAGACCCTGCACTCCTCGCCATGTAGCTAGTTGAACGAAAAGCCCCGCCTTGCCTTGTTTGGCTGTAGCTGTAAGCTCGCCGGAGCTCTGCCATGCACCTCGCCATGGTGCGGACTCCGCCACACTTTTTGGTCACCGCTGGTAGGCCGATCAGCCTCCCCACGACCCCAATTGAAGGAAAAGAGCAACTTTTTGCTCTGATCATGGCCACAGCCCGCCATCGCCACTAAGCCGCTGCCGCCGTGGCCATCCTCACGGAAGCCCCTAGAGCTTCATCTAGTGCACTAGCCATGCCCACTAGAGCACTAGGAAGCTAAAGGACCCCGCTAGAGCCTTGCCTAGCCCCAAATTCCTTCACCACTGTTTTCATGCTGCCGTCCACCACCACGGCGTCCTTGCTAGCCACCTAGGACCCTAAGCCACCGCCTTTAGCCCCTTGGTGAGTTCGCCATGAGCCTACGGAGCCATAGAGCGTTCTATCAGTACCACCAAGTTGCCCTAGAGCGAGAACACGTGAGCTCACCACCGGTGAGATGCACCGCCGTGAGATAGAGAGAGAGGGAGTCACTGCGCCACTGTCGCCCTATGCACCCGATGCACCGTGAGCCAAAGAGAGGAGAGGGAGAAGTGGATGCGATCCACCATGGACCGTGCCTACGGTCCATGGACCCACAATACGCTACCCACCATGGACTAGCCCCATGGACCTGAGCCCAGCAGCAGCCCACTTGCGCTACGTGGCCACCTGCCAGCGCGACACATGTCCGGGTCAAGCTGGCCCAACCTGGCCCAACTCCGCCCATTATCCGGCTCGCTAAGCCTAGTCCAAGCCCAGTCAACATACGTGCAGCATGACAGTGGGGCTGGGTGGCCCCACATGTCATTCTCTAGTCCTCTGCTTTGGTGACATGGCTCCTGGATCCTTCTAGAGTCTTCCCACATACGTACCATGGTGAAATTCCTTGTTTTCCTTTGACGATTAGGTCCTCCTTGGTTGTTTTCTGATTAAATCCTGCTGGAAACACAGATTCACCAAAACTCAGGGAATTTGTCAGTTTAAACCCCTAAGTCGACATTGGTGATTCATTTATGCCCTTATACATGTTTAATTGATGGTTAAATATGTATGATAACTACCGTCAACAACTCCCCCACACTTAGGCTTTTACTCGTCCTCAATAAAAGGATGGATTACTCAAGACATAACCTTGGGGTAAGGCATTAACATAAAACCATTCCTAGTCATGTATGTACCATGGGATTCAAAGTGTCTACCATGAAACTTTGGGCAGTTGAAGAACAGAATAGCTTGAAATAGATCACCATCTTCCTTCAGTCAAGTCAATTGGAGAAACATTTAAGATTTTTGAAAACAAAACATAGCTTACCTTGTCCTTTTGTAGTACTTTTGGATCCTTACCAAGGCATTGACGACTTTGCCTTCTTTGTACCAACTTCTAAAAGCTTATGTGGAGCTCAAGCAGGGATGAATGTAAAAACATACTTGCATTGCATATATTGTAAAGTCAAAATGAGGATCCAAGGAGAAAAGATGTCATACTCTTAGATCAAGATGTGCATGTGTGTGAATATGTATATGGTGGCTAGCCTAATTCTACTATACTCCTTGAAACATATCTCTCTTGATTGAAACTTGGAAAACACTTTGCAAGGAATCATGGGCTATCTTTTTCATCTCTTTTTCTCTCTCTCTTTTTAAGCGGGCATCTGAGTACCCGGTGTTTTCAATATCTCAGACACTTGTCCATTTTTTCAATACTTTCTCTTTGAATAAATTTTGCATAGACACATGCCACTTTTCTATAATTAAAACTTTTCAAGAAAGACATTTACAAGAACTTGGAGCATTTATCCTATCAAACATATTTTTATGTCTATTTCAGTGTAGGAGTAGAACATTTTAGGGTGGATGAAAAACATGGTGTTGCATACCCCTAGTGTAGGAGCAGCAGATATATGTGGAGTGTATGTGATCTTGATCTTGGGAGCATGATAAGTTTCTCAACAAGGGTCACAAGGCTTGACCAAACTCAATACAATGACAAGAAGTATATGTAGAACGTTTTTCTAGTCTATGTATGCTCTAGTAGGACATTCCTTACCACAAAGGAGAGCTGTAGCTATTTTTAACTTTTTGAAATAAAATTCTCTAATAACAAGACATCAAGAATCAAGTTCTGATTATTCTACTATATCGCATTCCACAACAACTTAAGCAACATGGGGTCCATAATAATAAGTTCCCAACAGCAGCATGACTTCTAGGAAAAGTATTGTGTGAGTCTATCCTTAAGTCATGACTAAAATAATCTTCCCTCATGTTTTAAAGTTGTTTATTAATGGATTTTCAATTCGGTTTGAAACAGAAAGTGAAACATATAAAAACAGAGTGTATTGGGCTCATACCTGACCGTGGGCGAAGCGCGAGGCAAGGCAGCACTATGGTGGGCTAGGCGGCCCATGTAGGAGGCCAGATGGCCTGCTCTCAGGCCCATCTCGGTCCAACTTTGGTGAGCGCGGTTCTAGGTCCATTGCTTCCCGAATTTCGTGATCTTCACAATTGGATCTTGTCTTTGTTGTCGCGGTGTGTCTCCCCCACACTTGTTTTCCTATATACCTTTATGCACAACATGTGGAGACAAACACATATCTGAAAGAAATAGTGAGCACATAAGATTTCATTAATATAAGGCACTTTATTACACAAGCACACATTAAGCACACACTTTTTTCTGACCTAACACAAACTTTAATATCCTAACCATCTGAGCTAAGCGATAAACCTAAACATTAAACATGATCACACTTAACCTAACACTTGTGCCTTATCACTCGACCTATTACTTAGTTTTGCTACTTATCCCCAAGATAGCGGGAAAGGATAGAGATTTTGCTTTTCAAATTCTTTCGCTGGAGATGTACTAATTCCATCCTATTATGCATGGCTTCGATAGTCCTAGTGAGGAGATGGGTCCTTTCTTGGAGGGTTGTGATAGCATGAGTAAGGAGATCAACTCTCTTCTCAAGGGCTAACACGGTCGTCCTCTAATGCTTCTCTTCCCTCTCTAGTGGAGCTAGGGCAGACCTCTTCAGTGTCTCCTTCAGTGGAATGATCTTGATCTGCCCAGGTGTAGCTCGGACTCCATCAAAAGCAACTCGGGGTGTGGCCATAGTATACTTGGCACATGTGACCTCCCCAAACTTGTTGGTCTTCACACTCATTAGTGTCTCATTGGGCCTCGAGGGAAGGAGCTTGATATCCTTTGGCACTTGAATCTTTGGGCCCTTTATCTGCTACGGCTTGTCCTTCAGGAGCAGGAGCTCATGCAACCAATGGAGGGAGTGCCGGTTGATGAACTTGGGCGTAGTAGGACTTCTCATAGCTTCTTCTTGGAGGAACTAGGGCTACATGCTTGGGAGGAAAAATGGCTAGGGGGAGAGGTTCTCCTATAGGGATAATGGCTAAAGACTCATCTACAGGAGGTGGCTTCCTTGGGTTGGTCCCAAAGGGGATGATCTGCTTATCAGCCATGGGAACTAGGAGGGGAGCTTCGCTGCTATTGGAGAGAGGAGGCTTTGATGGAATGGCTCTGGAGGAGGTAGAGGCTCGTTTATATAGGGGGGAACTTGCGGTAGGGGCCAAGATCTATCCGTAAGGGGTCTCGTAACAAGGAAAAATAGAATACGTTGAAAATATGTGGGATTATGGCAAGAAAAGATCACGCAATCATGAGAGAGTTGATGGGACGTGAGAGGGACTGACAGTGGGCCAGGTGACCTCTAGGTGGGGCTAGCCAGCCCCACATGTCGGGGCCTCGGGTTGATTTTTCTCGTGGTGGTTTCTAACTTCTATCTATCTCAAAAGTATATTTTCGCATTACAATTTGTTACGTAGGATGGCAGTGGTGTAATTTATGGTAAAATCTAGAAATCTACCTCATCCAAATCCTCAGATGGTTTTTTTAGGTTCTAGAAAGATCTTGTAACACCCTATAATTTGCATAATTTTAAATAGGCAAAAACGATTTAATTATGCATTTTTGTGAGCATGCAAATTTAGAAAATAATAACTTTTGTCAAAATAAAATCAACTATAAGGACTACATACATGATTGTGCATTCATGCTGCTGCATTTGGGTTTTTGTGATGCTTGGTTTGATTCAAATTCAAATTCCATTTGAAAATTTCTTTGGAAAAAGTTTTGAAAATAAAAAGAGAATACAAGCCTCCCTCCCTCACCCTTCCTCTCTTTTGGCCCACTCAGCCTTGCTCCTCCACGCCCATGGTCCGTTTCGCTTCTCCGAGCTGGCCCATCTCCCTCAGCCTATTTCCCGCGTGGCCTTCTACTTCCCGACATCGGCCCAACATCAGCACTAGCCTAGGTCTACACTGCGCCCGCGTGTTGTTGTCCCTACTCGAGCTCGCAGCCACCTAGCACCGCCACTGCCATCATCGGGATTGTGCAGCCGCGGTGCGCCTTCGTTGGTTCCCCGATCATTTCTTTCAGTATCGGTGAGTTCCCCATCCTCTCCTCTCTCTCCTGGACCTCTCTGTTCAGAAAACCATGCACTGTAGGCTCTAAACCAACAGCGCCGGCGAGCTTTTCACCGCTCCGGCTATGGCGCCACTGTGTCCATCTTATTTCGGACGGCCGCCATCATCTCTTATTTGCCCGATTCAATCCCTATCGTCCGAATCTAATCCAGCAGCCCAAGATTGAGGATACCCCTTCGCTGGCGTTTTTGTAAAAAAAACCTTACAATTAATTAGATCTTAACCCACAGTCCATAGCGTCTTTCTAGATTTCATTTTCTTCTTTTGAAAGCGTAGTTTCCACGGTTTAGATTCAAAATACGTTTTCAACTATTTACAATTTTGCCACTAGGTTTGTTTGGGCCATAACTTTTTCGTTTTAACTCCGATTTGGTCCGTTCAAGTTGCGTTAGATTTGTAATTCCATAATCTATATGTTCATACTACTTTTTAGTAGGTTTTCAACTTTTAAAATTCGAGGTTAGATTTAATATATTATTTCACTAAAGGAAAACTTGTTTAATTCATAACTTCTTCGTTTTAGCTCCGATTTTTGTGATCTTTGTGTCTATGTGTTCGTAGTGAGACATAGATTTATTTTACAAACTTTTATCTTGATTTTATAATCTTTGGTGTACTATTCTAATCTATAGCTTTTGTTTTCTATGCATGATTGCTTCTGGATGCTTGTATGTTGCTGTGATTATCGAGTATAGACGGTGAGCAATTCGTGGGAGACCAAGATTATTACTTTGACGTGATGGATCAGCAGGAGTACTTTGTTCACAGCAAGTATAGCATGGGATCATCCTTATTTCCTATTCACTTTAATACATTAAATTCATGTTGCATGTGTCGCCTTGATAGGAATTCCCTATAATTGAACTTATACCTTGTCACCTATGAGATATGCATTGGATAGCTTTGCTAGTGTTCAATTAAACCATGATCTTGTACCCTAACTAATGGTATATGTAATAAACATTAAAATATGACTTTTTAGCAACTTGGAAATAGGGGGCTGGACTATTTAGCTACTTTCTAAATGCTTCAGATTCCTCTCCCTAAGGACTTATCTGTAAGTGATCAGGGCTACATGGCTCTAGGTTTAGCTCAGTATGAGGACCATTTCTAGCTTGTTAGTGGTTACCTTCATTGGCGTAAGAATGGCTTGATAAATTAGGTATAGAACAACCTCTACTCTTATGTGTATAGTCATGATGGAATTATGTCATTCGACAGGAGGGTTCCTATATCTGTTTGTCGAGTGAATCTAATGGCCCTAACTTGTTAGATAAACCTTTGAAAGGCTTCATAGTGACCCCTGCCTCCTCACCTTGGAAGTGTTTTGGGAGTAATTAACAAGGGCATATGGGTATCACGACTCACAGTGAAAGTGTACAACCTCTGTAGAGTATAAAACTAGTATATCAGTCGTGCTCATGGTCACGAGCGGACTTGGAACCCTTATGGAATAGATGAACACTAAGAATTATCTATTTATGCTATTCATTATTCATGTTTACATTGATCATGTGTTTTACTTTAGGAATTAAAACAATTTGTTGCTACTCTTATGCTAAAATTTTGACAACTAAAAGCTGAATGATGTTAAACCTGTGTCAAGCCCTTTTGAGCCTCATGAACCCCATATTACACTTGTTGAGTACGAAATGTACTTATGCTTGTTTATTTTCATTACTTGGATAAAAATCCTGGATGGGTAACAGATGGCTATGGTAATGATGATTTCCCTAAGGATTACTAGACTTGTGGTCAACCAGTTGACGTCCCTATGATATGGAGCTTCCGCGAGAGATCTTTTCTTTATACTACTGCTACATTTATCTGAAGACTCTGTATTATTCGTGATGTAATAAACACTTATGAGGATACTATTCATAATTTATCGGCTTATGTGTGTGACTGATCTCTGGGCGCACATAAGATTTTGCATCCCATTTTATCCTTAAAATTGGGTGCGATAGATCTTAAGACAGTGGCCATTTACCTTGAATAACATACCTTCGTTGTTTTGAAGTGTTATGGCTCCATGCGACGAAATGCTTATCACCTTGAATGGCCCTTCCTATTTGCTCTGGAGTTTTCCGTGCCCAGATAATTTAACCCTAGAATTAAAAAGTAATACCTTATCTCCGGGGGCGAACTCCTTCTTCTTGATCCTCTTGTCATGCCATGTTTTTGTTCTCCCCTTATAAATCTTGGAATTATGATATTCTTTTTCACGCCATTAATCAAGCTCAAAGTGTTGCATCTTCCTCTTAGTTCCTGTAGCTTCAAAGTCCATGTTCCATCGCTTGATGGCCCAGTGAGCTTTGAATTCTAGTTCAACAGGTAGATGGTAGGTCTTTCCATAGACCAATTGATATGGTGGCATCCCCAATGGTGTTTTATAGGCCATTCTATAGGCCCATAGTGCATCGGGTAGTCTATCCTTCCTTGTAGTTCCCACCTCATTGACTGTCTTTTGCAGAATGTTCTTGATTTGTTTATTTGATGTTTTAGCCTGGCCACTTGTCTGAGGGTGATACGGAGTAGTGACATTGTGATGGATCCCATGCCTTGACAATTAATTGTGAAAATTCTTGTCAGTGAAGTGAGTTCCTCCATCACTAATCACCATCCTTGGAACTCCAAATCTTGGAAATATTATCTCTTCAAACATCCTCTTGGAGTGTTTTGCATTTGCAATTCTGCATGGCATGGCATCAACCCACTTAGAGACATAGTCAACTGCCACCAAGATATATTCACAATGTTTTGACTTTGGAAACGGTCCCATGTAATCAATTCCCTAGACATCAAAGAGCTCGATCTAGAGGCTGTTGGTGAGTGGCATGGCATCTCTTCAATTAATATTCCCATGCCTCTCACATCCTCCACACCTCCTAATGAAGTCATTCATGTCTTCATACAAGGTTAGCCAAAAGAATTCACTTTGCTAGATCGTCGAATGGGTGCAGAATGCTCCATAATGTCCTCCGTATGGTGATGAGTGGCATCGTTCTATGATCTTGATGCCTTCTTCTGCCAGTACACACCTTCTGAGCAGGCCATCAGAGCTTTCATAGATAAGCTTCTATTTGTTCTCCCCTAGTGGTACATAATTTGCAACCATAAAGTTAACAATATTTGCGTACCAGGGGTTAGATTTTATGACTTTGTAGAGCATGTTGTCCCACAGCAAACCATTGATGGGTAGTCCCTGTGAATTCTCAAACTGCATTCTAGACAAGTGATCGGCAACAGAGTTTTCTACTCCCGTTTTATCTTTTATTTCTAAGTCAAATTCTTGGAGTAACAAAATCCATCTTATCAATTGAGGTTTAGCATCTTTCTTAGTGAGTAGTTATTTCAAGCAACATGATTAGTATAAATAATCACCTTAACTCCTACTAAGTAAGATCTAAACTTATCAATGGCAAAAACAACAGCCAGGAGTTCTTTTTTAGTTGTTGCACAATTAAGATGAGGTCCTGTCAAAGTTTTGCTAGCATAAGCAATTGCATGATGCTTCTTATGTTTAGTTTGTCCCAAAACTGCCCCCATAGCATAATCACTAGCATCACACATAATTTCAAAAGGTAGCGACCAATCAGGGGGTTGAATGATTGGTGCAGAGATGAGTGCTTTCTTAAGAATATTAAAAGATTTCAAGCACGCATCATCAAATTCAAATGGAACATCCTTAGCCAATAGATTTGTTAGTGGTCTAGCAATATGTGAAAATTCTTTTATAAAGCGGCGGTAAAAACCAGCATAACCAAGAAAACTATAGATCCCTTTGATATTTACAGGAGGAGGTAACTGTTCAATTACTTCAATTTTAGCTCTATCTACCTCTATCCCTCTTTCAGACACCAAGTGTCCTAGCACTATTCCTTCTCTAACCATAAAATGACATTTTTCCCAATTAAGGACTAAGTGCTTTTCTTCACATGTTTGCAAAACCTTATCTAAATTTTCAAGGCAAACATCAAAAGTTTTTCCATAAATAGAATAGTCATCCATGAAAACTTCCATGATCTCTTCAATCATATCAGAAAATATAGACATCGTGCATCTTTGAAAAGAAGCTGGAGCATTACATAATCCAAAAGACATTCTACGATAAGCATAAGTTCCATATGGACATGTAAAGGTCATTTTGGTTTGGTCATCTAGATGGATCGATATCTGATGATAACCTGAATACACATCAAAGAAACAAAAGAAAGAGTGATTCGCCAGTCGCTCCAACATTTTGTCAATGAAGGGCAACAGAAAGTGATCTTTCTTTGTTGCCTTGTTAAGTTTTCGGTAGTCAATACACATCTGCCATCTAGTGATGGTTCTTTGGGGCATTAATTTATTCTTTTTATTTTTAACAACAGTCATGCCTCCCTTTTTAGGCACAACCTGAATAGGGCTAACCCACTCACTATGCGGCACAGGATAGAAAATCCTGGCATGCAAGAGTTTCAAAACCTCTTTCTTAACAGCCTCTCTCATCGCATTATTAAGCCTACGTCAGGGCTCCCTAGAAGGTATAGAATTAGGATCTGTAGGGATACGATGGGTGCAAAGAGCAGGGCTGATACCCTTAAGGTCTTAGAGCAAGTAGCCAAAGCAGAACGATGCTTTTCTAAGACAGTTAGCAAGCGTATGGATTCTTCATGAGCGAGTTTATCACTTATGATCACAGGAGAATCCTAATCGTTATTGAGAAAAGCATATCTAAGACCAGAAGGCAAGGGTTTAAGCTCAATGGAGGGCTTAAGTGGTTCTAGCTATTCATCTAGAGGTTCGGATTCTGTCGGATTTTCATCTTCCTCCTAGATGAAGAACTAGGCATCATCTTCAAGGTTGAGTTCGATCAAATAATCAAGAGATGCAACCTTAACCTCTTCCATTGGGTCTTCCTCAGGAATTGGCTCACTCTCAGCATGTAGAGAATGAGTAATGGGTATAGAAAGTTTAAAGTTTTTCCTAAGTCTTATATTCAACTTCTTCGTTTGGCCTTCTTGGATAAGTTTTCCAATTGGTTGTCCTATCAACAGGTCAAACTCTATAATATCAAAGATATAAAAGTTCAAATGAACTCTAGTTCCATTGACATGGATAGGGAGGACATACAAAATTCCCAAACCTAGGAGAATGTGTCCTAAAAGACCTTTCAATAACTTTGTTGTGGGGGTTAATGGCATGTGTTCCAATAAATCAAGAGCAAAAGATGCAAATATGATATTAATACCCACAACTGGATTGTAAAGAGCATCAAAAGGAGCTTTATTAATTTGGCAACGAATGGATATAGAAGGTGAATCTAAACAAATCACATCAGAGGAAATCTATGATTCTTCTAGCCATTCATTGCTTATAATGGACACTAGCTCCTTTGTTGTCTTTTTAAGGAAAGCTTTCATAGAAGGATCTAAAATTGTTTATTCAATCATTTCCTAGACTTCTGGGGTCTCCTCATGGTATGGTAATTTGAGGTGTTTCCATATTCATCAAAAAGTTCATCCTCAAATTCTAGCATAAAATCCAAAATCAGAGTTTCCTCCTTTTCTGGTGGTTCCAGATTTGGGACAGCTGAAGTTGGTGATGGGTCTGGTAAACATTCGCGTTCAGCTATCTGGGATTCTTCCTTTAATGGCTTGTCTTTTTCTTCCTCAGGGATGTTCTCTAAAATTTTTGTAAGAATGCTTCTCCCTATATTTACAGAGACATGCAAGAATGAGCCTCCTGAGGCCGTATTAAGAAGTGTTGAGGATTCCCTATCAAAACCCATATAAAAGTGTTGAAGAAGAATAGGGTCTTGAATGGCAAGGTCGGGGCCAGTATTGATAAGAGTATTAAAGCGTTCCCATGCCATGCCTAGAGATTATTTTTTTCTTTTGTTTAAAAGATAGAACCTCTCAATGAAGTTTGACTACCCTAGAGATGGGAAAGAATTGCAAGCAAAAGCTAGAACATAGGGCTCCCAAATCTCCTTGTCTACTCCCTATAGTGAGATTGTACCAATGTTTAGCTTTTCCTGTCAAGGAGAAAGGAAAAAGCTTCCATCGTAAGGATTCGTCTGACATGCCCACAATGCACAAGCATGAACAGGTCTGCTCAAACTCATTTAGATGGGAATAGGAGTTTTCATCATCTTTGCCTGAAAAGGGTTGATCCTGAACCATATTAACTAAATACGGGCGCAGCTCAAAGCCAGGTGTTAGGATAGGCTTTGAAGACTCTTTTGGTTGTAGGCTTGCGCTCGTGGGTGCACCATATTGGTAAATAGGGGTGGATTCTAGATCCATGGTAAAAAGAATAAAAGAATAAAAGAAAAGATAAAAGTATAATACAAGGATAAACAAGGTTCAAAGTTAACTCGGCATCCATTTCTCCGGCAATGGCGCCAGAAATGCTTTTTGGTGTAAATCAATGCACACAGAATAATCCGCAAGCGCACAGATGTTATACCGATGTAGCACTTTACTGGGAGTACCTAGTTTTATATTGAACTCGAGAAAATATGTGTAAGAATAACCAAATCTAACTTATCCCAACTTCACAGTCAAGGCTAGATAATAGGAGCGTAGAGGAGACCGCTAAGGTCTTCTAGTTCTAACTTTGGTAAGCTTTATCTTCTATTGTTCAATTCTAGGGATAATACTAGAGAAAACATAGACAGAGTATGTTTCCTATAGCAATATTGTCCTGCTAGTCCTATTAATGGGAGGTGGGCTACAAAGGATTCAACGAGGCTATAAAAGTCACCCTCGCGAGCTACCACCAATCCAGAAAATAGGGTACATCTACGAGTAACTGAGTCTAAGCACCATAATATGAATACTACTTTAACCTAGGAGCTACAAGGATTAAAGTACTCAAAATAGAGTCGCAAACCTAGAGAACAATACAAACAAGATGCTTACTTGAATTAGAAGTCGATTACCAGAGAAATCTCAGAAGCAAGCTCAAGAAGAACTTGATTCCGCCAGGTACAAGCTATAGAGAGAGCACTGATAGACTGGGAGTCCTCTAGAACTCTTCCTTCATACTCTATCTCTCTATTTCTAGAACTAGACTAGATCCTATAGAGGACTAATCTTTTCTTGATTGCTAGCTCTGATCCTGGTGGACATATGAATTAGGGTTCTTGGCTTCTCAGCTCTCAGGATCAAATGAGCATTATGCCTGGGGAGAGAGGTAGGGGCTAGATTATATAGCCCTAAGGGTCCAATGTGAGCCCTTGGATCAAACCGACTTAAGCAACGACGGAGATGCCTCCTGGTGGAATAGTTGGTGTAATTCATCAAACTCAATATGTATAATAATTTCATCGCCATTGAAGTAATGCTCTTGTTTAACTTTGACAAGAAGCCATTGCTCGCACTTGCTACACGCATCAAAGTACCACTGGTTTAACAAGTACATTTGTGTACCTATTGATGGCTAGGACTTAGCGTTGACAAGACTCCTATCATACTTATAGGTCTTCCATATATCAATGCACTAGGCTCTTGGTGGCGATCCTCTCCCCATGATGAGGTCTTGCGGTGTGAGACCTATTGTTGCCATCAAGATATTGAGTTGCTGCAAATTGATTCGACCGCCTTGTATGCTAGTAACATCATCGTCAACAACTAGCAGGTCAACTGATTGCAAACATTGTTGTCCAAGCTATGCAACCTCTTTCCCTACTCTCTTCACTTTCTACGCCGCCATATATGACTTGGTGAGAGAGCGATCATAGTCCGATAATGGCGGGGGCTTACAAAGTTCACGCAGCCTTTTCTTGAGTTCATTGATTTTTTTTCCATAGTTCATTTTTGAGGTAGGAATATCAGCTTTGGCTTCTTTGTCTTCTCTTCACACACCTTTGCTACACCTTCGAAGATAGCATTCACTTCTTTTGCTACCATTGGTCTTGATTCCTCTTCATACTTTTTGCAAGCTAGCTTCTGTAGAGGTGGCATTTTTTTACAGGTGGTTTTCTTCTTCACCAGGACTTCCTCGAGGGTGGGGGCCTCCTCTTATACCTCTAAGGCACGGGAGGTAGAGGTGCGGGAGGCTGCCTTGGAGGAGATGGAGATACAGCCATGCCATGGAATGCATCATCGTCTAGAGCACTCTGATCATCTAGGGATGGAAGAAGTGGACTAAGGTTGGGGACCTATGAGTACAAAAATGATTGAGAGTAAATGGTTATTTACAAGAAGCCAATTGAAACAATTGAAAAACTATTTCGTTCACTTTCATCTACACCTATGATGAGGTAGTTGAGGAGGAGGCGGTACCCTAGGCGGTGCCCCAGGAATAATGATGTAGCGCTAGCGCCATACAATAAATGAATGCTCTGCTTGTCCTAGAGTCTTCTCCCTATCACCTCCATGAAAGTCAAGACCCACTTCCCTATAATCTTTGACAACTCTATCCACCATGACTTTAAAATAGCCGGGTGGAATCGGATGGACTACTGGTATGTTTTTAGGGTCCACATGAGAAACAACACCGGTAGCCACCATGACTATGATATTCCCCACAGAAATGTGCAGCTCACATGGCATCATCTTCTTAGTGATGTCATCCATGAGGAAGCGCTGCAATGCGTTATCATCTTGATTTGGGAGCTCCATGGAAGCGCAGCTGCTTCTCAGCTGAGGGGGCTAATGTTGACTACCGGCTCTGATGTTGACTGCCTTTGGCCACTCAATGCTAGTTCCACTTGTCGTTTGATTTCCTCCTGCACTCTCGTGTCTAGGGCTTTTTCTTGCTTTAGTGATTCAACCATTGCCTCCTTCAACTTGCGGATCTGCTCTGCCTCCTTGAAAGGATTCATGCCATCCATACTATGACTGCTGCTCTGCTCCCCGAAAGGGTTTATGCCATCCTTTCATACTTAAAACAAACCTTAAGTTTCTTGCATCATTTGCAAACTCTAGGAATTCTCTATCGATTGCTCTCCATTAGGACCCATCGGTGGGGTGTCTCAACATATCGTCTATTGTTTGGTCTTCTTTGTGCCATCTCTGCAACTTTGCATGCTCTTTGTTTCTGAACAAATGTTTCAAGTGTGGTATTATAGAAGCATACCACATCACCTTGGCAGGGATTCTCTTCCTAGGACATTGTCTGTCGCCCTCAACATCACCAGAGTCATTTCGCCTGATCTTATACCGCGATGCATGGCATACCATGCATGCATCCAAATTATCATACCCCTTACCACGGTAGAGGATGCGATCATTAGGACATGCACGTATCTTCTAGATTTCTAATCCCAGAGGGCAGACAACCTATTTTGCTTCGTATGTAGTGGCGGGCAATTCGTTATCCTTCGAAAGCATCTTTTTTGTGATTTTCAGCAACTCCCCAAATCCCTTGTCGAATACACCATTCTTTGCCTTCCATTGTAGCAATTCCAGTGTGGTACCTAACTTTTTGTGCCCCTCTTCACAAATTGGGTATAGCAATTTCTTGTGATCCTCTAGCATGCGCTCGAACTCGATCTTCACCTTTTTACTTTCACAATCCCTCTGTGCATCACGAATGCCTGGACCAAGATCATCAGCAGGCTCATTGATCTCCTGCCGCTACCACTTCGTCATCTTCCCCCATTATAGTATCATAAAAGGCTCCATATTCAGCAAACCCACGAATAATGTTGTCATCATCCCCTTCTTCTTCTTTATCTTCTTCCATTATAACCCTGATTAATCCGTGCTTGGTCCAACAAATATAGTTTGACATGAAACCCGACATAAACAAGTGTTCATGAAGGGTCCTTGAGGAAGCATAATTCTTCACAATCTTACATAGAACACATGGGCGGCACATGAAACAATTTTGTGTGTTTGCCTTGGCCACACTTATGAAATCATGCACGCCCTCAATGAACTCTTGGGAGCGGCAGTCAGCGTTGTACATCCATTGCCGGTTCATCTGCATTACATGACATACCATATCAAAAACTTGAACATAATTAATTAATAACCCATATTACACAATAGGCATGATTAGTAGTTAATTAAAAGATCCAAAATATCCATCACTCAACATGATTAATTAACATCCTATACCACAACTGTTTCACTCTCGAACATTAATTTATTAAAGCCTTGATACAATGTAGACAATCCCAAATTGCACTAAACAAACTAAACCTACAATGCACTTCAGCAAAATAAGGATTTCGCGACTAATTTCAACTAAAATAGACAGATCATTCATCAGTTCTTCGTCGATGGGCTTCTTCAGCTGGTTCATTGCCTCATCATACATAAGTGCACTCTCATCCGCCGTCTTAGCCACCTTTACAAGAGATTTTTGGACGTGCTCAATGTACTCTTCCTCCTAGTACCAACCGTCACATGATCTGGTGCCATCCCACTGAAATTATAACACTAAATCAAGAACTTTAATCAAAATTATCATGAAAAATGGCTACAAACCATAAAAACATGATAAAAAAGAACTCACATTGCGATCTGGGCACGTGTAGAAGATGTGCCATGGTTGGGACCCTTCTTCGTCACTCTATACTCCAACACAGTCTTTTGCTCACACTTGCCGGCCGCACGTAATGAGAGGGAGGTCCAGCCTCAGTCGCTTAGGAACCCCATGCGAGGCCGAGGATCCAGAAGCAATCGCAATGTACTCTCTATACTTATTTTCATCAACTACTATAGATTTCTCATTTTCTAATCCATAAAATTAAATGAGTTATATACTAGCAAAGAAAGGTGGATACTCGTTTAATTTTGATCAACTACTTTAAGCTTTCTTCTTCTATATATGTAAACTATCAAGTGGGTTTGAGCTCAAATGGTCTTTAAATAAGAAAATCCACCATTCTTTCTCATGTAAAAAACCTTAAATTTCTCTATTTCGATCTAAACCATGAAATGAGCTATATATACTAGCAATGAAAGGTGCATACTAGTTTTGACGAACTACTATAAGCTTTCTTCATCTACATATGGAAACTATCAAGTGATTTTGAGCTCAAATGGTGTATAAATAAAAAATCCACTATTAATCCCAATCTAAAAACCATAAATTTCTCTATTTTTAGACCATGAAATGAGCCATGCTAGTGATGAAACATGACAGGATGAAGTTGCTAACCCTTAGAACCGAAGAATGGATGGAGAAAACTCACCGAGCATGAACTCCTCCAGCATGAGCAAGAACAGAGCCGGAGACGAGCAAGACCAGAGAGCTTGAAATGGCTCAGACTTGGGGAGGAAGATGGAGAAAGTATATAACCCAGGACCTGTAGTCCCGGTTTGTGGTTCAAACCCGGATTACAGGTCGCTTTATAATCTCGATTGAAGCTACTAACCGGGATTAAAAGTTTAGTCACCGCTAGTAAATCCAATCAGGATTAGAGGATGACCTTTAATCTCGATTGGAGACACCAACCAGAACTAAAGGTGCAAACAGAAAGTCTGTTCTCTACTAGTGCAATTACACACATAAATTGGTAAGGTCGTCAGATGGTTAGTATCTTTGACACTTCGTACACTCTCTTTTGCATGTATATAAAAGCCGTTCCGGTGAGGGTGCTCAACGTCCCTAACCATTTCCATTTTCATATCTTTATTATTGTTAAGAGGGGAAAATATAAACGTAGATAACTACAAAGGAAAGTAATATACAAAAGGAAATACGTACACTATCTTATATATTTTTCCCAGAAAAATATATTATTTATACTAAAAGTTATTGGAAATTGCAAATAAAAAAAAAGGGAAAAGAAAAGAAGACGTGCTAGCAAAACACACACACACAAAAAACTGGACTTGCCCGGCAAGGAAACTGGGCTGTTGTGTGCCTCACGGCCTGCCGCGGGAAGTATTGCCCATACAGCCTGTTGTTTGCCTCGTATTAGTTCCATCTCGGGAGCGAGGGGGCAACATGTCTATATATGACGCCACAGGCCACCTCGCTGAAGGGAACCTTGGCTGCGCTTTGTTTTCATGGATGGGAACAAAACTGGGGCAACCTTTCTCTAATAATCTCTAAAAAAGAATATCTTTCAGAAATCTTTTTGGATATATTATATTATAATTATAATTATAATTATATTATTACTAGAATCATGCCCGTGCGTCATTGCACGGGAACCAAATAATATAACAATACTTTATAGGAAATCCCGTGGGAACAATAATTTCTACAAAGCAACAATCCATTTTTACGCAATTATCATTCTTCACCAAGTATTCAAGTTTCAATATGAAATTGAAACAATCTAATTCATACCGTAACAACCGTGTTCATTATAATTATTTACTCTACCACATCTTGTCCTGGCTATGTTGAAACGTTGACATTATGTTGGAAGTATCGTCCTGCATATAAGATTTTTTTTTTTAAAGTAAAGCTCGTTTGAGTATAAGTGTATAACACATTAACGTGAGATTACCAAAGTAGTAACTAACTTAAAGGTTAGTTAAGTTCTTCTGGATTCAGCTTCTAGTAAACTTGGTATCCTGACATATCTTTTTTTTTTTTTACTTTTGAAAAGTAGCAAGATAAATATGGAGACTCCAAAAGAATGCAATATAGGAATTATCCACCTTAATTTACATCTACAAGAAAAAACATATTCCAGCGAATAAACTTCATAATCTAAACCACCAAAAATAAAAGCACCCATACTGCTTTTAGTTCCCTGCAGCTCTGAATTTGGTAGCATCGTGCTATCAGCATTACTGCAATACTGCATTAGCTGGCTGAACATCGCGGCGTAGCACCCGGCGGCGGCGCTTGGCCGGCCGTGGGGAAGATCTCGATTTAAAACCGAGGGAATCCTTGCGTCGTAGAGTCGTCAAGCTGCACAACGCGGAGCGTGCCGTGTCGTTGGATGATCGAGAATTTGGCTGGCTGGCTGCTTGGCCCAACCACTACGGGGAGAACATCTTCACGGACACCGGCGGTGCCTGGACCGCGTCGGACGCCGTCGTCTTTAGCTTGTTGTTGGTGGCGGAGAAGCAGTACTACCACACAACAACAACTCCGCTCCGCGCCGTAGATTGAGTCGTGCTTGCACTACACGCTGGTTGCGTAGCGCAAATCCACCGCCATCGGTGATCTCAACGGCCGAGATCTCGTGTACGGAAGGAGAGAACGAACGCACGAGCCACGAGCAGCATGGTCGTCACGACTCGCGAGCTCTAGGATCTTGTGACGGCGTGGCCACCGGCCTAGTTCGATCTTGAGCAGTTGAGCACGAGTAGGCATGGTGGTCTGGTGGGGCTGCGGCGTGCTCCCATACGGATTGCAGTGTTTAGGAACGGAAGTTGCCAGACCTTTTTTGATATGTCGTTTGCGTAACAAATCTTTATGGCGTCGATGATGGGATCTGGAGGTACGTACGGGCGTACGCGGACTCCGCAGATGTGGACTCCTCCGACGCGAACTACGGACGCGGCAGGCGAGCGCACGAAGATCCGTTTGACGAAAGCAGTCGGTATTTTTTAGGTGTAACAGATAATATTTGAATTGAATTTGGATTTGGATAGATATATGAGTTAAGAGTGATTATTTTTTTTGTAATCAGTATCACTATTCAAGTCTCTTCGAACGACCATAGGTAGATGGATCCTTCTCCAGCACATCGTCGCATAGCTCATCAGTACTCGCTGTGAAGGTCGCCCAACTCCCGTGAAGTATGGTAGTTAGTTACAGGAAGAACACATGTTGAATGTAAACCTTACCGATCAGTGTTTGGTTGACCACAGATCTGAGATCTTCCTCTCTTGAAAACATGGAGCACCACTCCCGTGAAGTTTGCTAGTTAGTTACAGGCAGAACACATGTTGAACATGCCTAGATGTAAACCTTACCGATCAGTGTAGGCTCTGGTTGACCACAGATCTGAGATCTTCCTCTCTTGAAAACACAGAGCACCATGACACCCAAAAGCAACTATAGCGACAGAAGATCACAAATCCGAGGTGGGGGCTATTTTTTTGCCAACAGACAGATCGACGATATAGAATGTCTTTAGCTATCCAATATCGATACTGACGGATGGAGACATCTTTAGCGTCTAATAATTCATCAATAAATATTGTTTTTAGCGATTGACATTACCATAGTGAAGTGTTGTGGTGTAGTGCACCTAGACCTTGATTGGCCATTTGTTCCACAAACTCTAGCTCACCGGGCTAAACATTGCTGCATTTGCATGCATGATTACCTCAATGCAACTTTTCAAGTTTCAACAATGATTTTAGATATGCTGTACAAAATTCCATTGTCCCAGTTCCCGGGAAGAATGTCATCTGTGCTGCTTGTAAAGATTTCCAAACGGGCCGCACGGGCACTACACGGCACGAGCACGGCTGGGCACGGCACGGCCAGGCACGGCACGGTAGCCTTGCCGTGCCGTGCCGTGTAGTGCCGCCGTGCTCAGCCTCTGGCCCAGGCACGGCACTAAGCACTCCAGACCGTGCCGTGCCGTGCCACTGGGCACGGCAGTCCAGCGTGTTAGTGCCGTGCCTTGGCACTAACCCACAAAACCACATCAAAATTTCAGAAAACAGAGAACAGCTCAAATATGAAGAAATCAAAATCAAGAAGAGAACACCAGGCAACAAAATATCAAAAGGAAGGGCTGTGCAATGGCTGCCTCATTAAAAACCTGTCCAGGTAAAACTCACCCTTGTGAGAAACCCTGGACAGGGAAAAAGAGTGCAGCCAGCCCCTTAGTGTAATTCAATTGTTCATTACATCTAATCCACAGGTCCAAAGCATCCAAGTCCAATTAAAATTACAGACCATTACATAAATGAATGACTAATCAAGATAAAGGTTTTCAAAGGCCTCCTCGAGCTCCTTATCCTCCACCATATGTTGTAGCCTTGACTCAGCAACTTCCCAGTCCTTGATGTATGTGAGTGCCTCCACAGTCTCAGGGTTTAGCCTCCGCCGCCTTTCTTCAATGATCCTGCCAGTGGTACTGAAAGTAGCTTCTGATGAAATGGTAGAAACAGGCACACTGAAAACATCTTTAGCAAGGGTAGAAAGAACTGGATATGTTAGCTTATGATGATGCCACCAGTTCAGGATGTTGAAGTCATCATCCCACTGGATCACTGTGTCACAGTCCAGATAAGCAGACAGTTCAGAACTACTACTAGAAGAATTTGCTGCATGTAGCAAAGCAGTAGCAGGAATAGTCCTAGACATATCAAGATTAGGAGGAAGAGAAGAACAGCCAGCTCCAACCATACCACCACCATCATCATCATCATCATATATTTCAGCCCAAGCTGTTCTTTTCTTACCAGATAGGCTTGGAGGGTCAGCCCTTTTGGCCCTTGCAGATCCATACAAATCATCATACTTATGATACAGTTTGAAGAGAAGAGTTCTAGTTTGCATGAGCTTATTAGAATAATCAGCATCAGTAAGCAAATTTAACTTTCTAAGCACTTTGTTAAAACCTTTAATTTTAGCTCTTGGATCCAAGATAAATGCAATGCAGTAAAGATCAGGTATGGTTCTCCAATACTTATTGTACTTATCAATCATAGGTTGAACAACAGTTCTAATATGTTCATCATTTTGATACTTATGCAGGTGTATAGCAATCTTAACAATATGATGAACCATAAGTGAGGCAGTAGGATAGTAGACACCAGACAAAGCAACTGTTGAGTCATAAAACAGTTTAAGGAATTCCAGTATTTTAATTGCCATAGCCCAATGATCATGAGTCAAAAGAAAGGGGCCACCTTTAGCTCTAGGATAATTAGACTCAATGAAAGTATGGAAAGTTTCCTTGTGTGGTAGCAAATGCCTAAGCATCAGGTATGTAGAGTTCCATCTAACATCCATGTCCAATGCAAACTTCCTAGGTCTAATACCAGATGCCATGCAATAACTCTTATATGCAGCAACTCTCTGGTTAGAAGAGTTAATGTATGATATTGCAGTTCTGAAAGCATCAATCAAAGGACTAACAGCAACCAGAGCCTCTTTAACAATCAGATTTATGATATGACAAGCACAGCGTTGATGCAAAAACAAATCAGAACCTAAATACTCCTTAAGCACAGGTTTCAGTTTATCCATAGCTTTGTTATTAGCAGAGGCATTGTCCAAAGTAACAGAAAAGACCTTGTTCAATATACTATAATCATTAAGCACATTACTAACACGTTCAGCAATGTTCTCAGCATTATGTGATGCATCTATAAGCCTTAAGCCAAGCACTCTTTTTTCAAGTTGCCAATCAGCATTAATGTAATGACCAACAACACTCAAATAATCTTCTTTAGCATTTCCAGACCAAATATCAGAAGTAATAGCTACAGATAAAATGGCATTGTTCTTCAAATCATCAATCAAACGACCACGCTTCTCATTGAAATACTTAAAAAGATCTCTAGCTGTAGTTTGCTTAGAAACAGTTGAGTACCTAGGGTTATGAGCAGTTTTTATGTAATCTTCCCAGGCCTCAGTTTCACCAAGACGTAGGGGAAGATCTAGCCTAGCAAGCAAACGAACAAGCTGAACACGAGCAACCTCAGCAGAATACTCCCAATTACGCATACTACCATCCTTATTGAAAGTAATGTGGGACTGAGCCATGCGACATTTCTCACGCTTTTTAGGGCAAGAGTCTTGATGACGGAGAAGGTGGCCAGTCCCAAATTTAGAATTAGCAGAGTACTCCTTACGGCAGTGAAGACACCGAGCGCCATACCTGACATCCTTACCATTTACCTTCTTGTAGAGCTTCTCGAAATCCTCCCAGCAAACCGAGGTAGAAGGGCGGTTAGGCCGGCTGGTTGAGCCGTCATCAGCAGCGGCTTGAGTGTCGCCCTGGACGGCGTTGGGGCCGTCAGCGTCGTCGACGGGAAGTGGGTGAGTAGCAGTACCGCCGTTGAGCTCCTCGGCAGCACGACGACCGAAGAGCTCCTCAGCATCCCCAACAATATCGTCCTCGTCGTCTCCGGTCATCCCGCAGAGGCGCAACTCGTCGTTGATCGTCATGGAGAGACCGATGTCCTCCTGCTCATCCGACATCTCGTCGTCGCCGGCCTCTGGTCCCTCAACGCCAGTGGCTTCAAAAAAAGAAACAGATCTAGGGTTAAATCAAGAAGAAGAAAAAGAAGTAAAAAACAACAAAGCAAGATCAACAAGAAGAAGTGAAGAAGAACAGCGAATCAAGAAGAAGAAGAACAAGAAACAGATCTAACTCACCTCGCTTGACGGAGCACCAGAGGCAACGGCGACGACGACATCGCTCAGATCCGGCGTCCTGGTACCTCAACGCATCATAGCGGAGCCCCAATGACGTCGGAGTCCGGCGAGATCGACGAGCGCGACGAGCGCGACGAGAGAGAGACGAAGATGATTCGTTGGAGATCTCAACGACTAAGCTACATCGCCGGTCAGAGAGAAGAGAAGGGGTGTACAAGGCCGTGCCGTGTGCCCGTGCAAGCCACCGCCGCTGTCACCAGCCACCGGACGGCGAAAAGAAGAGAGTGAGCGGCTAGGGTTTCGAACGAGAGAGCAGAGCCGAAGAGCGAGGTGCGCGCGGCTCGGAGGGGGAAGAAATGAGCACAGTACCTTCCCCCGGGCGGCTCCTGGCTTATATAGGTGCCTCACCGCAGCCCTTCATCCAACGGCCAGCGCTCGCCGGGGGCTTCATCCAACGGCTCTTAGCCGTGCCGACCCCGTGCCGGCCTTTGGAGCGGGCCGTGCCCGTGCCGTGCCAACGGGCTAGCATAGCGGCCCAGGCACGGGCACGAGGCCGTGCCGTGCTTGGCACGAGCACGGGAGAGGCCGGGCCGGGCCGTTTTTGGACCGGGCCAAATCAGCACCGTGCCCGTGCTGGCCCGATGGGCCAGGCCCGTTTGGAAAACTTTAGCTGCTTGTCTGCTTGACAAACAGCCCGTATGTCCATAGAGGCAAAGTGTTGAATGATTTGGGTTTCAGAGCGCATAGGCCGAAGGCAGAGCGACATTGGCTATCTAACTGCTGAGGTGTGCTCAAGCACGTAGCGTTGCGTAGCTCTGGGCATAGGCAAATTCCATCCAACTAATCCGGTCCTCCCGCTGCAGAGCTTTGCTTCCTCGATCGGAATCTCGCTTACCCCGCTTTCGCTGCTATACTGTCAAGGAGACAAAATCAATGAGTGCAGGTCGCCATGTTCAAGTTTCATTTTCATGGCAAAGTATACAATTTCCATGCTTTGCAGACAACACATTTGTATGGTCACCTAAAATCAAGGGATAGCCAGCTTTCTATTTTACAAAACCAGATAACATATTTGTTGGAGCCTATTTTTTTTACTATACAAATTCAAAAATAGCCTCCAAAACAAGAATAGCCGAGCTGCTGGAGTTGCTCTTGGCTTCTTCCAGGTAGATATGGCGAATGTCGTCGAGGGCGGTTTTTTACTCCACCTGCACCTTATCCCCGCGCGGCCCAGGCCACTTCTCCCTGCGCCGCGTCCGCACGCCCCCTCCCCTTCTCCGCGCACGCGCCGCCCCCTCCTCCCTCTCGGCGCCGGCGCGGCCCCGCCATCCCCTCCTCCCTCTCCGGCGCCGGCGTGGCCTGCCCTCCCCTCCTCCCTCGCCAGAGCGGCCCGCCCTCCCCTCCTCCCTCGTCGGAGCGGCCCACCCTCCCTCTCCCGGATCCGGCTGCGTCGCCCCCCTTCCGACCCACCCTCTCCAGATCCGGCGGTGACGGGCGTGGTGGTGGTGGCGGAGGGAGGAGTGGCGGATCCAGTGGCGTGCTTGTCGGCGTTCGCAGCTCCATGAGGAAGGAACGGTCGACGCGCGACACTGGCGAGGACGGGCTTGGGCGAGGCTCGTCGAGGTGGATGGCACGGCGGTGGAGGCTCGACACCGCGGCTTCCTGGTGACGACGAGTAGAGGTGGCCGCGGCGAGGGCGTCGCAGCTCAGCGGCGTGGCAGAGTAGGAGCCCGCGATGGTCGCGGATGACGACATCGCTGTGGCGAGCGGCTCGAGGAGGCGGCTTTGCTGGTGGCACGGTGGTGGTGGGGGCCTCTTCCCCGGCGTGGTGGCGGCGGCGTGGATGGTGGTGGTGCGGCGTGGTGGGGCCCTCCCTTCTTCCCCGACGTGCTTTTTTTTATTTTTTTTGAAAAAAAGTTTGCCGAGTGTTTTTTGGGCACTCGGCAACTTCTTTGCCGAGTGCCCGACAGAAAACACTCGGCAAATTAGTGTTTGCCGATACAGGGTTTACCGAGTGTAACACTCGGCAAACTCTTTGCCGAGTGTTTTTAGGACTTCGCCGAGTGCGGCACTCGGCAAAATATCCTGTATCCGGTAGTGTTGCCTGGCCTGCTGCCATCTCTACTTCAAACAACGTATCAGTTTGTAAAACAATAATAGACGACTCACACCAAACAGCGTATAAGTCAATGATTGGAAAGTCCCAGCGTATAAGTCAGTGATTGGAAATTGTACAAAAAAAACAAACGACTCCCTCCAAGCAGCGTATAATAAGCCAGTTATTGGTCAATTGCCTAATTATTCAGTGATGATTGCGTATAAGCTATAAATAAAATGGTTAAAAACAAAACAATAACAGACGACTCCGCCGCTTGGGATCGAACCAAAATCTCTGGTTCCCTAGACCAGCGCCTTATCCATCGGGCCATGGTGTCAGCACATGCTACCTAGCACCAGAGTGTTCTACTTTGAGTAATGTAAAAATGAGTTTAACAAAGCAAAAGGGCCCGTACTTCTGCCGTGCCGGTGCCAGGTCGCTACACCATGTTTGGTTCACGTCATGTGTTGGTCCGGAATCATCGGGTGATATAACCGAAGCTAATATTCTCGTTTGGTTTGTAACACGGAACATATACCCATCAATCAACATACGACATCTTCAGTCGCGGGTTCAATCAAAACTGATTGATCCGCGAACCAAACATGTGCACGCTGTAACCAATGGCGGAGGAAAGGGGGCTGAGGGAGCACCGACGCCCCCAACATTCCGAAAGAGTTAAATCCAGTTGTGCCAGAAAAGTGTGGCTAGAGATCAAAATTGTGGCTAAATTCATGGAATTCAGTTATTACACGCAAATAGTTTATAGCTGTACGATGTGCTAGCAGCCACTCACGTCGCGGGATTAAAGGAGATAAGAATGACTCGACCTCTCCAAACTTGCTCAGCTAGCACGGCCTCGTACTTCCTATCCTGGCCACTGCCGTCCGACGCATCAATGACCAAGTGGTACTTGATGCCTGCTAGCTGCGGATCCTCCGTCTCAGCTCCTCGCCGCTCACCACCCGGTTGAACTTGATCTTGTCGTTCGCCTTCTTGTCGTGCTCCGTCACCGCCCACCTGCCAAGCTGCTGCACTTTCGGGGCGCCGACGTCCGGCAACGGGAACCATCCTTGGGACTCGACGGAGACCACGGATGCGACGGCGCAGATGGCAGCAGCAAGGAGGAGGAATCCTTGTGGAGACTGGGTTGTGACGGTGGTGAGTGATGACAGAGGGCGTGCAGCTTGGGGCGTTTAAATAGCGCTTGGATTATAGGACGTACGTACTGCCAACAATTTGATGGTTAGATTGATGGCCAGCTGCCTAATTGATATGATTTATTTAAATGGATTGATCGGATTAGCAGTCTAATCAGCTCTCCTTATACTCATCAAAACTTGATCAATTGAAGCAATCTTTTAGTATCAAGAATTACGCGGGGTTGATTGAAACGAATTTTTAGGAAACATTTTCTTCTAGATTATTAAAAGTGAATAATAATATCGGAATCTAATGCTTACAATAGATATAATCATGGGCTAGCTACCGACCCAACCCACCCAAAATAGCCTAACTAACCAACCCGATCGACCATTTCATCGGCGGGCTCAGATAGAGATTTTTGGCCCGCTACATTTACTGGATCAGGCTCGGGTCAAGTGCATTCGCCTGAAAACCGCGCCGAAGCAACGCAATAACTTGGACCATTATATTGATACCAACAGTTACAGGTGTACGGTTTGATGGCCGTTATCTTCTTTATTAACCGTGTGTATTGCCCCTTGTTTTTTTAGATAGAGTAAATTACACGATTATCTTCAAACTTGTCTTGTGGTGTTACTCAGGTCATTGAACTCTCAAAATGTATTTTTAGGTATCCGAACTTATCTTCGGGTGTCATCTAGGGCAAGAACTCTCTAAATTTTATTCTAAGGTGTTCTCGAACTTGTCATAGTGTATCATTTAGATCCAAACAAGCTCCAACTAACCCATATTTTGGTCTCTAGCGCTCCATTCTTTCTCTTCTAGCTCTATCTCCATACTCTTCTTTTCTCTCCGCTTTCTAATTAGTGTGGTGTCGCATCACAATGGCCACTCGCTATCCCCAACCCATGCCTTCATTATTCTCCACATCAAAAACCACCGCATCATCAGTACTGATGGTGGCAAGGTCAAATTAAAGCTAGTGCTCCTTAGGCGAAAAATGTAAGCAAACGAGTGCTTTGCCATTATACCGCGTTGAAGAATGAGGTGTGGATTCAACTATTGTGGCAGGTGCCGTCGTGATACAGACTAGATCGGGTCTATTATTTAGACCTAAGTGACACTCTTTGGCAAGTTTAAGGACCTAGATGACACGCTAAAACAAGTCTCGAGATCTATAGCTAGCGCCTTGAAAGTTTATTAAGACCTAGATGACACATACGACAAGTTCGAGGTCCTAAAAATGCATTTTAAGAGTTTTGAGACTTGAATCACATCCTACAACAAGTTCGGACTTCGATGACTGTCCCTGTATTTTACTCTTTTAGATAATTCATTCGATGACTGTCCCTGTATTTTACTCTTTTAGATAATTCATTGTCCTTTTTCTTGGTAGTGGGCCCTTGTAGTGTTAATTTGTTATCACTTTCTCTCATTCTTTCTATTGGAAAGAAAACATTGGCCATATTATACATGCTAGTACAGGCCGGGGAAATAAATTCAAGTACCCATGCCCTTAATTTTATTGCGCTAATGCTCTGGTGAGGGCGTCCGTCCACCCGGATTCTTCTGTTGGTAGGTCGTGACGCCGACCCGAACACCCAGCAGGTGTGCTCCACTGTGCCACGCCTTTCTCCCTGCTTCGGTCGTTGTTTACGAATGGAACCAACTCTCTCGCCAAGGTCTCCGCATCGCCACGGCATGCTCCACCGCATCCGCGCTGCCGGGGCGTCCACAGCGCTCGGCCAGCCACCGGCTAGCATCCTCCATAGCACCCGAGCGTCGGCGCCTACCTTCCTCCCTCTCCACCACACTTCTGTTCTCTGTTGCGCCCACCCAGCCGCTTCCGTGTTGCCGGCGAGCTTTGTGCCGCCGATGAGCTTCATATATTGGCGACCTCCGCGGCATCAAGCTCCACACCGGCGTCGAGCTTTGCGTGCCGACAAGCCTCCACTCGTCCAAGCAACAAGTACATGTTGCGTTGAAAACGCATGTTACAAGCATATGTTTCAAGTGTTTTAGACGTATATTTCAAGAGTTTTATTTGGACGTTGCAAAAGTAGATCTTGATGTTAAATATGTTGCAATCGCTATATACGTATGTTGCGGGTATATGTTTTAAATGTTTTATGTGTTCCAGACAGTACTCTCTCCGTCCATAAATTGGCATCGTTTTAGCCTCTCATGCGATGACCAAGGAGCACCAAAGCCATGCCGATTTGCAATTAATCGCTGCGCTGCTCTTAACTCTCCGGTGTCTGTTTCACTTCCCGATCAATCCCACTCTCACGTCGCTGAAAACACCGTTATCCTGGCCGTAATCGCGCGCTCAAGTAGGAAACAGATTTCTGCATGCAGCGATTCCTGTCTTCCCGCACCGTGATGGACGTCCCTTCAGGTTCATTTCCATAACAAAAATTTTGCCGCCACAAATCAAAAAATTGGGCAACAGATCATCAAAATTCCACCAATTTCGTTTTCAATTTCGGGGAGGCAAACGGGAGGGAACAGAGAGAGGTATATTTGAAGCAACGGGAGAAGGGCGCCGTCACAGGCATGTTTGGATGCTACCCTGCAGTAGTTGCCTGGATATTTCACCTGCTTGTGTGCTGCTTGTTATTGAGTAGAAAATTGTCTGGTCACGCAGACTAGCATTATCTGAAATCGTGCCTGTGTGAAGAAAAGTGGCAGGCAGCGTTTGGTGGAAGTGCTTCCTGTGCTGTTAATGGCTTGATTAGTCCCAGGCAAGTTGGATGGGAGCCAGACAACCGATTTTGTAAGCCTGGCAGTAGGCAACATGCACAGGCAACTTCGAACCAGGCAAAAACTTCAAGGTTTGAACCAAACGACTCCCAGGCAGTACACAGGCAGCGAATGTCACCAGGAACTTTGGGCCAGGTCTTCATCCAAACATGTTGCGTACGAGGAGCCGCGAGCGCCTGGGGACGAGGTGAAACCGTGTTCCCTAGCTTAAACGACGCGACTCTTGGAATTTTCATTTTGCTCAGACGATGCCAATTAATGGACGGAGGGAGTATGTTCGTAAATATTTCGTCTGGATGTTGTAAAATCAGATCTGGATGTTGCATTTGTTTCTATGACTATACATGCATGTTTCAGGCATATGTTTTAAGTGTTTCTGGTGTTTGAGACGTATTTTGCAAATGTATGTTATAAATGTTACGTATGCTCGTGTCGTATATTGTAAGTGTTTCATCTTAATGTTGCAAAAGTAGATCGAATTTTGCACATGATGCAATTGCACCGGTGGCTGGCGGACGGAGGCACCACGGGACTTGGTGCAGACCTCGACGAAGGAGTAGCCGTCCAGGGACGCAAAGAAGGTAACACAGCAGGGGATGGGACGCGGCGTTGCATGGGCATGCGGAGGGGGCGTGGCACTACACGGCGTGGCAGGGCCCTGCGGAGGGGGGAGGCTTACGGAGGGAGCATGCCTGAGACTGAGATGGCAGCGCGGAGGAGATAGGCTACGGATGGGGACGCACATGCGCATGCGGGCGCTGTTTTCTGATCGACTGTGCCAATAGCACGCGGGCACCGTTTCGGAACCGTGTCCCGATAGCATGCGGGCGTCGTTTCTGAGCTAACGCCGGACGTCCGGGTGTTAGGCACGTCGATTTCATTGTGGTTCTTGAATAGCAAGGCCAATTTACCAGTGCACAGCTGAGCTGATGCTTTCCAAAAAGCCTAGCGCCCGAGCTGACGTTCAAAAATAAACTCGAGACAATAAAAAAGAACATTACCGTAAAGTGGTATGTGATGTTTCCTCCACTAGGAGTAGCTCGCCAAACTTTCTTTGGCCTCTTCTGCAGCGACAGTGGCGGCTAAACTTAAACATCACTACTCTTTTTACCTTACAAGCAACAAATCCTGGGATAAAGATACTCCATTCCATTTGGTGCTAGCTGCACTATGTACAGGACAGGTCAGAAGCGCACATTAATAAACAACACAATCATTGTCACATACCTATACCAGACTTCGCCGATGTATAGGATAACGATGGTGCGTGAGTCTGATTATCTCAATAATGTTGTTGCTGTTGTTACCAACTCATAGTGGGATTGTTAGCTGATCTCATGTTGTTGGAGTGATATTTTTGTTTTCTTTAAGTGAGGGGCTTGCATTTCCACAATTCTATTCATCAAAACTTTTGTAGCTTATACTCCGTCATTCCAAATTATAAGTTATTCTAATTTTTTTAGAGAGTCAAAGCACTATTTAAATGCCCCAAGCTGCACGCCCATGGTATACAAATGGAAATAAATTGGGGAAGTTGCTGGAAAATTCAGTCTTAATCACCTTATCCTCTCGGAGAAAAAAAATCTTAGTCACTGAAGACAGACAGAGAAACACCACACACAGTTTTGGAAATGGGTGATTTTCATATATATAGGCAGAAGTGGCTTGTATTACAAGACATGTGTAAGACACATTTATATTTATCCATGTATCACCCACTTGCAGTCAAAGCGGGAGAGTCACAGACGCAAAGGCTGAAACCAAACTCGGTGAACAATTGCATAGGTAAGTCTTTGGTCATAATATCCACAAATTGGTGAGAAGACGGGACATGTAGCACACACACGCCGTGTCCTAAAGCCACCTTCTCGCGGATGAAGTAGATGTAGATCTCGATGTGCTTTCTGCGGCGATGATGTACATGGCTAACGATCATGTAGACAACGGTAAAACATTGTCACAATAGATAATGGTCACACTAGCAATCAAGACATGGCAACAGGCAATACTCCACCTTTGCACTAGAACGAGACAGTGATCTGTCGCTTGGATGACCAGGACACCAGGTTGCCACCGAGGAAGACGTAGCAGCCAGAAGTAGAGCGCCAAGGGTCCAATTAGACAGCCCAGTGTGGCAGAACCGCCTAATCTAATGCTTCCCAAGAGTACTTGTCTTCCATTAGACACTAAGTACTCAAGGGAGGACACCAAATTACGCAATTCCGTCGAGCACACCCCAAGGGAGAACCCAAAAATCCACATTTTTCCATCAGGATCACATATGAGAAAATAAAGCTTACATTATTATTAACCATTTCTTACATCACTTTTAATACAACATCAGAGTTATGAATAATTTAATTTAACAACGGAATATAAACATGTGATCAGAGTTACAGTGGAAATAATTATCTATTCATGGCATGATGAAACATTGATATATAAACTATGACAACAAATTATAAAACTTCTATTTATAAAAATATTTAGTGAGAGTTATAAATAAAACTATGATCACAGCGTAAAGGAACCATCTCTGTCCACCAGGAGGAATCCACACACAAGAGTTAGCTCTAGCATCCACCTGTTACCTGCAACAAGGTAGAACAAACCCTGAGTACTCAATTGTACTCCACAAGACTTACCCGTCAGGAGAAAATAAAAGACTCCAAAGATATACAAGGCTATCTGGCTTGTGGATTTATTGCATCTGCAGGAGCATTACTAAACATGGGTCCTTATATTCTATTTTCTTAGCAGTCATCATTAGTTCATTAACTAACCATTCTATGTAAGCACATGTACTACTTTCAAGTAGGTGATAAGCAATCATAATCAGTTTTACATCTTTTATATTCCAGTTCTTACTACGGTGCTAGATTATAGACAAGTCGTACCGGATCGCTCGATGATTCGTAAACCAATGTGCCCAGCTGGGTACCCTGAAATACACGTCTTGCTTGTACCCCAGGCACAAGTAAGACCAACCCACTACCCTCTTGTCACGGAGTACAGGTCCCGTCCAAACTTGGACTCCAAGGCCCTGCCCCTAAGTCCCGGACTCAGTACGGTGCTTAGACCTCCACTATTCTCGCCTCCAATCAGTCAGTCCAAAAAGAGATAGAACCCATGACAAAAGAGCAATGAGTCTTCCCGCGCCCATACATAAGTATGTGTTTAGGATAATAAGTCTGTGACCTGCCTAGAACCCAATGCAACGGCCGATCCTTAACTGACACAGGCAGAACAAATGAAATCCAAGCCTCGCTCGAATGCTAAACCAAGTCTAGATCCAAAGTACCATTCCACCCGGTCTCCAATTATCATTTATATATATTTTCTAGGTGATAATAATATAATATAAATAATAATATATTTTCTATCTCTCGCGAGTGACAAGCAATCACTCGACTTCTATCGGAGTCCTATAGCATAGCAATCTACACGATCCTGTCATACTAGTAGGACTCATAGGATAAAGATATATATATATATATATATATATATATATATATATATATATATATATATATATATATATATATATATATATATGCAAGTGGGTTTTATTCAACTCCTTAAACTTAATGCACAAGCATAAATTAAAGTGCAGAATAATAGGAGTTATGCACCGGGGCTTGCTTGGGTAACATATAACCAAAAGTTAGTATTCCATCTTGGTGACATGATCTCCAAAAGTACCATCTCACTAGCAACTCCCGATGACTCCGCGATCCATCGACGTCCCTATTATGGTATGCAATGCGATGCACAGATGATGCACAGTTAATTAACAAGGCAACAACAACTCTTAAAATAGAGTACATACTATGAACTAACAAGCTAGCTCTAATGACTAAGTACTAACCTATGTATCAATATCGTCGAGAAATATGTCATTTCCCCACAAGTGTTTTAGTTATACAAACCCAAGTTGTTTCTTTATTCCATTCTGTCGATTTAATCTTTATTCAAAATAGGGCAGCATTATCTATCTAGCAACTAACTATTCTGGAGCTACAAAAATTACAGTGAGCAGCTAATAATATTAGGAATTTACTGTAAAATTTTTAGAGTCAATACTATCACCATTTTCACACAAAAATTCCCACAAGTTCATATTTTAGCAATATTAACATTTTAAAATAATTAGAGCAACCCAAGAAATATTTTAAAACTAGATGAACCAAATACGCTAATAGATAGATCATGATTTTAGGAGACTAACAAAATTGGTTTGGTATTTTTGTGATTTTTCTATACTTTTTGGCGGATTTATGAAGTTTCTGCAAATAAGAAAAAGGAAATGAAATTTTCTCCAGGCACTGGGCTACGTGGCCAGCCCGCAGCCGCAGCGGCCCACGCGGATGCACGGCCCAGGCACACAGCGCGTGCACGCGGCCCAGGCGTGGGTGGCACAAGACGGGGCACGCGGTCGGCGGCCCAAGCCGTGGCCCACAGCACAACGAGCGCGGCCCAACGCGGGGGCGAGGCATGAATGGCCCAGCAAGCCGGCCCACATGCGGCGTAGGCGTGATGGCAAGCCGGCCAGCGCGGCTATGCAAAAAGGACCCTACATTTACCTTAAACTCACTCGAGGTAAACAACACTATGTGCTACTATTCATATGAATCACAGTTTTCACACCTAGCCCCCCAAAAAAAGCTTTTATTTACACTTCCACACCCTCACCTCCTCCAGAGCAGAGTACGCGGTGGGGGAGCCGTCACCGGTGGCCGATTCGGCACGGTGGGTGGCCGGCGACAACGGAGGCGGTGCGCAGGGGTAGCGAGGGTGGCTGCCGCTCCCGTGGGCATTGGCGGCATGGCCAGGGGCAGCCCGAGGCGGTCCAGCTACGAGCGTTGGCTGCCGACTAGGGTGCAATGGTGGCAGCGGGTGAGCAACACGGAGGCAGAGCCCCACAGCGAGCATCAACAGCAGGGGTGGCCCGACGTGGATGACGACGGGGGAGGCGGCATGGTCAGTAGCAGCCACGTGGCGCGCAGCTGCAGGCTGGCCGGCAGCCAGGCGGTGCACCCATCCATCCTCGGCAGCCCGGTGGGGGCACGGCAGCCTCCATAGTGTGAGGGTGCGCGACACGGGGAGGAAGAGGAGGGGGGCTCTGGTGCTACACGCGGAGGAGCTAGGAGCAGGGGAGGTCGCCATGGGAGGAGCAGCAGGGAGCGGCATCGAGAGAGAGAGAGCCCACGAGACAGAAGACCAAGAGAGTGAGAGAGCAAAGGTGAGGACAGCAGCTCGGCCTCGGCTTAATGATGCACGAGACAGCAGACATGCATCGTGGCAAGGACACGGACATGAGCAGAGCGAGAGAGAGAAAGAGCAGGGTGAAGGCAGTATGCGGTAGCAGTAACTCGATTAGGTGGGATGAATGGCTGAGAGCGAGCGCTGCAGTGATCGAACGGCAACAGACAAGAGCACCTCCCGACACGCGCACGCGGACGGCATTACAGTCGACAAGCAGCTACGCACGAGTTTTAAAGCGAACAAAAACTGCTAACGATCCACGATTGAGGCTCAACTCCAATTCCACGACTCTAAAGTTGATCTTATTAGCTATCTAACGGAGCAATCCGCAAACAAAAGGA